>NW_008824475.1:2500661-2518926 GCF_000699105.1 Pygoscelis adeliae
TTCTATTCTATTCTATTCTATTCTATTCTATTCTATTCTATTCTATTCTATTCTATTCTATTCTATTCTATTCTATTCTATTCTATTCTATTCTATTCTATTCTATTCTATTCTATTCTATTCTATTCTATTCTATTCTATTCTATTCTATTCTATTCTATTCTATTCTATTCTATTCTATTCTATTCTAACAGACTTTCTCTATTGGGTGATTAAGGAAATGACTGGTTGACTGATGAAAAATGCTGAACATAATAAAAAAGGAATAATAGCTGAGTATTTTAGTGGAAGAAAAAGCCTGAAGAAATGTTAATGCTATTTCTTATCTAGACTGCTGTTACTCAAGAGAGTTCATAGGAACAGAATATTAGGACTAGGTGAAGTAGAACAAGAATATCCTTGCTAAACCAATCAATTATCTGGAAGCATAAAATTTTTAGTTTAAAAAGAAAAAAAACCCCGAACTTTTGAAGGGAAATGCATGGATAATAATTGTGTAGATTTTTAAGAATTTCAGAAACAAGAAACATCAGGAATTCTGACAACTCCATGGGTAACAATAAATTAAAATACTGAGTAAAATAATTCTATTGCTTAAACATAAGTGTCTAGTTTCATCTGAGATGCCTTGAGATGTGAGACATCCTCACTGTTCTCTTAGACATGACACAGGACCTATGGGAAACCCATGGCAAGACAGAATACCCTTGTTGCCTTTTTTAGGCAACCAAATCCCACCTCTTCTGACAGTAGTGATGTTTCTAGAGACTGATCAATATAATCAAGGGAAGTTTAAAATGCTTTGAACATGCTGTTAGAAAACAAGGAGTCTGTCTAGAGAAAGAAATCTATCAATGATGAGCAGAAGAACATGAAGGGTAAAACTGGAAATATGGCAAGTAAACAGCACAGAGAAGTAAGAACTCAAAATCTATAAGGCAAATAAATTATCAATCAACAGACATTTGGTCAATCTGTTTTATTAAGTACTCTGTCCTAAATGAAATGTGATGATGATTAGGACTATGAAAAAATTGTATATATTTTTTTCCAAAAAAGTAAATAATTACTTTAAAAATACATCTTTCTAATTTAATTCCAAAATCTGAAATTTCCCTTAATGTATTTTCTTTAAGCAAGTTAATCCAATATAAACTATTGTTTTATCTAACATGGCTTCAGTTATTATATTTAAAATTGGGAAATCTGAAACTCTTCAGAAACATGTTAATACTATGGAAGTGATTCTGAGAAAATTAAAAAAAACCCCTAATAATCCTTTCTGTGTGCATCTTTTAAAATTCAGACTTCATAGGGTGTTTTTATTTAATGAGTCAAAAAAATATTGTGACCCAAACATTCTACATACTGGGTAAGACTCCTTCAAGAATGATCTAAACTTTGAAGTGATGTGTTAAATTTAAGAGCTACAAGTAAGAAAATAATAAGTGTACTAATACCAGCCATTGTGAGACTATTTAATTTGTACGAATCATACACCTGTTTTCCTCTTTTACACTATTCCAATATTAGACAAGTAAACATTAACCTTTAAAAGAAAACAAAAAGTATTGATTTCATAGAACACATTAGGGTATTGTAAGGGATAATCTTAGGGAATTAAGTCAGAAAGTAATCCTTAAAACCCCAGAGAGGTTAATTTTGATGAACTATATCTCCTAATAATGAAAAATGCATAGTGCTGTATGGAGGAGAAATTTAAACATTAGAATGTATTTTACTGACAGATGATAAATTTCTTTTTCTGCAGTCTAGCCACTTCACTCAGACTTCTTTTTTATTCCACAGAAAGTCATGAATACTAGGGGGATTTGTGCTGAAAACTTACACATACTTCCAGATAGTTTCTTTCAAGATGTGGCTGTTCAGAAAGCAAGAACAGACTTACTGGTTGTGAAACAACCAAGGGCAACACCAGAGAAGTCCAAGTCATCAGCCATATCAGGTAAAGTTCACATAGACAGAGGTGTTCGTGTACCTAACTTTTTCTACTTCCCATGGGACGTAATGTGCCTATTTCCAATGGGAAGTAAAATAGGAATTAGACACTTAAATATCTTTGTCCTTATGGTCTTATGCCTGGTCTTCATCTTAACTGGTCTTATGTCCTATTAGTGCTAAAAGGGGACAAATATAAGCAAAACAAAGGGAACTCCAAAAAATAGTTGTTATTTATGAGATATCATTCCTTCTCAGAATAAACTGTATTATATTTAGGAAAACAGAAAGAAAAAAAACCACAAACAATCCTTGATCAAATTACATAATGAGAGTGAAGATGAATTAAACTGTAACACAGACTGAAGTGATGTTCATGTAGCAAGAACTTTACCCTAAAATTTGATTTGAACTGATTAGATAATTTCATGTGCCACTTGAAAACTCTTTTGAAATATGCATATCATACTTGAGGACAGCATCTCCTACCCATTAGTTTAATCACAAAAGAAAGTGCATATCATGGCAAAAGTAAATGATTATGTATAAAAGGAGGAACAAATTAAACTGCTAGAGTTAGTAAAGGGTTTGTGTTAAAGATACTGATACTTCTTAAATATGAAGCCACAAAGTCTGAACACCAAATTCTGTATAATGAATAGAAATTCATAACTGAATTTACATAAAACATTTTTAGTTTAGTTGGCAAGGGAATAAAGTTCAATTCACAAAAAAAGAATTTCATTTCTTTATCAGAATATTTCTGTTTGGGAGAGTTTTATTTGTTTTGGACAAAAAAAACCCCAACATTCTTCTCAAATAAAATATTTTGTGTTATTTCTAGTTTTCAAAATGTGACTACACAGAAGTTCAAAGAGAAAAGAGCTGGAAAAACAAAAAGAAACACATCTATGTCTCAAATTCCATTAACATGACTCAAAATGTCACTCCTCAATTTGGATCTAAAATTTAATTAACTCTAGTCAAAGTCATTATTATTTTTATTGAAATCATGAAGAAAAGCTCTCATTTGCACAGGTAATTTGCTTACATTAATTGCTCAGTTTTTAAATAATAAACAAATTGTGATTTGTGATTTGTTAAGAATTTAGACAAATCATTGGTCTAAATTAATCTTCCATAATTCTACTCGATGCTACACTAATGATTTAGTATTTCTTGGTAAAGAAATACCTAGTATTTAGATTTTGATACTTTTTAGTAACATACTACTCCTTTTAATAATTCTTTAGACTCCATTGAGCACCTTTAAATATTGAAGTTCTCCCCCTCAAAAAAGTTAATAATTTTTTAAGAATTATTTAGTCTCATATAAAGAGTAATTTAAAGAGTCATACAAAAATATATGAAAGGAGTGATCATATAAAGATCCATTAAAAAGTCAATATTTGGTCCTTCATGGTGTCTGATTCTTTTAGAGAATTTTTAGAAGGATTTAGTAGAATTATGTCATGAAAGACTATAATGTAGAGAATATCCACTAGAGCCTTTCAACTTTTGAGGTTTCTGTCACACAGAACACAACAAAGAACAAAGGAAGCAACCAGAGGGACAGAAATATGCTGAGAAAAGATTTTTGAGAGCTTGCTTATGAGACATTCTTTCGTAATACAGGACTTTGAATAGTGAAAGGAATAATTTGAACTGTTTAAATACACTGAATGAATTGTAAGCACTCATGAAGGGTAAAAAAAATGAAATCCTGCTACACTGCTGACAAATCAAAGCCAATTGTGTGATATTTGTTTTCTCTATTATATATATGTTCCATAACTGTGCTTTGAGTACTTTGCACTGTTGTAACTGCTGTACAGAAATAGAAGAAGGGTTCTTTGTTATAATTATTTTGGAAAGCAAACAAAGACAAAGAGCATCAAGAGAAAGAAAGGTGCCTTGATGGATAGTATTCTCACACAACAAATAAGTGGTAAAAAATATAGAAATATCCATGTGTTTTAATTTCTGCTCCAATGTCCTATGCACTAGACAAAACTGAGAAGAAATTATTGAGATTAATGCAGAATTAAGTATTACTAAATTTGATTGATATGTATAATTTTCTTGATAAAGCAACATTTCACATAAATATATTGATTTTGAAAATGGTGAAAAGAATACAATCTAATTGTTTCATATCTTTGCTTCATTTAATAACTTTGAAATATTCTGTTTCAACTTCTTATTTTGGTGTAATTCACTTAGACTATTACATTAAAGTAATGCATTTCTACATTAATCTTATATGAGTGAAACACCAAATAAAGATAAAATTGGCAGGCATTTTTCTGTGCTTTCACAAAGAACTTTTAGAGGGTGCCTAATAATTTCATTATAGAAATTTTGGGTTTGAAAAAAAAAGTATCGTTTTGTTCCAATTTAAAGTGAAAAAAGTCAAGGTAGTTACAGCCTCACTGAACATATTTCCAATTCTAGTTCTAGGCAGAAAAATTTTGAAAAAATATGGGATTTTAGGGATGAATTATTTTATTTCTGAACCACCTCAGTAATGACATAGATCTGGAGATTCAGGACAAATGAAGCACTGCTGTTAGGTTGTATTTAACTCTTTTCATGTTCTTTAAAACATCATCCTGCCAACTTTAATATGTTAGGTCTAATACAGCCATAACACATTACAGCTGTGAGATAAGGTTTAGAGGGATAACTAGTATTTGTTATTTGACAGGAAGATGTAGCTGTGGATTGTGGGTGTGGAAGTAAATGTATCAGGCAAAAGAAACCCCAAAACCCCCAAAAAACCAAACAAAAAAACCCCAAAAAACCATAATGTAATATTAAATTTTCCTTTTCTACTCTTTGCTTATAAGAAGTTCTCCATATTTCATGTTGAGGATTCTGAAACTCTTGTAAAACTGGTTCTTACAAAAGGAAAAACCAACCGAACAACCAACGAACCAAAAAATCCAAAACCTTTTAACCTTGGGTGTGTTTAGCATTAATGGGTAGAATGTGGTGTCAAAATTAATTAATTAAGTTATATTTTGTTACCAAACAGGAAAACGCTGAGTGAGCAGAGAAATCAGAAATTAAAATACAAATATATTTATTAGCAAAAAATAGAATGTGGCACCACCTGTCCAAATAGTAAGACATTGCCTCTTCAAGATAGCTGCAAAAATTCTCAATGACAAAAAAATAAATTCATTATGATTTCAGAAAATTCAGTTTTATTTCTCTAGTGAACACAATGTTCTCTGATATTTACATTTTAAATGGCCATTGTTGTACTTAATAATCATTATTATCTGAAGTCTACATATGGATTCCTGATAGAATACCTTTAAAAATTGTTTAAAATAAGCCAAAATATAGATCTCAGCATGGTACATTTTCCATATCCCTGTGATCAGCAACAATTTTTTACCTTATTACAAATAGTCACAATGATGTGACTTAATAAAATTTTATAACAAAGTGGATATCTTTCTTGTCTCTGAATAATATTTTTGTCTCATTTCAACAACTAAATAATGCAGTTGAAGATACAAATTACTCTTTTTTATATCTTTAGACTTATACCAAATGTTACCTTTAAAAGTCAGACAGTTTTGATACTAAAATTTATAAAGAAAAGACATTGTAAGCAATTATAAGTATTTTGCATGTCCTTAAAGGGCTTCCTTATTATGAAAGAACAAAGAAGTTATGTTGTCTTTGTGCCTTATTTGTTATATATTTTGTTCCTATTTTATTTACTATCACCTGTCAAATTTATGATAAAAATAAATAAAATAACCTATCAAATCTATAATATTTTTAAGAGCTTTCTTACACACTTAGAAAGTTAATCTTTTTCTTCCAAATTCAGCATCTTTTACTCAGTTGTAAGTGAATCTAGTAGTACATTACCTAATACATGACATGACTTGTTCTTCATGTCTTTAAATTTAGTGTCTTCATTTACATATATGGGGGATGCAGAACTTTGGGCTGTATGGAACTAAAAATAAACTCGTATTAGTTGTGCTAGAAGCGTGGACTAAGTTAATCACCAAAAAAATATTCTTTCAGTTTATGCTTTAAAGCTTTATTTACATTGTTTGAAAAAAACATGGTATTAAAATACTTAGTAAGTAAGTGATCTGTTTTGCTTGATGATTTTTGGAATTACATTTATCACATCCACAATCTTGGCTTGAAATAGGCAGAAAAAGAAAAATAAAATAAATGTTTATTAGAGGAGGAGATAATATGCACCTATTTTGCTTATGGAAATATATGTGCCCTGTTGTGCTTTTTCCATAGCTCTTCAGAGTACTCATTTTCTACTTTCTGTTCTCTGTGAGAATGACATTAGCACTTCATTCCAGAACCACCACAGAATATCCTTTCTTGCTGCTTTATAGAGAAAGCAGCAAGTAAGTGCAATATGGCAATTATAATAAGAATTGTCAAGAATATTACAATGATTTATGCCTGTGAAGAATAATTTAGCCTTCTTTCCACAAAGATCTTATAATGATTGCCTCTTGTTCAGGAAACGCTCTGCTAACTATCATTGCTCACTTTGGAAATCCTATTGACCCCACTATAATAATTCATCTCTTAAAAAGCTTTCAAGGCTCTGCCTCCTTGACCTTCATTGTCCTCCCTTGACCTGGATTAACATGATACCTAGAAACACTTCTTTCATGCATGCTGAATGCGTAATGACATACATCTCTCAATAATTTATTCCAGTGCAACACTCACTTTTACAATATGCCTTCACAAAATGTGTCAGACTTAGTCTAATTTAATCATCAGTAATACTTAGCAGAACATATTGAAATTATTAAAAAAGATTATGCTTATTCAGCTTCTGTCTTCTATCAAGTGTGAAGACGGTGTCATAAGGGAATGCAAATGACTTAATTAAAAAAAGTTTTACATAAACGATTTTTATGAATGGCTTTTAATTTCAGCAAATAAGAGAACAGGTGAATATTTGCTTAGAATATTGATCATTAAATCAAACCATAGTGTCTCTGCGTATAGGAATAATTTAGGCATTTGTAACAGATGTAAGCTTGAGACACGTTTCTGCTAAGGGATGTTACAAGGCCTCCGACTCTGTCAGGCTCTAGGGCCCAGATGTTACTCTGTCCTGGCCACTGGAGCTCAGCCTGGTGCCCTAGAGGTCCAGGATTCTCTCTCCCAGGTTGATGGATGCAGTTGCTGCTTTCCCATTTGGAGGCTCAGCCAGTAGCGAGGCTGAGCCAGTAGCGAGGCTGAGCGTGTATCCCAGGGACACACTCCTGCACACACACGGGACACTGACATGGTTGGCTACCATGACAACCACAGGCACTGCCTTTAAAAATCCCCAAATATGGCACCACCAAGACTCACATAAAACATGAGTACAGATAGCCAAGTCCCTAAAACCTTTCTTCTTCTCCAGCTGACAGGACTAAAGTTCACTAGTGAAAATAGACACACACACTCACTCACTTTCCAGGTTCACAAGCATACACATGCTCATAGATCCCTCAAATACCAGCACAGTCCCTCTGCCAAATGCCTTTGCCTGGATTCTGAGCCCTCTTACTCACTTCACAGGTGTCAAACTCCTGGCTGGTCCAGCTTGATGTTCACTAGCAAACACACACTCATTTCAAAGGCACCCCACACTTGTGCATCCTCCCAGATACGACCACAAGCTCTCTCCCTGTCTGATACCCCTGCCTGGACCTGGGTCCTCCTATACCACCTGGTCCAGCTTGAAGTTTGCTAGCAAATTAGACACACCCCCACCACCCACACGCACCAGATTTGGGAAAAATGCACGTTCCTCTCCCCCCACCTGCTGACACCCAGGCCCTGTAACTTACTGTCCCACTCCAGCTGCTGGCACTATGGATGCACACTGTCACCCCTGGTGTCACTCCAGTTGCTAGCTCTGAATTCACTAACAGTCTCTCCAATTGCTATCTGAGCACTCACACATGGGACAAAGAGTGAGATTACAGAGATAGGTAGTTAAGAAAGGATTTAGTAAGAAGACAGGACAGACTGTGATGATTAGGCATAGGGCTTGGTCAGACAAATATACTGACCGGCTGTTGCATACATACAACTGGCCCCTCTTATCCCTCCTCTTATCAGTCTCCCCTCCCTTTTTTAGTCCCTGGTCCCTCCTTTTTCCCTCCTTTTGACCCTTCCCTAAACATTCCTTAGTAAATTTTGCACAGTGCCACAGCCCCACTCAGATATCCCTAATACTTGTGTTCTCCTGCTTCCCCCTTCTTGCCAGCTACACAGTCCAGGTTGACCCTCTCCAAAGTTAAGCCTGGGGTTTCTTAATAGATCATCAATTACCATTTCAAGAGTTTTGGTCTTCAGTTGTTTTCTCCCTTATGACTTGTCTGTCAGATTTGTGTCTCTGTCTGTTTCATTTATCCCTTTCATTGACTCCCTTTGAACTGGAAAGGTCCTTGATCTGATAATCTAAATGAAGCAGATGCTCTCACATTCCACATTCCCGCACAGTTTATTAACAAGTAATTTACTACATAGTTTTAATAACACCTGTTTCTTGGTACATCTGCAGAAGTGATGGGCTTGCATTTACACTCAGTTATTGAATTTGCTGAACAGCAGTAGCTTAAAAAATTGAAGAACTTCCCTTCAAAACTGAAGGAATAACAAAAAAAAAAAAAAAAAAATTTATCAGACATTGAAATTCCAGATGCACAAAAATGATAAAAATTGTTACATCTTAAAAATCTGATGTACTTTGTTCTTTTCAAAGGCTAGAATATTCTTCCAATAGTAATGGAAATAAATTTTTGTACATGGTCTTTGAACTGATTATAATTAAAGAACCTTATTAATATTTTCCAATATCTAATAGAATTTTACATGCTATCCTTGCTATGTGTCTGGTAGTTATTTCCTTGTTGTCCTTTTTTTCATGCAAGGCACAAATCTTGAAGCAAGACGAATTACGACAAACACAAGAAAAGGCTAAATGGAACTGTGTAAGTCCTCATTTTCAGTTCTTTCAGCTAAATGTAGCAATATATGGATGATGGTGGTTTTGCTTTTTTGTTGTGTTGGGGGTTGGGTTTTTTTTTCAGGTTTTGAACCTTCTGTCAAGTATCAGGACATGAGATTAATGCTTTATATTTTGTTGAACCCTTGTTTTTTAACTTAAAGGTGTAGGGAGGGCTTCTATTGGGGGGAAAAAAAAAAAAAAAAAAGACCAGGATGCATTGAGTACTGAACACAAAATTTTAAAAAGACAAAAAAAAATCTAGATGCAAATAAAATTTTCTTCCATAAAATATTGTTAGACAATACCATTTAGCTATATAATAAAGATATATTATGTATGGCAAAGCTAAAAAAAAGTGTCTGACAAATTATTCAGTAACTTTCTGAATGTAATGTTCATCAGATCATATTCACATACTACAGTAATTTTTGAACACTTTATAGATGGGAGGTAAATCCCAGCTAGGTAAGCTGAAAAGAAAAATCCACCACTGCATTTCAGTTCTGATTTTATAAAAATGCTATTATTTTGCTTTTTTAAAAGCAACCTTCAATTGAAATGTCCAACTTTCTACTTTACCTTGGATATGAACCATAATGTCAATTTGGTGGTTCCTACAACATAACTGATGTAACCATGAAAAATATTTCACTAGATTGTTCAAGAATAAAACTGGGTGATCATTATGACTCTCATATGTATTTCCCAGACATATTTGAATGAGTTATTTACACTAGCATCAGAGAATTTTTTCATAATGAATGTAAACTAAATAATAATAATAATAATAATAATAATAATAAAAATATTCAAATATGACACCACAGTGGTGGATTTAATTAATAAAAGTTTTAGATTATGTTCTGAAGAAAGATACAGGAATAAGAACTACTAACATTAAAATTTTTTATGATTTAAAGAAAATATTTTTTATGTAAACTTTGTGTGATGTTAGAATCTTACTGCAAATATGAAGCGGGAGGTAGTAGGATAGAACAGTTATTAAAAAGAGGTTAAAAATAAACTCAATCTTAGAAGAAATTTGATCATGTATATCAAGGTGTTTTTACATCTTTTCTTACTGTAATTCTGATTGCCTAATAATTATTATAAATTTTCATTAGCAATTCTTTTGTGCTAGTAAGGAAAAATATGACCATTTTACAAATGAAGAGCTGAGACATGTCATGAATCTCTTCAAAATCTCCCTCTGATCTTTTGATTCCAAGCTGGAAGAAAGTTGTTTCTCTTGATCAATACTCATGTTCCTTAAAAAAAGAAGCTAAACTGAAGGATGAGACCCATCTACCTTAACTTTAGTAATTTAAAATTCCAGTCAGTCATCAATGTTTTTCTCATCGCCAATTGAGAGAGATAGAGACCTTTATAACAAAATCGCCTGTCCCATCTAAGGTTATTAATTAGTACAGGGCAAATTGCCCCCTGGATCTTCTTTCCACTGTCTCCGTTGATCAAAGTTAGGAGTCTAAAGTTAACTAATATAAATCCTACCTCAGGAGACTTACTGAAAATCACAAAAGGTGTTTGTGGTTGAGCAAAAAATGAGATCATGTGTTTAACCCTAGCTGAGGGTCTTACCCCTTAAGAGCACCCTCCATACATGATAGAAGATTAAAAATAATTAAGTGAAAAAGAGAGAAATAAAGCACAAAGGGATGACCTGAAATAAATCATTCAGACAGTGAGGTGATTGCAAAGGAAGCAGGTGTTTCCCCACGTGTCATTAATTAGCAACTTGAATGAAAACAAACCAAAATTATCATTATGTGATTTTTTTTCTCATTAGATACAAATGAAGGAAACTATGAAACCTGAACATTGTTTAGGAGGGGGGAAAGTGTCAGTAGAAAATAATTAATTGTAACTCCTAGTAAATCTGTTCTTCAAAATAAAGAAAACCTTTTCTCTTTAGTCACTTTTGAAGAGTTTTACAAAAATGGTTGAAATGTAGCTATATGTTTATTGGTAAAGGGAAGAGAAAAATATTTGTCTAAGATCCTGTAAAGCAGGATTTTTAACCTTTAAATACAGAATCTGGGAACATAGATGACTGTCATTTGTAGTACACCATTTAAAAGTTTATCACCCATAAGCATTATTTATACATTATGGAACATGTGGTACCTTAAAAACAACATGAAATTCTGCCAGTCATAAAATCTCAATTGCTCTATGCATGAGCATTTCTAATTTTTGTTACTATTGAAAAAAGCCTTAACAGTGAGAGAGTGTCTTGGACTATTCAGATCTAGTATCACCCATGAGAGATGGTATTACATTTCTCCTGGAGCAGCCAGGAGGGACACCATGAATCTCAGCTACATTGTTTGTAGTCTTTCTGTCTAAATGGACTTCGATAATTGGGTCTTTGATAATCGAGGATAGCAGTTTCCCTAGTACAAAGATGAAGTTTAGTCTTCGTTTTTTAATTCTTGGGATGCAAGGATATGAGCACAGTTCTGCAAATCTTGTTCTTTCTGACATAAATATATAATTATATGCTTACAGTCATATGTCTGAAAATGTCATATTTAATTTTTAGCTCCTCACTGTTAATTTATAACATCTGATGATGCTATGTTTACCCTGTAAGAGTTTAATATTTACCCTTTTAGAGAGAGAGGTACAGGTAAATTAAAACTGGCAGACCAAATGCTTTTAATTTTTTTTCTGATGCTAAGCTATTAAGATTTCATATAGGCATTTTGTGACAAACAGCACTCATTACAGAGGAAATTAGCAAAAAATTTATTTCTCTTGAAGAAAATCCAGCTAAAATGAAATAATTCATCCTATTCTGCAGAAACTGGTTGAAAAATGGAAAATATTCTTCTTCAATAGACATTAGACTATACCAAAAAACAATCTAAGCTATCTAATTTGTATTCTCAGAAGACAACCTAAAAGGTCATGCTGGTTCTTCCTTGCATTAAAAAGGAATAACTTTAGAAAAGGTTAATGTAATTTAGGTTCTCTAGGTTTTTTTGTTGTTGTTTTTACTGCTGCTGCAAGTAAAACTTTCCAGCCTAACATTTGGACAAAAGAACAATCTCTTACATTATTGATCTCATAGGTAATCTCAACTCATAACTGCTCACCTTGTTAAACTGACAACATAGAACTATATTATTACAGTGTAGAACTAAATTAAACTTTGTTTGTTGGTTGGTTTGTTTGTTTTCTCTTTACAATGGTTAACAGTACACTGTATTTAGATTGGAAAGTAATTAACTGCAATCTAATAGCAATACTACTGAGGAATAGAATATTGGTTTGCAATAGCCAAACACGGCCAGGCAGCCCCTCTGAGAGTCTGCAAAGGAGAATAGAATGGATAATCATATTGATCATAATAATAGTTCTTTTGATTTAATAATAAATATTATATATTTGTATATATGTGTGTGTATGTGTGTACATATATATCTGTGTGTGTACAGATATAGATAGGTATAGATATAGATATCTGTATTCATGCACTTATAGATAGATACATACACACATATATTGGGGTTTGCTCTGCCTTAAAAATATACATTTTAAATAAATCAGTCACAGAAAAGATAGGAAAATTATACAAAGTTATTAAATGATTCAATGTAAGTCAAAAAGGGAGCAATGGTCTCAGTTGGTAACTTTGTGGTCAGCATAGGCAAATACTGTTACCTCTTTAGCAACAGAAGGTGAGGATGGCACTGTCATTTGTGTGTGGAACATTAAGAAAAAGGATAGAAAAAAGTCAGTCGGGTTCAAATTTTTTCAACTCCCCTTTCCAAAATCACCAAAGCCAGACATGGAGTTAAAAGTGCTGGTGAACAGCTGTTGTGGTGAGGGATGTATTGAAGGAGCTGTCAGAGAGATAAAGGAGGGGGAATAAAGTAAACTGTTTTCTCCTTACTGTACTCCCAAAGGTACTATAGTCAGAATAGGCAAGCAGAAGAAAATTAAAAATTTAAAATAGCTACTGTAAGATCATAACTATTTTAGTTACATGTAATTTTCATCCAAAGGAGTCTTTGACCTTTGATATACCCCTGTTTTATAACAGCAAATATTTCTCAAATGACTCAAGCACTACCCCTTATGGCTCAGTTCATTAATTTAGACCTACCATAAATCGTTCTTTTTTTCAGTATTCTTTTTTGGTCAAGTAAAGAGAGACTTTAATAATATGAGGGTCAGAAGGAAAATGTTGAAGGGTTAGAGGGAAAGCAGTGAAGGACCAGTGACAATGAAATAAATCTGTTTTGGTATGGCCTGACATGAAAGAGAAATCAGGGTCCTTAATCCTTCATTTTCCTTTTTTTCCTTTTAAGACATACTTTCTTTGTAACAGTAGAAAAACCTTTGTTGACTCCTCTTCCTGTTAACAAAGAGTTCCGGTACATTAAACTTCAATAACACATGAACATTACAAACTGTATGTGAATGTTTTAATTGCATAAGCTAGTGAATCTTGCAGGGAGAAAGAAGAATCCCTTTCTTTGCCACCGTGCATTTTGAAGGATGCTATGTAAATAAGAGCATTCAGCTATATTCAAAAATGTTGTGTCTTGAAGGACATTACAGTAAAAGCAAATTTACTCTTTCTTCTTGGCCTTTCAAGATTGGATTAGCTAAGCAAAGAGTAACTATCCATGTGCACTGAAAAAGTTTCATGAAACTCCGGGGGGGGGGAAGGGGGAGGGGAAGCCTCAGGCTCTCAGCCAGTAAGTATTTTACCATTTGAATAGTTCAATTAATATGAAAAAAAATACGTGCAGATAGTTAAAACACTGACCAAGCAATGGTTTCAATTCATCAAAATTCAAGACCAGTGAGAACCATTAAATCATGCTGCCTGACCTATATTTCACGAGCCATCACATTCCTCCTAGTTACTTCAGGAATCAGCCCAATACCTTCATTTTGATGTGTCCGTAGTTTTTTGTTTTTTGTTTTTTTTTTTTTCTGAAGTAAATCTCTGTGTTTACTTTTGTCATGTTTTTCTCCACTAGATAAAACTACTGCCTTTAGTAGTTGGCATATTCTCCTTTGAAATGTACTTTTCACTGTAGACATTTCACCACATTCTACTTTGTATAACTTGCTGTCTTTCATTACTCATCTCAATCTGGAATAAAGGGAACTGTCTCAAAAGTTTAAGGATATTTTCACCATACATTAAATAAATATGATTTCTCTCTATGTGACAGTCCCCATGACACCTGTCGTCTTATCTACATTTCAGAAAGTTCTGACTTGAATCAATGTACATCATCTGTCACAAGGTAAAGCTACCCAAAAGCACTGGCCAGACAAAGATGACCATGACTACATCTGTCCAGCACTGGCTAGATTAAGCAAGTATGAGCTGGAAAGCAAAGTAGCAATAAACAACTGTAACAGTTACTATGTTCACACTTTTTTGTAATACATTTGGGACTGGAGACAGGAGTGTGACAGAAATCCTGGTGACCATAGTGACAACTTCTAACTGGTCATAGATATGAAGAAAGTCAAAGATAATGTTGTGGGACTATGTGATTTTTGGGGACTTACACTAGCAATCAAATATAGGAAGTGATGATACACAGTGCAAACAGTAGCTGCTGGGGTGGTGACGGGGAGCACCATGTGTGGAAGGATGAGTTTCAGGTACAGCCATCCTGTGGAGTCACCAGCCAGGACCTGTCACATGTATTGCCAGGCTAACCCACACCAGAAGGGCCACAGATACATACATCCAAAAATTTAGGAAGACTGTAGGCAAAAATATCAGAATTTCTTTTTCCTATGTGGTTTGACTTTCATGCTCTTTAATTTGCTTATTCTTTATTGTGAGATAGAAAGAAAGAAAAAGACATAAACTTTTCTTGTAGTGTTGACCTTATAGTTATCTTCAATTCTGAAGGTATTCTTGTCAAAAGCATACACTATGATGTCTGAGCAAGGTCTTCTTCCAGATTAGATCTTTGCCTAGAATGAAAACATGAAGAAAATTTAGAAACAGTTTTTTTACATAGTTTTATAAAAATCCATAACTTCCTTTCCTTTCTGGGGCCAATCAACACAAAAAAGTGACCTGCTTTCAGAACGGCTCCATAGACATATGTTTTCTATTTACTAATTTTTTTTTAGTTGTATTTCTCAAAATTATTTAGAAAAGTATCTTCTCAAAACATAGAAGTATTCTTTTCATTGTTCTCAAGATGTTTCAATTTTTCCTTCTAGAATGTTCCAACACTAAACCGTAGTCTGAAATGTGAAACCTGGAACAAAGTCAAATCTTTATTTTTTCTAGGTGAAACATTTTTTTGTACACTTTTTGCACCAGGAGCGATTATTGGCACAACATTAATGGAAAGCAATACTTCTGCCTCATGCAACTAATGAAGTCAACTGTACACATAGTTTACAGAGATTATTCAACTCTAACTTGAGCAATGCAGACCATAACACTTCCCATAAAGACAAATAGGCAAATTTAATCACTTATTTATTCACTGGTTCTAGATACAAAAATATATTTTATGTTACCTTTTCTTCACTGTTATCGTACTGCCTAAGAATAAGTGATTCCTTTGCTAACTAATCAGATTATTGTTTATATATTTCCTCCTGAGTGAACTTAAAAGTCTCTTTCTTAGCCATTTATCTGTTGCTTTAGTTTTAATTGTATATGTTCAGTCAAGAGTTTACAGATTGCTAGCTAAAAATCTAAAAAGAATTATTAAAGATGTTTTGTTAGTGCCTAAAAAATTTATATATTGCTTTCTGGTTTTTTTTAGAAATATCTTTACAAGCATTTTTTTCCTCATTTTAACTTCACAACCTCTACTGATTGATGTTCAGTTCTCTGTTTCTTTATTCTTGTATTAAAACTAACTGAACAGGCAACAGAAAAATACAATTTTGTGATACCTCCTTTAACAGACTAATCTACATGTGGCAGAAATGTGCCACCAGTTTAACTTAAGCAGGCATAAAAGTAGTCACAAGAAAAGTATGGCAAAGACGCTGAAAATTTCAACGGCAGTAAACAAGATTAAGAATAAATAGATAAATAAATAAATAAACTCACAAAAGTAAACATCTAATTCAGATGAAATATCACTATGTCTTTTGCATTCTTGCCTTTGTCAGAATATTTAATATTATAGTACTGATCTTTTGACCTGGTTGATTTTTTTTGGTTGGTTTTTTTTTTTTTTCTCCCAGGACCAATTATTACCAAGTATAAGCAACACAGAAGGTTGTGTATGGCTTCTCCTTGTATTAAGTTACTAATTAGACATACTAGCCATCTCACTAGCAGCATTTAATACCTCAATTGTTCCAAAGCTGTTTTTCCGATTTTAGGGTATGAATTGAGCACGAATATGATAACTCTTTTACTATAGCATTGTCACATTAGGAATTTGGTTTGCGTCTACTTTTACTGATAACTAATCTAAAGATACCCATGCAGAGTTAAATCTATTACAATTTCAAATTTTCTGTTCTAGAGACTACTACAGCATACATTACTAAAATGTTCATACAGCTGTTCCATGACAAATAAACAATTTAGCTTTCAGTTTATTATTTATAATTCAGTGATGTCAGGGACAATGAATGTTATACCCATCTCTTATAGAGACCTCATAGAAACACACATTATGAAATACAGATATTTTATGTACCTTGTATAATGGCAATGTGCACTTCAGAATAAACTATTCACAAGTCTACTGCATTATAATTGCAGTTATCTTGGGAGTTATTTAATCAAAATAAGTGTGTAGCAAGAAGAGACATTAAAAAAAACCCAATCTTCAGAGTTTTAGAGGGAAAACAGTAGGAATTTTTCCTTACACAGAGAAAGGAAAGAGGTATTTGCAATTTCTTTCTAATGTGACATTTCTTCATATGGGGGTGGTAAATCATAGAAAAACTTTGTTTTTCATTTTCAAAATAGAGTTATTAGAGAATGATAAAATACTCTTTTGCACCATTTCTAAATTTATTTCTAATAAATGTCATTTGTAGTACACACATTTCTGTAAGAGCTATTAAGACAGTTTCAGTAAGTAACACCGGTACTTGTTAGATAGCAGTAGTCCTCTGATGGGTGATAGTTCTTGATTGTAAGTATCCAGAATTAAATTTATGCTTGACTTCCCTCTAATCTGATGAAATTGGGAAAAGGTAACTGTGAGAAAAATCCTTACACTTTTTATTACTTATGGTACCTACTGCTGCACACTCGTAGATTTGAAGGCAAGGCACAGTAGTCTTTACCTCTAAGCCAGTCCCAGTGTAATAAATCTTTTATTTTCAGTACCAGGAAAAAAAAAAAACAAAAACCAAACAAACCAAAAAAACCATCATCCTATTCTGAAACACATTCCAAAAACTAATGTCACTGCACAGCCCTATCCAGATAAACTGAGTATGTTACTATTTGATTTGGTATTGAATTATTTTTATGACCTCTAAGACCAATGTGTGTCTATTGATTAAGTTTTTTGTTTTATTTTGAAAATCCCTTTGCAACACTTGCACCTAGTTTTTGCAGCATTCTGGTGGTAAACTTGAAACTGAAAGGGAAGACAGCTATAGTCTAGAGTGAATTAAAAATCTTCAAATAGCATGAAACTTGAAAAAACAGAAAAAAATTTTCTTCTTTCTTAATTTACCAAATGGTCTTCTTAACACCATCAAAAATTAAACAATATTTATATAAAATCATAATTAATCTTTTTTAAACATTTGTGGACAAACCTTCAGTGACCAAACAAGTTTTCCAAGACAACAGAGACCTAAGTATAGTGTCCTTTAAAAACAAAACCAGTACTGTTAAGTGGCTTTACTTACATTGAACTGGAAACAGTAATTAAAAGTCTTGGCTACTTTCTTCTTGTAGCAAATAATGTGAATCTGAAGGTACTTTTTTTCTTTATAAATCCAACTGTCTCTCAGGCTTTCCTCCTATAGTCTACATTCCATGACAGATGCATAAGCTAGTGCTCACCTAAAGGTAGTGTACTCAGTAGGACATTGTTATCTGGAAAGGAACTGAAGGATACGTGTACTTTGTTTCCACATTTTTGCTGACACTTTTTGTAGGCAAGTTTTCAATGTTGTATGCAAGAGAACTGGAGGAGTTCATTTAAACAATTAAGGCTGTAACATCAAAGCACTAAGTAGGAAAAATTGATATTAACATCTTGAAACAACACAGCCACAAACAGATTGGTAGAATAGCTTGGCCACTACAAGTCAGTGCCACATGGTTCTCCC
>NW_008824475.1:2519438-2526201 GCF_000699105.1 Pygoscelis adeliae
GATCACACTGAAGAAAACAATCTTAAATGGTCCGCCTCTTTGCAGCATTTCATTGTTACAGTGATAGAGAGCACAATCTTCCTGTGGACACTATGAACTCTCTAAGAAAAAACAAGGTGTACTTCAAGATTTAAATCTGTTTATGTCCTTGCCCCAACATATTTAATTAAAGTAGATGTAAAGGTTATCATAGCAGTTTAATCTTTTGAGCACTGCTGGTAAATGGTGAATAAAAATGCAGGTTGTATAGTACACTAATCTGTCTATAATATAACATCTTTGATTAAGAAAAACTATATTTTGTGTTTCATACAGAGATTAATATTAAGTCACTGATAGAAATACAGATAAGTAATTAAAGTTTTCACTGTAGTTCGTCATTAACGACCCACCTTGCCACCACTCCTGTGGATTCTGAAAACTGTTCTCTTCTTAATACTAAAAATATCAATTAAAAATTATACCTTTTTTGCAGTTGAATGTACTTTGTTCTTTTAGAGTAACTTTTGTAAAAAGTTAAAACTGCTGAAATCACTGCATCTCCGCAATCAAACTAGTCATCTATGTGATTAGCTATGCAGAAGTCAGATGAAAGGAAACAGTATTAATACTTGAGAGCCTTATATTGGGTATTTAGAGAAGGGAAGACTGTATCCATATAAAACTTTTGCTTTCAGGATAAATTCTGACCTGCCTATTTACACTGAGCGAAAATATAACTGTTTACATCAGGTTTGATTTTGATCCTTCATTAAAAGTTTCTTACAGTTATTTTGGTCTGTTCAATTTAGTTACATTTTTTTAAATAAAATTGCAACACTTCAATTACTTTTACTTGTACCTAGTATCATTAGGGTGTTGTAGATGGAGTGAGACTGCACTGCACTTCACTCATAAGAGAGAAGCAACAATACTTTATTGATAGAAAACAGTGAGTTAAAGTGTGAATTAACAAAGTTCAATGGTAAACGCGACAGTGGTTTAACAAGACTCAATGGCAAGGCACACTTGATTATTTACTGCATAGAGGACAGGGTTAGACAAAACTGTCAAGGAGACCCTCCGGTTGAGTCATGAGGTTCAGAAAGGAGCCCCTTGCTTTCTAAACTTCTCAGAGAGGAGTCTAGGTGTGGCTGGATCCAATGTTAGTCCAGACTTGGTCAACGGTTCATGTCTAAAGGACTATATATGTGCAATCAGTCCTTTATATCACTTAGCTAAGATTTCAAAGTTCAGCATGCTATTAGTCACTTACTAAGGATCTGTTGTGGCGAGGAACCTCTCAACCTTGAGCAGTAACCTTGAGAGGCATCCCTACTCAAAGGGAGATCCCGCCGTGCAGCCCACTGCCATGCAGGAGAGCTCAATGGGCCCTGGGCTGTCCACTATTTATAGAGTAAGATTATTGACTCATAGTCATATCTGCCTATCAGCAAGTCGCTTGACTCACTGCTCCAGGCAGCCCTTGGCTACTATGTTGCCATCCATTCCCAAAGTCCAGCATAACCTGGATGCAGCCACAACGACCCCCACTGGTGGTCATTGCTTATGCAGGGCAGGGGGAGCACACTGCCACATATGGGTGCAATCCATTTGGACCCAGTAGTTACTGCTGTTAGAGTAATTTTGGTTTTTTCCTCTATTCTTCTAAATGTTGTCCACATTTAAGGATAAACATGTTCTATGAGAAAATAAGCAAGATCAAATCAGTAGTGATTGTATGTTACATGTAATTTGACCTGATAGTTTTATTATGCTTATCTTCTGTATTTTAGCTGCAGTTTTCCATGGACCTGAAAATTTGCACAGAGATCCAATGGAGTGCAATGATATGTTTTAATTTTTTCTTCTCCAAGGTCCTTCTCTCAACTACATCGATTAACTCTCTTGACTAGATAACTTACAATATCATGAAATAATAATATCAAAAGGTACATATTAGAAGCACTTTAACTTAACTTTTAAGTTGGGTAGGTCTATTTATTTAAAAAGAACACTATCTTACATTTTTAGATAAACCTTTACATCTTTAAAATTGATGTTTATGCCAAGAAACTTATTTGCCTACATTTTGCTGCCAAAATACTTTTCCCTTTCTGAATAAGTAAATTTTACTTCAACAAACCCTCAAATATAGCTTTGCCTTCAGCTTTTAGGTGATAGCACATTTTTGCTTTCTGGACTGCTGTCTGGGTGCATGTACCTCCCTAGTAACAAGAAAAATACAATACCAATTCAGTACAATAAAAAAGACAGTCTGTACTTACACAGATAGCAGATGCTTCATAAAATGGAGGCAAATTTCTGTCTAATGCCTTGTAGGTTAATCTCTACCTGTTGATTCACCGGTTGCTCAGAATCACATCTTGGATCTGTAGATAACCATGGATTTCACAGAGACTTCATATCTTTAATTCAGGCTAAATAAAGAAGCAGTTAAATGTAATTTCATATGATGATAGTTGAAACAAGGGACTCCGTAAGGATATGTGGAGTGTGAGAATGCTTATTTCAGTAAGATTATCTGACTGAGGACCTTGTCAAAATGGAATGATATGGAAAAGGGGAGGCAATTAAAAAAATTTACAGAGACACAGACCTGACAGACAAACAGCAATGGAGACGATGACAAGAAAACAATATAGTCAATGATACTAATTGATGGGCTGCCAAGAAACTGCAGGCATAACTTGAAAGAGGGCCAACCTGGACTTAGCAAGTGATGCGAATGCAAACATGAAGGTCTGAGATATTGGGGGGTGTGGGGATCTTGGAGCTATGCAAAACCAATGGGGCAATGTACAGGGGAAGGTGATTGGGGAGGAACAATAGAGGAATAGAAAGAAAGGGGTATAAAAGGAGCTGGTCGCATGTAGAATGAGGCTGCTCAACACACTTGTTGAACTGAACCCTGTGCCTGATCATCTCAGTTTGTCCTATCTTCTTATCCTTTTTTAACTGTCTCTCTGTGTAATCTCACTCTCTATCCCATATGTGTGTGGAGGGGTGCTGCAGGGACTAAGTGCTAACTACTGGGAGGACCAGTGTGAGTAAATTTGGGGCCAGAAGCTGAAGTCAGGCCAGGGGTGTGAGTGAGGGCTACTACTCAGGGGATCCAGCTGGTGGCTGGAGCAGTACCTGGTCACAGCCTGGGTGCCTGGTGTCAGCTGTTGGAGGGGTGAGTGTCTGTATCTTCCCCAAACTGGGTGTGCGTGGGGTGTGCTTGTGTATTTGCTAGCAAACATCAAGCTGGACCAGCCAGCAACCAGGAGATCCTGGGTCTGGTATCAGGTGGGGACAGGGCCCAGGCTGGTATTTGGGGGGATACATGAGTATAAGGTGCCTGTGAGACAAATGTGTGAGTGCATGTGTACTTGCCAGTGAGCACCAAGCTGGACCAGAGAGTGAGTGGGGCAGGTAAGAAGACCCAGGATCTGGTCAGGGGTGTTGGACTGACAGAGCATTTATGCTGGTACTCAAGGGATCTTTGAATCTAGAGAGTGTCAAGTGTGTGCTGCTGATAGTGAGCTTTGACCTCCACCAGCCAAAGAGGGGAAAGGGGACTTGGTTGTCTGTGCTCATATCTGATGTCATTATGTAGGTGTTATTGAAGGCCGTGCCTTGTCTGTGGCAGCCTGTGTAGCTGGCCGTGCCAGTGTCCTGTCTGTGTCTGTGTGTGTGTGTCTGTGTGCATGTGTCTGGGATATGTGCTCAGCTTTGCTACTGGTTGAACATGCAAACAGGAAACAGCACCCACTTCCATCGGCCTGGGATGGAGACCCCAGGTGTCCTGGCTGGGCTCCAGCAGCCAGGCAGAAAAAATTTCTGAACTCAGAGCTGCAGGAGGCAGCAGCCACTTATAACATCCCCTAATAGAAGCCGTCACCCAAGGCATGAAGCATCATGGACCAGCCTGAGTAAAGGGGAGCCAAGTGGCCCAGCAGGTTTCCTTGGAGACTACTTGCAAATGCAGACATTATTTACTGAGTCTGAGAACATGTGAATAAAACTGTAAAGTAAGTAAATATAATAAAAATCATCCCTAGGAAGAAACCACAAATGCAAGTAAATCTAGTTAGAATCTTTATTAACCTTAGCCCTCTCCCTCCCCACCTCAAAGATCTACTGAAGCAGACGTTTCTTGTGGTGCAGCATCCTTTTGATAGAACTGTAGTAAAAAAGCTTCTTCAAGTTCATCATAGAATTTCTTGCTAAAACAAGAGAAATAAGATGTACTGTAGAATGTCCTAGAAATTGTTACAGTCATGTATGTGCCCTTACCAAACCAAATAGGGGAAGGACTTTGGTTTGTGTGTCTGAAAGCTCTGTTTATTGTTCATGTTCCTGACCTATTTTGTCATTCATAACCACAATTTCTCTTTCCCAGGCTTCTACAGCTTGAAATGCTTCCCCTCCCCGCTCCCCCGCCTCCATTCGACACAGCACTGCAAAATTAATAAAAGATAAATTGAGAGGTAGTGGTCAGAAAGTTGTCTGAAAAGGAAAACTTTGAAACTGTGAAAAAGAAAATAAATCCCTATTTTTTGCTCAACATAGTTTAAAGGAAACAGGCCTATCTACATATTATTTAAAGCATATACATTTGAATCATAAAGTCCATTTCTTTTTCCCTTAGTGGAAACCACTATTAGCTAACTACTCAGGTTAAAGTGCTAAATTCATCAAAAACTTTTGCATTAATTCATACTAAAGTTGTACATTTTATAACAGAAACCAGGAGTGCATGATTCCTTTCCTTCATTTTTTAGGGTTGGAAAACCTGTAGTGTATAAAAAATGATTGTATGCAATTGGCACAGCTGCTCTAGCACACACAAAGAGCAATCAAGCAATCAAGACTACAAAAATTTTCTATCTGCTGTTGGCAATCACTGGTCCTTTTGTCTCTGAACTGCTGCACCTCATCAATAATAAAAATATGTTAGCCCTTTCTGTAAACTTTATGTGAAAGAAGAAAATTAAAGGTGTTGAATATCTTGTTTGCTTTAAAATAAAGCAAACAATTAAGTTCTCTCTACATCTGGTTCTGAGACTGCAAAACACTGATAATTTTTCAGATGGCTCTCTATCTGTTAACTGACAAACTAAAAATGCAGGCAAATAAAGAAAGCTCAGCAAATCAAATAGCGGCATATTTAGAAGGTTAAGACAGTACAGTTTGCAAGCATCATTTGCAAATTATAGCATTAAAATTCTAGTCAAAGGTTTCAGTGCCAATTATTTTAATGAGAAATGGAAGTGACAGAACTGGAAACCCTCTAGTGACAATATCCATAAATGAAGGAAAAAAGTTGGAAATTTAACCTGATCTCATGACAGTGTCTCTTGGCTATATTTTGTGGGTATTATTTTCCTTTATGCCCTCTTCAGAATTGAATCTTGAGTTATATATGTATTTTTCATTCATCTATACTTTTATGAGTTAAAACTGATCCATGTCCATTCACATTACTCCAGTGTCTCGTGGCTCTATAATCTTAATAGTCTAGATATATGCCCATAGTAGTACTGAATAAACTATACGTGTTTTACAGACAGCCTAGTATCTAACGTGAAATGTTCATGCTGGCAAAACTCTCTGCTTGATTTCTTTTGGTGTGACATGCTTTCAGGGTATGGAACCATTTTGCACAGTCAAATGGTACTCTAACCAAAAAAATTTCTTCAGGTTCTCCAGATAATGGATTACAATGGAATGCCTCAGGTATATTATCCATTTCCATAAGTCACAAGACTTGCAGGCATGAACTGGCTTGATTGTTAAAGCACAGTCCTTTTAAGAGTATTCTATTTCTATATTAAAACTTGCAGCAGTTATAGCCCACACAATATGCACATAGGCATAGACACAGACAAACCAATATTTTCATATCAGTCAAGGTGAGGATGAAATTCACACAGTGAGAAATATTTAAAAACAGCTAGGATTTGGCTAGTAAGAAATATTTTTAATAATTGTAGATAAAGATTAGAAAGGCTTTAGAAGACAAGTTATGTGGAGAAAGTCTCATTCAATTGTAAGGAAAAATATATAATTTTCTACAGAATTAATTTATTAAATAAAATGTTGTTGCACAAAAGACATTGAGGCAAGTTCACATGCTGTGATGGGTGCACTCGTCCCCTGACCAGACTGGCAGTGGTTTGGTGCAGGCTCTGGAAGGGGTAAAGGCCTGGGCTATAGCCAGGCGTGAACTTCCCTAGTTTCAATCTGTTCTCTGAAAACCCACAAAGGAGCAGAGTGACCCAGTGAGCATCATAGAATCATAGAATCATTAACGTTGGAAGAGACCTCCAAGATCATCGAGTCCAACCGTCAACCCAACACCACCATGCCCACTAAACCATGTCCCTAAGCGCCTCATCTACCCGTCTTTTAAATACTTCCAGGGATGGCGCTTCCCTGGGCAGCCTGGTCCAATGTTTAACCACTCTTTCAGTAAAGACATTTTTCCTCACATCCAATCTAAACCTCCCCTGGAGCAACTTGAGGCCATTTCCCCTCGTCCTATCGCTTGTTACTTGGGAGAAGAGACCGACACCCACCTCGCTACAGCCTCCTTTCAGGGAGTTGTAGAGAGCGATGAGGTCTCCCCTCAGCCTCCTTTTCTCCAGGCTAAACAACCCCAGTTCCCTCAACCGCTCCTCATAAGACTTGAGGCCTTGTTGAATCTCATACAGTTGGCCTCGGCCCATCGATCCAGCCTGTCCAGGTCCCTCTGCAGAGCCTTCCTATCCTTGAG
>NW_008824475.1:2529772-2538542 GCF_000699105.1 Pygoscelis adeliae
CTCCCTGCGCCTTTGCTTCTTGCGGGTTTTGCCGCGGTTTTGCCGCTTCAGGAAGGGTTCCCCGGCGCGATCCTCCGCTTCGGAGCCCTTCGCCTCGGTGGCATTGATGCATATGAGCTTGGAACACTGATCACACAACTAACACATGAATAGCGAGTGGCTTTTCCAAGACTAATATATCAAGGAACAAAGAATGTTGTGGGTACAAGGAGTCTCATGCATCCCTTTTCCATCAGATGTAATTTGACAATGAGCCAACCACTTTATCCCATAAATATGACAGCCTAGGTGAGCCTTCTTTGAGCTCTCTCTGCTAGGCAGTGTGGTTGCATCGTGGTGATCTCCCCTTGAGCTGGGACACCTCTGAAAGTTGCTCCTTGAGGCAGAGAGACTTTTTACTAATGACAGATCTTTGGTAAATGACCAATATCACACATAAACTTGTAGTGTGGTAACTTTGATTTTGTCCTGGTAACTTTGATTGCATGCTGAATTGATGCTAATGAAACATTGCATATACAATCCCTTAGACAAAAAACGTTGACCAAGTCTGAGACTAGGTTTCGACCTAGCCGCACATAGACTCCTCTCTGAGAAGGAGTTTAGAAAGCAAGGGGGTCCACTCTGAACCTCGTGACTCAACAGGAGGTTCTTCCTTACCCTTTGTGTCTCTGGTCTCTCTGAATCATTCTAACTTGAGTGTAACTCAATTTTTCTTTGTATGTTTCTTCCATGCAGTAATTAATAGAGTGAACCTTGCCATTGAACTTTGTTAAGTCAAACATTTACAACATCATATTAAAACCACATTTGCTAATACCTTTGACGGTGATTCTTTAAGCGATATAAATCACTCATTTTGTGACACATGCACAAAGATTTTTTGGGAGGGTCCATGGCCTATGATGTAGATTAACTCTAAGGGTGAAAGATACTTCTAGAGAAAAATGAAAACAAAAGAAGGTAGGGAGAATGGGAAAAGGAAATTGTCTTCCCAGAAGCCAGCAAGGAAGAGAAGTGATAGAGGTCCCAAAGGGAGCATCTCCCCCTGGGTGTTCACTCCAGCAGAGCAGGTGGTTCCCCCTCATACTTTTCTCATACCAACTATAAACTCTACACGAGGACCTGTTCAAACTCCCTATGGGTTATTCCTACTTATGGTACTGTTACTGGTGGCTAGAGAACGCTCTGGTCAGGAACAGCTGCTAACATGCTAGCAGCTTATTATGTTGTGTATATACACACTTTTAGCCCCCCCAATGTAAATCAAAAGCTACAACTGGGGCAGGAACAGTGGGGAAAGAAAAGGTGATCCCATACCAGTGGCAGTCACTTCCCAGGAGAGCCCACAATAATAACAATATTGGGGTTTGCTGGTGCAAGGGCATGAGAACAAGGAAAAAATGCTGCCACAGAGGATCTGGAAAATACAGTGCCACAGCAGCTTCTGTGCAAGGTTACAGAGCTGCAAGTGAAAGGCAGGCTACTGAGGTATAAATGGAGGACTCTTAGCAATATAAAATCTAAATGACAATGCACTGTGCAACATTCTTGCACAGAATTATGAAATATTTTTTAAAATAATTTCTACTTAATTTTCAGACCAAAACATTAATAGAATTATTAATTGCCCATTAATTCAAATAATTTATTCTTACAAAGTTTAGGGAAGATAGAATTATCTATAAAATTTTTCTTTGTATGGGCATTCTTTTTTCCTGATATTTTCAATTTCTATCAAATATTCAAGTTTCTCCTGAGGGTTATTAATGAGATCACAGCTAAAGTCCTGTTTTCAGGATTTACTAGTCAAAGAGAAAATGTGTACATAAATATGCTCTACTATTTTTTCCTTTGACATTCTAATACAGTCTTCACAGAAACAAATATTGTATCACCTTCTGGCAGTACTCAATATTTCATTATGATGTTTTAATAAAATACTTCCCACAAGACTGTTCTTTTATATGAAGACTGATATCAATCTAGCGTATTAGCTTATGTGAAAGATCATTTCCTTTAACAGTTTGAGGTGAATATTAGGGTAAAGTATAAGATTATTCATTATATCTTCTTGGGTTTCTATCTAGTTTGAAAATTTTTGATATTTCATATGAAAACGTTACCATGGTATATCTGTCAGTGTTTAAAAAATGAAAATTTTCAGATTTAATATTTCACAAATTTTTTTTATTGTTAATTTTAATTCATAGCTTGCTTTCTGTTATGTTCTATTCTTCCTCAAACAATTAATCAAAATTGTGCATACCAAAACAAATCATATATATACTCTTTAGAAATTGAAAAAGAAAAAAATACATTCAAAATTTAAATTTTCCTTTTCTAAATGCTGATTTGTGAAAAAGCATTACTTAATCCATATAAAATTCCTGATCAATTCTTCACAGGCTTTGGAAAACCTAATAACTTTGAAATGACTGCATGAGAACAGACTTGTCCTGAAAATTTAATAGGAACCACCTAGCCTATATCGGGTGTTATTAAATTCTGATTTTAATGGGTAGGGAGAGAATTAACATATTATTACTCTTAAATGAACAGACTGAATCTTGGGTTCAGTATCCTTTTCTACTTCCCAGTACATCTGTTTTTATATATTGAATATGTAGCATAAAGATGCAGTTATATACGCTTGCATAAAATGTGATGTAACAAACTTTAAGCATCTGTTGCACTATTACAGAAAACAGTATCACATCAAGACAAAGTTAGAGGCAAAACAAAATAATGAACAAAGGAGATTACACAGTTTTAAAGTTACATAGTATTAAAACATTGTCTGAAGAGTCTATAGAGGTTTATTTTTCAGAACAGCGTATCATATAACCACTTTGATGAAAACAGGCATCATATACACGATCTACATAGAGAAATATGAAGTGTATGGAAAAACAAGTGTGCTAACTAATTACCTGTGAAATTACTGATCTACTTTCAAAACCTGAACTTTGCAATAACTTTTTCCCTATATGTTTGGACAAATGTTCAAGGTGAAACACCTTTTGCCTACCACCAGAGGTGAGGAATTTGCTTCACACATCTTCTGGAAGATCTTATGCATTTAAAGAAAAATAATCATATTTAGTGGCAAATATAGAGGAAAGATTAGAAGTAAGATACTACATCACATGTGAGGCTTGTTTGCATGCAGCATTGCACTTTTTAACTTTAAAAAAAAATTTTACTTTGGTTTTTCTTTGTTTCAATTTGTTTTTTAAATACCTCAGGTATATCAATACAAAAATCCCAGCTAATGTAGACACTGGGTTATACATGACAAGCTCTGCTAACACTAATACAGCTGTTTGTGAGCCATTATAGCAACCCTTTATAGGCTGAGTTAATTTTGTGAAGGTCAGATGGAGAATACATTTAGGGAGGGGGGGTTTAAAGTAGTATCAGTACAGCTACCTGATTTTGGAACAAATCTCCCAAGATGATTAATTTAAGTCTGACAGGCTTCCCCCCAGAATACTGAAGAGGCCTTTGCTGTATAAAATAGACAATATCTCTATTCCATTTACTCAATAAAAAAATTAACATGGTCTTTACCAGTAGTATTTATAAAATTACTAAACAATATTCTCACACCAAATAAAAAAGTGGAGATTCCACAATAATTTTATCATTGTTAGTGGTTTTATTAGAATGTGCTCAAACAGTAAAGTGACAGCTGTAAAATTCTAAGATAGGTAAGAAAGACAGACATTATTAATCTTGTTTAATTTTTCTTTTATATTTATTGATTGTCTTTATCTGATATGTAATAAAGTTAATTTAGTGTGCAGCAAATTTAAGCTGTGTTAAGAGTATCTCTGTACTCATCTGATTACATTAATTAAAAATGACCACTTAGTCTATGCTGGTAAAATACTAAATATATACAAGACACAAAATAGGTAATAGCAAATTTTAATAGGTTGAGAGCTCTTAGTCCAATGTAAACCAAATTAAAAAATCTTAAGGCACTTAAACATTCATGTGCTTTGGTATTTCTGGATAGCAAAGACTCATTTTTCTAACACCAGGCACGATTTTCAAGTATGTAGCTACAGTATTGTGAAACTTACATCCAAGTAACATTGTGTTTTATATCTAACATCTAATGACATTGGGGTTTAAATTACCACTGTGTTTTTAATGCACCACATTTTATCTTCCACTTTATGATACACATGCTAGAAAGCCCCAACCTTCCACAGTTAGCTTTTTTGTCACTTAAGATCATTTTGATAGGTCTTTGAGGCTATACAGAGATGTACCTTTTTTGCATATTCTTCCACAGCTTTCATCCACAAATAATAGTTTTTCTACAGCTGAAAATGGTCCACTGACATTTTTGTACACATCCTTGAATGAGACTGACTTTTTACATTATAAATTTATCTATTTTTGTGAACAATTTAGCATTTCTCTACACTGTGTATTTGCTTTTCATAAACTAAAATTTGCTACTGTAGTATGTTTACGTACTTCCTAACAAATGGATATTTACCTCTCTGTATTTATATTTAGACAATAGCCTTTGATAGTCCTGTGGCAGTTAATCATTTAAAAGGAATTAGATCAATAACACTTGCTTAATTTTAGCTAATTTATCAATAGTTGCAATTAGTTATTTTATACACAGAGAGACACTCTCTCAGGAACTCTTTTACCCTACTTTAATCCAAGTAGCTAAAATGATGTTAGATATTTTCACTAGTTGAATAATATTTGCAGTTCAATGTGTCATAAAATATTGCAGCCAAATTAAACTTCTCCTTAATATAAAGTTAATTTAAGAAGTCAGCATAAAATTTTTATTTTTGTGGTTTTCCATCATCATTGATGAATGAATAAGTGATACCAGCACATGATGATGTCTAACAACTTCTCCTGTAAGAAAGCTATGATTTCAAGATCATGCTGTTTTGTGTTCAACTCTTCCTGAAAATTCTTTTTGAATCTGGAACTGTAAGGAATTGCAGAAATAATTTTAAAAAATCACATTTCAACTATAAAAGTTGTGACAGATTTTGAATTATATGACACAATAAACTGGATATCCAAGAAGAATCATTCTTTCAGATCTTGTGCAAATTACCAGCACAAAGTAAATGGTAAGTTTTATGAGCTTAGGCCTTGTTAGTGATTATTAAGAACTTTTGTATACAGTTGACCTATTGTTCCAATAAGAAAGTTTTTTGGACTAAAAGAGAGTCAACAGTATTGGCAGGGTAGCTTCTATTACAATGTGTTGTTTATGGCACAGTGTTTCTAAATCAGATAGTGTGCATTCATTTTAGTATGTCCAGTTTTCACTCCTGCTTTCAAATGTCATTGGCATGTCACATAGGTGAATGAAGGAGGTCCTTTGGGCATGGTGAGAAACTGTGGGCTTTTGGAAATAAATGCAAGTTTCTGTACTGTGAATGATTGTGTGGTACACAAGGTCTATACTACAAACTCCAGCTATATGAACTAAGACAAAAAAACCCCAAACCTAGATATATCACCGGTTGACATAATTATGACAGAAAAACTCCAAGAGTAAATGCAGATACATCAAGAAAGTAATGATTTTTTTGGTGCAGATTGTGCAATTTTAGGAAGAAAAAAGGATGCCCCAGAAGTCCTTCTGTTGGTATGTACAGCATCCCCTTGAGGGTCTCTGTGACATAACTTTGACGAAATAGCTGCAGCAGCAGACTCTTCTAATGTAAACATCTCTGAAAAAAACTGAATAATTACCTTTGAGCATGGTCACAGAACCACTGTTCTCATCCAAAGAAAAAAAAAGCAAAACCAAACTCATACCAAATATACAGCAAAACCCTAAAAAAAGGTGCTCATTACCAGTCCAAGAACATGGATGTGTTATTAATACTGCTGTCAAACAGAAACCACAATATATGAAAATGTTTTCATAAACAGTAAAATCAACAGAAATTTATGAGAAAAAATCACAGAAAATACAGCCTAACAAGAAAAATCTGACACAGCTGACAAGCAAACAGAAACATATTTATATCTCCAAAAAGAATGCTCAAGAGTAGATGACAACGGCAGCACAGTAACCTTCTCCAGCCTCTCTTGAGGGATACCATTGTCTATTGGATAACAAGAAATACAGTCTTAGACTACACTTTTGGAAGTGTGAATGTGCAGTATGTTATGATAAAAATATTATTTATGAGCCAAGATGAAACACCCTTATATGTAAACCAAAAATTTGTTATTATAATTGGAGTCTTAACAGTCTAATCCAAAAATCATTAATAGTGCACATCTAATTATTACAGGAAGAGAAAGAATATGTGTATGTATGTAGAAAAAAGTTTTAGTAATAGTGTAGTAGTTAAAATTATTATACACGCACTTCTTTTCTACTCCTTTTACTCTTATGCTCATGCTTCTGCTGCTCCTCTGGATCCTGAGGTTGGTGGCTTCATTCTGGTGTTACGATGACTAGTCAGCACCTGAAGACTTTTGCTGGGAGGAGTATGATGTTCATGTTGATGACTTCTTCTTCCTCACTCTAGAGTCCACCTGGGGTCATTTTTACGTTTGCTAACATACTTTTGTACGTTTTCTCTTTCCACATTGCTCTGTGACTCCAACTTGTATACTGTCCTGGTTTCGGCTGGGATAGAGTTAATTTTCTTTATAGTAACTAGTATGGGGCTATGGTTTGGATTTGTGCTGGAAACAGTGTTGATAATACAGGAATGTTTTAGTTATTGCTGAGCAGTGCTTACACACAAACAAGGCCTTTTCTGCTCCTCACACCACCCCACCAGCGAGTAGGCTGGGGGTGCACAAAAAGTTGGGAGGGGACACAGCTGGGACAACTGACCCCAATGGACCAAAGGGATATTCCACACCATATGATGTCATGCTCAGCTATAAAGCTAGGGGAAGAAGAAGGAAGGGGGGCATGTTTGGACTGATGGAATTTGTCTTCCCAAGTAACCATTACGCGTGATGAGGCTCTGGTTTCGTGGAGATGGCTGAACACCTGCCTGCCGATGGGAAGGAGTGAATGAATTCTTTTTTTTACTTTTTTACTTTTTTTAAACTTTTTTACTTTGCTTGCGTGTGGCTTTTTCTTTACTTATTAAACTGTCTTTATCTCAACCCACGAGCTTTCTCACTTTTACTCTTTTGATTGTCTCCCCCATCCCACTGTGGGGGAGTGAGCGAGTGGCTGTGTAGTGCTTAGTTACCAGCTGGGGTTAAACCACGACACACCGTACCATGTCTCTAGTTATACCATTGTAAACCATTAGGTTTGCCTTACTCCTTTTTCTGTAGAACAAAGAACTAAACAGAGGTAAGGCAGTTTTACACACCATAAATCTTCACTATTGCCTTAATGTACTGCACCAAGCATCTGTCATAAATACTGAGAACACTTTGGTAAGATGCTTAAGTTTTTCTCATCTTGCTCCATACTGCATGGAGATTCTATCAGTAAGGAGGCCTTTCTGCATTTGCTCCTTTTGCTTTTCATGTGAGAAAAACTATTGACTTCACTGTGTTAAATTCCCTGCAATTATTTGGTGGGGTTTTTTAGTAGTGCAACCATTTGAAGATTCAAGTTATACAAACACAACAACAGCTGCATGAGATCAGACAGTACTGCATCTCCACTGCATGGGGAAGAGAGTAAGAATAAGACAGGCATATGTTTCGGGCATTCATTGTAGAACCCTGACTAGGATTAGGACCTGAAGTCAATTCTCCTCTGGGTCATTTCCTTTTATGAGGCAGAAAAGTGAAGTAAACATTTCACAGTGTTGAAGGATATGGTGGTGAAATTCTAAGCTTCCTGGATGTCTGCATCAACCTGCACTTTATCAGACATTTCTCTTAAAACAATTTCCTTTGCAGTACTATATTCAGCTGTTGTGAAATTGTTGCTGTTAGTGTACTTGGTGTCAATGTACATCTGGATGTACATGTGTTTGTCTCAGTACAAAGCAATAAATATATTGCTAGAGAGAGAAAGAGAACATTCTGAAGTTGTTATATACCATCAAAATGTTAATCAGGAAAGTTTGGTTTATGGCATTAGTTTTAACTAAGTTTTTGATACAAAGTTTTGCAGCACTTTTGACAATGCTGTATGGGTTCTTAACAGTCAGAGATTCATGGGCAGAAAAACAGAAAGGTGTAAAAGCTTCTCAGGTGGAACATACTTAACCATGACATCTTTATGAATAAGTTGTGTGCAAATAGAAAGAAAAGAAAAACAAAACAAGGAAGAAGTCAAACAGTTACTTCTATTGCCAGTAAGGGAGATACTAAGTTTCAAACAGAAATTGGTTGACAGCTTGACAAAATAACTATTTCATCTGCAACATGATCAGACACTAGAACCATTCTGGAAGTTCAGGAAAAATACTGAATTAAAGCAGTGGTGACAGTAGCTCTCTGTATTTCGAACATATCCAAAATGCTGTAGGTATTGTTCTCTTATTATAGCAAATGTCTAGTAAATGCAATTCATAGGGTAAGGAGTAAGAGTGTTAGAAAAGCAGTCTTTTGAAAGTGAGCTTAATAAAAATCTTTCTATGGTGAAGTCCTGGTTTATATATTTTGTCTAATTATAGGAAAACTGAATCATGCTTTATTCACACTTAAAATATCACAAACCACATAGTATTACTTTCATGGATATCTTCAAGTCATGAGTGTTACTTGATTTATGAATAGAGCCTAAGTTAAGTCACATTTGTCTCCCAAATGTCATCTTTTATATATA
>NW_008824475.1:2540951-2546239 GCF_000699105.1 Pygoscelis adeliae
CCCCGAAGCATCTGTGGACGTGGATAGGCCCATGCCAGAGCAAATACATCTCAAAGCATCTGTGGCCGTGGTTATGTCTGTGCCACGTGGTTATGTCAATCCCCCCTCTGAAGGGATTGTGGCCCAAGGATAAGCCCACACTGGAGAAGGTACACCGCAAAGCATCTGTGGCTGTGGATAAGTCCTTGTTGCAGCAGGTACACCTTGAAGCATCAGTTGCTGTGCAGGAGGTCATGCTGGAGCACCTGAAAGCATGTGGCCATGGATAAGCCCACTATAGAGCAGGTTCACCCCTGGAGGGACTGCAGCCAGGGGTAAGGTCATGTTGGAGCAGGTATATTTCTGAAGGCATTGTGGCCCATGGAGAAGGCCACGCTGGAACAGCTGCACCTCAAAGTGACTGTGGCTGTGGATAAGTCTATGCCACAGCAGGTATACCCCTGGAGAGACTGTCGCTCATAGATAAGGATCCACTTGGAGCAGGTACACCCCTAAGGGACTGCAGGCTGCGGGTAGATCCAAGCCAGAGCAGGGGCAAGGAGAGGAGTTCATTGCAACTATGTTAAACCCTATGGTCTGGTCCAAAGGGACTAGGGGTGGAGATTGTAATGGAAATACCTTTAAATTGTTGTAACCCATGATTTGAGTTGCATGTTATAGGAATTACTATAATTACTACTAGCAGGACCCACCTGAACCAATGGAGGACAAGCTTTACAAGAAGCAGTGCAATTGCAGCAGTGACCCGACCTGAGCTGGCTTTGGTGCCCAGTAACTATATGCAACACACCTCCTCTCCTGTCCTGAGTGACCACCATAACAGATGGAGCCCAAAGTCACGGACTAAATGAACTCTGAACATCTTGTAGACATTTGTGGACATTTTACAGACATTTTACAGAGGTGGTCCCTAGACTAAGGGAATGATATCTGTGTATTATATCAAAGGATGGGAAGGGTGGTGGTGGGTAATGAATATATATTGGATAGTGTGGGACCTGAGCATGATGTAAATGGTATGGAATAAGGAGTGGGGTTAAACAACAACATATCTGAATTTACTATATATGGTGGCTTTCACAATTTGTAGATAGCATTTCTTTGTTCTCTGTTGCCTCTAAAAGTAGATCTGCATTTCTTTAACCTATCATGTGTGAGTTGTTTATGGCCATGGGATTTCCAGTGCCAGGCATGTTCCCTATCCCTGATAATCCCAGGCCTGCACTTCTCCACAATGCATGTTACATCCCCACTTCTCAAGGCCTCTGCTGCCATACCAGATCTGTATTTTCCTGCATTGTGTCATTGTGTTAGAGTTGTAAAACCATGGTTGCATCATACAAAGATGACCAAAAGTAAAAAAAAATCACAATAGACTCCTGCTCAATTAGAAAAAATGCTGCTACAGCTAAACCAAGTAAGATAAAGCTACAGGCAGGTCAAGAAATTTCAGACAGAGCAAGCTTTAGCAGCCTCTATCCTGAGGCCTTGTAAACTCAGTACAAAACTAATGATGTGTTACTAACAGTGGCAATACTGTATTACAGGGCCACTCAGCTGCAAGTATTAGTCTGTGTGCTCAGGAAAGAGAGGGGCAAACTAACAATAAAGCAAAATACATTTGAAATACAGAGCACCTTTTGTGAAGCAAAGGGAAATCTATACATGCCTGTATTACACTGAAAATATTAGATAAAGCAATAAAAATGGAAAAGTATCACAATGATTTTTACAAATACATTATCCAACATTAGGGGTCTGCACTCAGCAAAATGCTAATTTATGTGAGAATGTTTAGCATGGATTGAATAGGAAAACAGGACTTTTAGTGTTTATTAAACACCATCTATGGAGGGGTGATATGTGTTAATTGGGCAATTATGAAGAGATGATGTAGCTGGCAAACACAGATTATCATGCAATTTACATTTTCTACAATAGAGTTGTGTCTTTTCGGAGCTCATTAACACAACAGATAAAATGTTGTATTTTGCTGGCCCCATAAGGAACTAAGTGGCCAGAAAACTGTAATCCTAGCAGATTACATGTTTCTGAGAATTTAACAGGAATATACTTGAAAACTTCCTCTGCTTACACAGGCATTTCTCCCTCAAATTTTCCATTTCTCTCCCATTTTCCACTTCCTTTCACAATATAATCCCTAAGTCAAACATTCAAAACATGACTTGCAAAATTATACAGACTATTTACAAAATATATAAAGTGGCGATGACATATGTAGTATTAGTATGCACTTTCTTTCAAAGATATTTAAAGGCACAGGAGTTCGTCTATGCCTATCAGATTGCTGATTTACATATACATTATTTTGTTGAATTTGTTCTGAACTTGTACTGAAAATGCTGTTTTGCTATTTGTTGCTGAACATAATATGCATGAAGCAATGGCAGCAAAATAACCTGTTACTATTTTAAAAGTTTGTAACATATCCATATATCCCTTAACTTCAAAATTCAAAACTGTGTCAGGAAATACATTTTAATATATATAACTTAATTCAATAGTCCTGTTTATATTCTTAAACATTATTATGATTTTCATTTATATCCATCTCAGATAATTTCTGACTTTTATGAAACAAGATACATAAAACTTCTGTTAAAAAAAAAAATAATATCCCATTTTTGAAATAAAAGTTTCACCGTTCGGCACACACACAGATCTGGTACAGAGTTTGCTTTGTCTATACATTTAACTGCCCTGATGGCTATTTACAAAAGAAGAGACTAGGACTGAGGAGGAGATGGTCAGATCTCTGGTAGCTAAAGGTTTTTACAGAGGGTTCTTCTCATGAAGAAATGGCAATAAGGACCTGAAAAACAGCTGATTTGAAACAAAGATCTGGCTCATTATATTCAAGATTAATGCAGCTGCCCTTTGCTCTCTTTCCATATAAATGGTTCTTATTCTGACTTCATTCCTTGCTTTACCAATGCCAAGATATGAATTAGTCAGGGGACTTCATAAAAGTCTGCTCATGCCCAGAGCTGCAGATCTTCACTTTCTGCAGTTCAGCGGCTATTTAATTTTAATTATTCCCCAAGCTTAGGCCAATTCTGGATGGCAAAAGCAGGGCAAGAATCATTCACTGCTCCTTTGAAGTTTGAAAAGCCTGTATTAAGATTGCCTCAGGCTCTCATTCTTACATTTATGTGAAAATGTAAGCTGCTGAACACTTCTGTTGAACATCTACAACACTAACTTAACAGGAAATATCTTGTAAAGTGCAGCTTGATTTTTTTCCCGTGGTTTTCATGTTAAGGTTCTTAATAAAAATAATTGAAAAATGTAATAAAAAATTAGGAAAATCCATGCTAATGAGTTTGGATAGGTGTAGGTTTCAGATCATATTGTAGAATCCCTTCATTAAACTTCTTTGGGAGGATTATTACATCTGTGTATAGCCCCAAGTGCATACTACAAGTAAATCACAACTATACTTTCTCAGTATGCAAAAGTTTCTCACAAAGCAAAAGCAATAAATGTTGCCCTGTTCATGGTTTTGCAAAAAGATGGGAGAAATAATTTTTATCCTGTCCCTTCATCCCTCTTTCTTTTCCTTGCCAATAGCAAAATTCAGGCCTCATGAATGAAATCACTTTGAGCTCTAAGAAAATTGAAAGAGTGAATCACTACAGGAGATAAGCTGAAGCTGATGGTGGTGCAGAGAATAACATATTCCCTTGTGGGTGTTTCTTCATGGGGAATGCTTTTCAACAGGAAAAAAGAAGTGTGCAGCAATACTAAAAGGTATCTTCTCTAGGAAGAAGAAAGGGATGCATTAAAATATATTTTTCTGTATGCATTGGCACTAAATTAAAAGTCGAAGAGGTAGTAAAGCTGGAAGTGTGATAATACTAAGCTAAGTCTTCAGTGAAATTAATATAATTGTGTACATTAAAGAAAAAATTGCATTGCCAAATGAAATATATGTGTTCTTTCTTCCCACACAATTGTATGGTATCTGTGCTGAGCTGACCAGACAAAAGTACAGACAAAAGAAAAGGGAGGGTGGGGGGTGAGAGCACAAAATTATTTGTAAACATTTGTGTGCTTTAAGGATTGGGCCTGTATTTACCAAAGTTATTGCAGAAGCTTAAAAACAACCCCACAAAATACAAGCACTAGATTCCAAGAAACCAAATTCTAATACAACTTGCTTATGTTCTTTCTAATTCCACATTTCTACAAACAAAAGCTTTTCACAAACTTTCTGTTTGGGTTTTCCCCTCACACTGTGACTGAAAGGAGAGATACTCATCATCATCAGAAGTGCTTTGTGTTTGGGGGGGTATTTATCTGTTGTTTTGAAGTTTGTCTCTCTACTTATTTTCCCAGCATGACGTTCTTCAAAAGAGGCCTTTTAAAATAATAGCTATAGCTGCAAATTGGCCCTTAACATTAGCTAAATATGAGGAAATACAGCAACTGTTATGTCTTACCCTGAATTTATTTTGCTTACTCCTGAAAAACACCATTTCTCAGACAATCTCCAAAATAAAAGTGTCAAATAGGTTTAGGGGCTTTCAAGAACTGAGTAGAAAATGTTTCTATTAAATAATCTGTTTGATTACACTCTCACCTTTAGCATTACTCTTGTCTTAAAATTATAATACTTAGCAACAACAGAAGGCATTGCATTTTTCGCTATTAAGTTATATGTGTTCTACTAGTTACAAGTTCAAAAACTGAATCTTTTGTTAATTTTGAGCCAGTTTTTATTCTATTTTGTTGATTTTCTCTCACAGGTGATCAGCTTTGGTGCAGGTGCGTCCCACAGCAGAGTGGTGAATCGTGGCATACAGGGGGGTTTCCTGAGCTGGGGAACCCACAGGGGAAAGCAGAGACCCACCAGGAGCCGGCAGCTCTCACGAGGGCGGCTGATGAGGCGTGTGTGAGGCCAGGAGCAATGGCTGCCTCCCCTCATTACCACTAAAGGCAGCCCCAGGGAGCACTAGGAGCACTGCGACCATGATGGGCAAACAGGGCGTGGCACGTCAGCAAGGGCCTGGCATGGCAGTTTGCATGGCAGTTTGCGTGGAAGGGTGCACTCTCTTTGAAGGAGAGGCATTCCACGGGCCGAGTGGGGGACTCAGCGTGCACATAACCCAGCAACTGGGCACAGGTCAAGGGCACTCATCCTACCTGACCCTCAAGGCAGAATGGTGGGCCCTCGTCTGAGGGGAAAGGCCGCGGCTCCAGCTGGGGGGTCTGCACCATCTACCCCAGCGGCGGCCGGTGCCTCCCTTCAGAAGGAACTGCCGGAG
>NW_008824475.1:2549302-2560560 GCF_000699105.1 Pygoscelis adeliae
TGAACCTCCTGAGGTTCAACAAGGCCAAGTGCAAGGTCCTGCACCTGGGTCGGGGCAACCCCTGGTATCAATACAGGCTGGGGGTGAAGGGATTGAGAGCAGCCCTGCCAAGGACTTGGGGGTACTGGTGGAGGAAAAGCTGGACATGAGCCAGCAATGTGCTCTTGCAGGCCAGAAGGCAAATCGTATCCTGGGCTGCATCAAAAGAAGCGTGGCCAGCAGGTTGAGGGAGATGATTCTGCCCCTCTACTCCGCTCTGGTGAGACCCCACCTGGAGTACTGCATCCAGCTCTGGAGCCCCCAGCATAAGTAAGGCTTATGCCTTACTAACAGGGCTCCAAACCTGTTGGAGCGGGTCCAGAGGAGGGCCATGAAAATTATCAGGTGGATGGAACACCTGTCCTATGAAGAAAGGCTGAGAGAGTTGGGGTTGATCAGCCTAGAGAAGAGAAGGCTTTGGGGAGACCTTATTGTAGCCTCTCAGTACTTAAAGGGGGCTTATAAGAATGATGGCGTCAAACCTTTTAGCAGAGCCTGTTGCGACAGGACAAAAGGGAATGGTTTTAAACTCAAAGAAGGTAGATTTAGACTAGATATAAGGAAGAAATTTTTTGCGCTGAGGGTGGTGAAACACTGGCCCAGGTTGCCCAGAGAGGTGGTGGATGCCCCATCCCTGGAAACATTTAATGTCAGGTTGGACAGGGCTCTGAGCAACCTGATCTAGTTGATGATGTCCCTGCCCATGGCAAGGGGGGTTGGACTAGATGACCTTTAGAGGTCCCTTCAAACCCAAACTATTCTATGATTCTATGATTCTATGATTTTAAATTAAATTTCTGCTATTTGTTCAAAAAACTTCAATATTATCTAACTTAAAAATTCAGCAGTAACACAAATCTACACTGGGTTTTAAAAGAGTCAAAATGTCATCAATCTTATCTGCTTTATATATGGCCTGTCCCAGAAGTTAGCAGGCACCCTACTTCTTTTGCTAAGAATGAAAATGTATCATCTGAAGTGCCCATTCTATAGAAGTAGTTATCTATTTCTGTTTTAATATATGTTGCAATATATCCTTAGGTGGCCAGTCACCAAACGCATAAAATAACCCTAAATTTCACAATGAAATTCAAATATATTTCAAGTAATAAGAAACTCAGATTACAAATATTTCTAAGATAAATGAATTTCTATTTGAAGTTATGATTCAATTATTGGATTTTTGAGTATCTGGAGGTAGAAGAAATAAGCCTCTAAAAACATACTACATTCTACAAAAAACTATATTTTTCAAGAAAAACCTTGCACATGATTATCTGAAGGAGACACAAGCTTCATTACTTACATATCAAATTATTAGAAGTCATGTAAAGAAGTGACACAATGTAAAAATAAGGAATAACTAGATAGGGTTTTGTAGGGGGAGGTTGTTCTCGTTTGGGGTTTTCGGTTTTGGTGGTTGGTTTTTTTTTCAATTTAAATAATACCCTACTTACTATATATTTGGTTCTCAAGTTGGTTCAGAACTATTTCCAAGTTTTAGGAAATGCCAAAATGTTTCTCAAGATTTATTCTTGTGCTACTAAAGAAACCTTTGGGGTTTGTTATTGTTTCAGTGGGAGTAGAATCATGCCTGCACTTTCATAAGAAAAAAAGTCCTCAGTATTTAGAATTCAGTATTTAGAACTATGAGGGTTCTGGAGACCTGTTAGTAGGTGACTTTCCAGTGACGTATTTTTAGTTTCCTTCTTCAGTGTTTTCCTCTGACTTTATTTGGGGAGTTTAGGACTGTGCAGGGAAAGAAGGAGTTTGCTTTCCTTATTTCCCTCCCCTCTTTTTTTTTTATTAAAAAAAAAAAAGTCTTGTGACTATATTATATTATGCTATGTGTTTAATTGTTTACTACCTGCTGGGGCTTCAGTTCAAAATACGCAAAGACTTGGTCATTAGTCCATGCAGTTATTTCACGCATGAGAATTATCATTTTTAATTTGGCAGAAGTGAGCTAGTACCCCAGCATGTGTCCACCACATCCACCTCAAAAGAGCAGTAAAACGAGTCAACTAAGTTGATTAAGACAATAAAGCTATCAGGATAGCTTTGGGGCTAACAAAAATGCTTACTCAATCCATTTAGTGTTTGTAATTGTTTGTGTTCTTTTCCATTTTTTTCTAATGTCATTAATGTGGACTAGTAATTCAAGTAGTAAATTAAAATGTCCATAAAGTGGTAATGCATCCTATAAATTTAAGAAATCACTTGTTAGAATTCTAATTATGGATATATTTCAGTGTAGCATGTAACATACTGAACTGCATTTATTTAGGTAAAGTCATCATTTTATCTTTGTAGAAAGCCTTCCCAAGTCTTCCAGGAATGAAAGTCTAATTAAGTTACTCACAAAATACAGACAACTTTGTAACAGACACTTCGTTTTCCACTGCTAGCTTCCATGGAATAGTAAAACCTAGAAATATTCTGTTTAAAGTATAAAATAATGGCTCACTGGAAACTGGTGGGTTTTTTTACAATCTGTAACCATGTGGCAGTGAAATGGAGATTTAAAAGGATTGAAATTTCTTATGTAAGTGCTAAGACCTTATTCTTTTCCACTTTAACCACTAAATTATAACTATAATAATTATAATTATAAAACTAACTATATTATAGATCTAGTAGGTTTTTGTCACCAATCCTTAGTTTTTCATATATGTAATAAAGAAACTCTGACAGTCTTTTAAAGTAATTTGACAGATCTTTATGTACTGGTAAAGATCACAAATACTAAGTCTTCCTCTGAAAGATATTTTTAAAATGCATTCTTAAGAAGCTTCAGTAGAAGAAATTCTAAAACTCCAAATAGGCAAATATGCAAACAGTTAAACACTTTTCAAAAATAAAATATTTTTTCTCTAATGTTTAACTCTACTGTGTTTCAAAGTGTACAGATGTTTTTTTCTTACTCTTAGTGAAGATGGGGCACAAATGACAACAATTCTGTTTATAATGACATGACCTATTTGTCCCCTTGAATTCTTTCTTTCCTTCAATGGTCATGTTTTCCAACCTCTTACTGAGTCTTTCTTCTGTTTCTTTATGTATTCTTTTTAGTCAGATGCCAAAAGCAGGACACAGTACTCACTGAGGCCTTACAAATATAATTACTGAAAAATTCTTGTAGAGAACTTCTATTAGTAAATCACACGAGATGCTCCTTTTTACTTCAATGGCATTATACTGAGTGGTGGGTTGACCTTGCCTGGCTGCCAGGTGCCCACCGAGCCATTCTATCACTCCCCCTCCATGAACAGAACAAGGGGAGAAAATACGACTGAAATCTCATGGGTAGAGATAAGGACGGAGAGATCACTCAACTACCATCATGTGCTAAACAGACTCGACTTGGGAAAATTAATTTAATTTATTGCCAACTAAACAAAGTAGGATAATGAGAAATAAGAAGAAATCTAAAAACACCTTCCCCCCCCTCCCTTCTTCCCAGGCTCAACTTCACTTCCAACTCTTCTACCTCCCCCCCTCACCAGCCCCGAGCGGCAAAAGGGGATGGGAAATGGGGGTTGCAATCAGTTCACTCCTTCCCCCTTACACTCTTCCTCTGTTCCAGTGTGGGGTCTCTCCCATGGGAGGCAGTCCTTCATGAACTCCTCCAACGTGGGTCCTTCCCACGGGCTGCAGTTCTTCATGAGCTGCTCCAGCATGGGCCCTTTCCACAGGATGCAGTCCTTCAGGAACAGACTGCTCCAACGCGAGTCCCCCATGGCATCACACATCCTGCCAGAAAACCTAATCCAGTGTGGGCTCCTCTCTCCACAGGGCCACAGATCCCACCAGCAGCCAGCTCTAGGATGGGCCTTCCATAGGTTCACAACTTCTTTCAGGACACATCTGTCTGTTCTGGCTTGGAGTCCTCCATGGACTGCAGAGTGGATATCTGCTCCACCGTGGACCTCCATGGACTGCAGGGGGGCAACCTATGTCATCATGGTCTTCTCCACGGGCTGCAGTGAAATCTCTGCTCTGATGCCTGGAGCACCTCCTCCACTCCTTCTTCACTGACCTTGGTGTCTGCGTAGTCATTTCTCTCACATATTCTCACTCCTCTCTCCCCGCTACTGCTGCATAACATTTTTTACCCTTTCTTAAATATGTTATCACAGAGGCACTACCAACATCACTGGTTGGCTCAGCTTTGACCAGTGGCAGGTCCATCTTGGAGCCAGCTGGAACTGGCTCTGTTGGACATGGGGACAACTTTTGGTGTCTTCTCACAGAAGCCACCCCTGCAGGCCCCCTGACTACCAAAACCTTGCCACATAAACCCAATACAGCTGGTATTTAGCTATTCATTCATTAACCCCCCTTGCCTTTTTTTAAACACAGTTTTAATACCACACCATTCATTCTACACTTCATATAAATATAATTTATCCTTTCATAAATACAATATTTTACAGTTTGTTACAGAATTCTGCATTGCCGGGTTTGGACTATTTCTCCAACTTATCAAGAGCATGAAGATGTTCAATTCCATTCTTTAAAGTTTTAGTAACTCCTTACAGCTCAGTGGCATCTACAAGTTTACAAATTTCTATATATTTTTATATATATATAATGGTATAACTGGAAAGGCTACATATGTATTTATAATCTGTCTGCATCAACCACATTGTAGTGCAGTGGACTTCTGAAAAAATCTTTTGGAAAAAAATCCTTATTCTGCCAGAGAATCTCTCAATGGGTGAAGTTGCTTTTTCAACCATGATAAACAGAGATTGTGATTTTATATATGAACATATTTTCATGTTTTTCCACAAAACAGTAAGAAAATCTTACAAAAGTCTGGTTATACTAAATCTGCAGTTTCCCCTTATTTGCCTGAATATTACTGTTAAATCCTAAAATGAAACTAATTTTTCCTGCTTTTGATAAATCTTTGTAGTATATTCCTTGTTATCATCTAGCTGCATGTGTGTATGCACACAAACACATATATATGTTACTAAATATGATATCCGCCTAGTGGATGAAGGGAAGGCAGAGGATGTAGTTTTCCTGGATTTTAGTAAGGCTTTTGATACTGTCCCTCACAGCATCCTCTGGACAAGTTGTCCAACTGTGGGATGAGTGGGTTCATGGTGTGCTGGGGCAAGAACTGGCTGAAGGGCAGAGCTCAAAGGGTTGTAGTGAATGGAGCTATATCTGGCTGGCGACCAGTCACCAGCAGTGTTCTTTAGGGTTCAATTCTAGGGCCAGTCCCGTCCAATATATTTATCAATGACCTGGATGCAGGAGTTGAATGCACCATTAACAAGTTTACTGACGATATTAAACTGGGAGGTGCTGTTGACCCTCTTGAGGGACAAGAGGCCTTGCAGAGGGAGCTAGATAGATTGGAGCATTAGGCAATCTGTGTCTGGGATGGAGGAATGCCGCCCCTGGTGGGATGGGGGAGAGAATTGGAAGAGCACAAGTGAGAAAAACTCGTGGATTGAGATAAAAGCAGTTTAATAGGTAAAGCAAAAGCTGCACACACAAGCAAAGAAAAACAAGGAATTCATTCACTCCTTCCCATCAGCAGGCAGATGTTCAGCCATCTCCAGGAAAGCAGGGCTCCATCACGCATAACAGTTACTTGGGAAGACAAACACCATCACTCCCAACGTCCCCCTCCTTCCTTCTTCTTCACCCAGCTTTATATACTGAGCATGATGTCACATGGTATGGAATATCCCTTTGGCCAGTTTGGGTCAGCTGTCCTGGCTGTGACCCCTCCCAGCTTCTTGTGCACCTCCAGCCTTCTCAGTTGGTAAAGCACGGGAAGCTGAAAAGTCCTTGACTAGTGTAAACACTACCTAGCAACAACTAAAACATCGGTGTGTTATCAACATTGTTCTCACCCTAAATCCAAAACACAGCACTGTACCAGCTTCTAGGAAGGAAATTAACTCTATCCCTGCCAAAACCAGGACAAACCAGCTGGTCAAAAGAGGTGATTATCCTGCTGTATTCAGCATTGGTGCAGCCTCACCTTGAATATTAAGTGCAGTTCTGGGCCCCACAATTTAAGAAGGATGTGAAGGTCTTTGACTACGTCCAGAGTAGGGCAAGAAAGCTGGTGGAAGGGCTGGAAGGCATGTCCTATAGGGAGTGGCTAAGGATTCTTGCTTTGTCTGGTTTGGAGAAAAGGAGGCTGAGGGGCGACCTCATTGCTCTCTACAGCTTCCTGAGGAGAGGAAGTGAAGAGGGAGGTGCTGATCTCTTCTCCCTGGTATCCAGTGATAAGACATGTGAGAATGGTTCAAAGCTGTGTCAGGGGAGGTTCAGACTGGACATTAGGAAACATTTCTTTACCAAGAGGGTGGTCAAACACTGAAACAGGCTTTCTAGAGAGGTGGTCGATGCCCCATACCTGTCAGTGTTTCAGATGCATTTGAACAATGTCCTTAATAATAGGCTTTATCTTTTGGTCAGCCCTGAATTGGTCAGGCAGTTGAACTAGATGATCACTGTAGCTCCCTTCCAACTTAAGTGTTCTATTCTATTCTAAATATATATATTTAGAAATTTGAAATAACTTGTAATTTTATTTTTTTTTACATTAATGGTTAACTGAATTATTGTTTCCTGAATTTTATCCTTTTTTTAAAAATACTTTTAATAGAAATACCTATTTGATCTTTCTCCAGTGTTTTGGGAAATTTTCTGTTCTCCATAAATTCTTGAAAACAGCTACCAGTTCTTCAGATTCTTCTTTCATGACTACCTTAAGTCCTCTAGGATGAATTTTGCCAGGACCAGCTGCCCTAAACACACAGGTTTCTCTAAATTTTCTTTAACAACTTCTTTTCATATTGCAGCCTGGCTTCTGACTCCCTATTAAAATTATTCCTATTAAATAGTTATACATTTGGAGTAATGCAAAAAAAGCTCTGGGATCTTCAGCTTTCTGTGTGATCCATTGCTTGCACTCCTCCCCCATAAACTAATGGATCTATACTTTATTTTGCTGCCTTTTCACTTACAGTATTTTACTGATGCCAATGGCAAAAAGCTACTCAGATATAATCACACTGGAAAAATGTTTGCCATGTCAATCTGCTTTTATTCCCTGGTCCCAATTTTTGTAATAAAAGTTTCCCATCAATGACCCTTTTCTTATCATCTGAGGCTGTGCTAATCCCTGAAAAAGGGGATTAAATCTTCAACAAATCTGAAAGAGAAGCACAGAATAAGTTTTTGCAGTGTTGTGGACTGTAGTATTCTACTAGTCAAGAAAATAAAACATTTGGTGACAAATGATCTTCTGTTTCTACATCTTCTTTTGCACATCCAGACTGATCCCGTGGTAAGAGTTGTTTACCTAGAAATTACTTTTATTTAGTTTAAGTTGCCAAGGCCAATTTGAATTCATCTAAACAAATGCTTTAAAATTTTCAGTGAAACACTGTTCCATTAAAAAAAAAAAACAACAGAAATACAGCAAAGGAACTCCTTAAATATATGAAAACTTCAATTAACCAGGAATGCTTAGCAAATTTTTCTCAATACTGACCAGCATCTTCCTAATTCAAGATAGTGAACAATGTCTTGTCAACTTCACCATGTAAAGTCAGGTGCCTTCCCAACACTTCAGAGTGTTGGGAAACAAACTAGAGACTTCAAATGATAATTTTGCAAATGAGTTATTTGCTATACATGGATTAATTTTTACTTTAATTTTTCCATTTACCTTTCCTGAGAAGAAATCTGCAATATGTTTATGAAGAAAATCATATATCAACTCTGTTACATGTAGTTTCTCTTGGTGATTGTGTAATATTTCTTGAGATTCTGTCCTAAAAATTACTTTCTCACAGTCTTCCTCTGTGACCTTAACTGGCTCTCTGTCTCAGTTCTCTAAAGAAAAAAGAATTACAATAGTATTTTTAACAGTTATGTCTGTTGTGTAGGAATACAATCTCTGAGGAGACTACAAATCTTAAGTAGATAAATGTCTAGAAATGGATTTTACCTTAAAAACTGAGAAAAAAAAAGCAAACTGTGTGTTCATTTTACTAGACTACTCATGCAATAAGTGGTCTTCTAAGTTTCTTCTCCAGTAATACCTGTCTTATTGGCCTTCTCTGCAAGACTCTTTCTTCTTTCTCTTGGGCTGATCTAAAGTTTTTATGTATAAACTCTTTGCTTTGACCATAGAGAGTCAGGCACATTATAAACTGTTTTCGCTCTGTTAAATTAAATGTAATTTAGCACTCTACTGTTTTGTTTTGGTTTGTTTTTTTCCAAAACAAACCCCAAACCCAAACATGTCAGAGCAATAGCAAGAGTGAGATAGCAAAACACCTGACATAATAAGATTTCTTTTAATGCAGTTTAGCAGAATCATGTTCAAAGCTCATTGTGACTGACTGAATTAAAATGCAGAAGAGTTCAAAGATCTGTTGATCATGTGTTTTTAGTGTTTTCTGTAAGGTCTATTGAATCTAACACTGTTCTAAATATTTTAACTTTTACTTTACTTTGAATTTACTATCATTTCTCATTCCCTGTGTCCACTAAATAAACAAGCAGAGTATGCCTGAGAAAACTTCAAAACGCATGCAAGATGTAGTCCATAATAATGCACAGTTATAGTAAAGCTGACTATATAAATTATCACAATTATAATGAAGAATATCTTTCAGTGTTGCTAGGGTTTTTTCCTTTTAACTTTGGTGAAGTTATGGAAAAATGTGTATCGTTAGGAATCTGTATTATATTGCAGACAGGACTATCATTTATTTGGATTCAGATATAAGTATATATGGAAATACATTTAGGAAGTTTAAGGATAGGAGAGAAGCAATAGTTTCATCTTTTCAAACCAGAAAACCAGAATCATCTTAACATACAAGCTAAAATGTGTAACTATGGTATTTGTGTCAGATAACACATATTCATAACTTTTGGTCTTTTTGTTTTTATGTTCACCATAACTATATTTTTAAGTGATCAGGAAGTACTGAGTACCAGAGTACAATAATTTTAGGGTGGAAAAGTAACCAAAGGAGAATAAAAATAACAAAAAACATGAATATAAAAATACTTCCTTTAACATTTGCATACAAAATACATCACACGATTCTCAGGTATTTGAGTATACTGAATTCCCACTAAAGTCTAGAAAGTGAAGTCCCCCCTCAACAAAATCAAAGGAATGTGATCATTGACTTCTATGAGTGGTCGCAGCTGCTCAGAATTTATTCATAAAAATGAAAAAGGGTGGAGCATGTACATCTCTGTTTCTGTTACTCTCAAACAGGAGCATGATGTTGATGACGATGACGGTGAATATCTTGCAACTGTGCCAAGTGATCCCAGTCAAATTCTTGATTGAACTCCATGCAAATGCATAGGAAAAAGATAATCCATACAACTCACAAGCTCAGTGTACAAAAGTAACACATAGTTATAAATAACAGCTAAGCAGACAAGGAAATAGGACTGTTTAGCATGAAAAAGGTGGTCACAGTTTACTGATGTATTAATCATTTTTGCAAGCATCCTAGCAGAGGAGAATTTTTAAGACAATCGTTGAGGTTTTGTAAATGCATACAGAGCTTCTCCAGTACAGAAAGAAAATCTTGAGGAAAAGTACAAAGGAACTTTAAAAACAACCTTAACAGATCATCAATGAGAGCAGGTAGACCAGAGGTTAGAACCAATAGCATAAAGGAAATGCTGGAGAGGCAAACAGATCATGGATGGTCTTAATATAAAAAACAAACTATTGAGGTTTGATCCTGTAGAGAAGTAGTTTGTGGCAGGGGTGAAAGAAAGATTAAATAGACAATCTAGGAACAGTGTTCTGAGTCAATATTAGTAGGCAATATGAAACAAGAAAGAAAGAAATTGCAGTAGTCAATGTGAGATAATGAAAGAATGAGAAACATAATTGTGTAGATATATAAAAAGATATTGAACCTAACATGTCATCTTATGGCAGTAAGATTTAAAAACATAGAATCATAGAATATCTTGAGTTGGAATGGACCCAAAAGGATCATCGAGTCCAACTCTCTGCTCCTCGCAGGACCACCTAACACTAAACCATATGATTAAGAGCATCATCCAGATGCTCCTTGAACTCTGACAGGCTTGGTGCCATGACCACTTCCCTGGGGAGCCTGTTCCAGTGACTGACCACCCTCTCAGTGAAGAACCTTTTCCTAATGTGCAATCTGAACTTCCCCAATGCAGCTTCATTCTATTTCCTCATGTCCTATCACCGGTCACCACAGAGAGATCAGCACCTCCCACTCTGCTTCCCCCCTTGAGGAAGCTGTAGACTGCAATGAGGTCACCCCTCAGCCTTCTCATCTCTAAATGGAACAAACAAAGTAACCTCAGCAAGTCTTGCCCTTGAGACCTTTCATCACCTTGGTCATCATCCTCTGGACACACTAATAATTTGATGTCCTTCTTACATTGAGGTGCCCAAAAATGCACACAGTCCTCAAGACGGGGCTGCACCAGTGCTGTATAGAGTGGGACAATTGCCTCCCTCGACTGGCTAGCTATGCTGTGCTTGATGCACCCCAGGATGCGGTTGGCCATTTTGGCTGCCAGGGCACACAGTTGACTCATATTCAACTCGCTGTCAACCCAAACCCCAGATTTGGGATGGGGCTGCTCTCCACCCTCTTGTCCCCCAATTTGTACACATAACCAGGATTACCCCATCCCAGGTGGAGAATCTGGCACTTGGTCTTGTTAAATTTCATATTGGTGGTGATTGCCCAGCTCTCTAGCCTATCCAGATCTCTCTGTAAGACCTCTCTACCCTTGAGGGAGTCCACAGCTCCTCCTAATTTAGTATCATCAACAAACTTACTTAATGTTCATTTCACTCCTGCGTCTGGGACTCCTGTGTCCTGGTTTCAGCTGGGATAAAGTTAATTTTCTTCCTAGTAGCTGGTATAGCGCTGTCTTTTGGATTTAGGATGAGAATAATGATAACACACTGATGTTTTAGTTATTGCTAAGTAGTGCTTGCACTAGTCAAGAACTTTTCAGCTTCTCTGTTGAGAAAATTCTTGCCCTGCTAGTGAGAAGCTGGGAGGGGGCACAGCCAGGACAGCTGACCCAAACTGGCCAAGGGGGTATTCCATACCATATGATGTCATGCTCAGTATATAAACTGGGGGGAGTTGATGGGGGGGGGCGGTGAATTGTGCTCGGGAGCTGGCCGGGCGTCG
>NW_008824475.1:2560622-2561612 GCF_000699105.1 Pygoscelis adeliae
CCCCCCCCCCCCATTCCCTCCCTCAGCAAATAGCTGTGTGGTGTTTAGCTGCCTGCCTGCTGGGTTAAACCACAACATTTATAAAAAAACATTAAAGAGCACTGGCCCTAAAATTGAGCCCTGGGAAAGCCCACTAGTGACTAGCCACCAACCTGATGTAACCCCATTTACTATAACACTTTGAGCCCGACCCTTCAGCCAATTGTTCACCCCATCGTATTATGGACTTGTCTAGCTCTATGCTGGACGTTTTGTCCAGAAGGATACTGTGAGAGACAGTACCAAAAGTTTGCTATCAAAAAAACCCACATCTGCTGGCTTCCCCTGGTCAACTAGATGGGTGACCTTGTCATAAAAGGGAATTAAGTTAGTTAAACAGGACTTTCCCTTTGTGAACTCGTGTTGGCTATAACCAATGACTGCATTGTCTCTCAAGTGTTTTTCAATAACCCTCAATATAACCTTCTCCATAATTTTACCAGACACTGAAGTGAGACTAACAGACGTGTAATTACCAGGGTCCTCCTTCTTATGCTTCTTGAAAATTGGGACATCTGCTAGATTCCAGTTGACTGGGACCTCTCCAGGCTCCCAAGACTGTTGAAAAATAATGGAGAGAAGTCCCGCAATGACATCAGCCAACTCTTTTAGTACCCTGGAATTAATCCCATTGGAGCCCACAGATTTATGCACATCCAGCTGGAGCAGCAAGTCTTGAACAAGCTCAGAGTCAACTGAGAGTTTATCGTTCCCTCAGTCACAGTTGTCCAACAGAGGGCTCCAGGACTCCCAGGGCCCATCACTGGTGTTAAAGACAGAGGTGAAGAAGACATTAAATATTTCTGCTTTGTCTACATCCATATTTGCAAGGTGACTGACCTTATCAAGTAATGGACTGTTATCTATGATCCTCCTTTTGCTGTTAACATATTTTTAAAAAGCCCTTTTTGTTGTCCTTCAGAATACTGGCCAGCTTGAACACTAATTGAG
>NW_008824475.1:2561646-2562697 GCF_000699105.1 Pygoscelis adeliae
AACATCTCCTCAGTCCTCCCGTGTCACTTGTCCTTGCTTTCAATGTCTATACACTTTCTTTTTCCACCTAAGTTCTAGAAGAAGATCCCTGATGATCCAAGCCAGCCTTCTGCCCCACTTGCTTGACTTACAACAATTTGGAATTGCCTGTTCCTGTGCTCTTAAGAGGTGGCTCTTAAAAAGTGACCATTTAGAGATGGTTTGGATGGGAAGGCATAGTTAAAGACCCAAACTGAACATATAAATTAACTAAAGGTATGATCAGACAGGCACTTTGCTTTGTAGTAATCATAGAATCAAGGAATCGATTGGGTTGGAAGGGACATTTAAAGGATAACTAGTCCAACCCTCCTGCCATGGGCAGGGACATCCTCAACTAGATCAGGTTGCTCAGGGCCCCATCCAACCTGACATTCAATGTTTCCAGGGATGGGGCATCCACCACCTCTCTGGGCAACCTGGGCCAGTGTTTCACCACATCAGCAGAAAAAATTTCTTCCTTCTATCTAGTCTAAATCTACCCTCTTTGAGTTTAAAATCATTACTCCTTGTCCTGTCACAACAGGCCGTATTAAAAAGTGTCTCCATCTTTCTTATAAGCCCCCTTTAAATATGGAAAGGCTGCAAGAAGGTCTCTCCAAAGCCTTCTCTTCTCTAGGCTGATCAACCCCAACTCTCTCAGCCTTTCTTCATAGGAGAGGTATTCCATCCCCTGATCATTTTCATGGCCGTCCTCTGGATATGCTCCCACAGGCCCATGTCTTTCCTGTACTGAGAGTTCCAGAGCTGGACACAGTACTCCAGGTGGGGGTCTCACCAGAGCAGAGTAGAGGGGCAGAATCACCTCCCTCAACCTGCTGGCCACGCTTCTGTTGATGCACCCGAGGATACGATTGGCCTTCTGTCCTGCGAGAGCACATTGCTGGCTCATGTCCAGCTTTTCATCCACCAGTACCCCCAAGTCCTTCTCGGTAGGGCTGCTCTCAATCCCTTCATCGCCCAGCCTGTATTGATACCAGGGGTTACCCCAACCCAGGTGCAGGACCTTCCA
>NW_008824475.1:2564533-2569293 GCF_000699105.1 Pygoscelis adeliae
GCTCCATGCACTGCAGCTGGTCATTGACATAGAGGGCAACACCCCTATCGTGTCTCCCCTGTCTGTCCTTCCTAAAGAGCCTGTATCCCTCCATCCCAGCACTCCAATCATAGGTGCGAACATCTCCGTGATGCCAAGAAGGTCGTAGCCCTGCAGGCATGCGCACGTCTCTAACTCCTCTTGTTTATTCCCCATGCTACATGCATTTGCATAGAGGCATTGAAATTGGGCCCCGGATGAAGCTGTCTTACTGACTGGAGATCCTTTGTGCTGCTCTTTAGGTGCCCTCCTGCTGACCTGTGTTCCTTCTCCAGGCTCTGGGCAGCTATTGCTGGCCCTGGCATCAAACTGGTAGGAGTGGGATGGATTAAGGTTCCCCTCCCCTGGCAACTTTAGTTTACAGCCCTCTTCACCAGCTTGGCAAGCCTATGACTGAAGATGCTCTTCCCCTTCTCTGACAGATTGACCCCATAAGCCCCCAGTAGACCAGGTTTCTCAAAGTGAGTCCATTGGTCTAAGTAACTGAACCCCTGGCTGTGACACCAGTCCTGTTATCATTTGTTGACTCGCCAGATTCAACTGGCCCTTTCAAACCCCTTCCCTTTGACCAGCAGGATTTATGAGAAAACTACCTGTGCTCCAGAGTCCCTTACTGCTGCTCCCAGGGCTCTGTAGTCCTTCTTGATAGTCCTCAGACTGCTCCTGGCTGTGTCACTGGTGCCCACATAAAACAACAGCAGCAGATAATAGTCAGTGGATTGTACGAGGCTTGGTAGCCTCTTGGTGACATCCCTGATATAAGCCCGCAGTAAGTAGCACACTTCTCTAGAGAGTGCATCAGGTCAGATGTAATGGATGTAAGTTGGGGATTGGATGAAACATGAATGGTTCCGTTTTGAAGTCATGGCATTAACAAAATAATCAGTGTCACAAGCTCCTGGAAGACTCTCTGGATTAGGTGAATTTGCAGCTCTTTTGCTGCATAAGAGTGGTCTTCTGGCTAATGCTGGTTATCAGGAAACTCTCTTGGTGGATAGATCTTTTCTATTTCAGACCTCAAAGTGGCCTCTGAATTTTAGCTATTGACCCTGTTATTCTTTGAATAACTTGGATCAGTTGGTTAGATACATCTAGAGTATTGCAGTATCCTAGTTTTAAGAAATGCCAGGAAAGTATATCCTGATTTTAGTGAGCGACCTTGAAAAAAATCACTGTTAGTTCTTGCCAAGTACTGGCAAAAGTAAATTCCTTCTAACAAAATCTGAAGTGAGCTACACAGTTCCAAGGGCATATAAAGGCATACAAAGGTACATAGGAGTACATAGAAATTATCTCAATGATGTATAAATCTACCTAGCACTTAATTTGTTGCAAAGGTTTCTCTGACAAACTGTCAGACATTTCACAACTACCAGTCTAAACATGCAACCCTACATTTTCAGGTTGCTTTCTCAGAATAGGAGTTAGCATTGTAAATCCACACTCAGTCATGTTCCTTGGAAACTATTAATATGCAAAACTCTCCTCAGCTTTTAACTTCATCAGGAAGAGCCCTGGTCTCCCTTTCACTAGACCATAGACCACTCCCTCCAAGTTTAAAATGATGACAAATTTCTTTGAATATAAAAACTTAAAATCTTAGTGCATAATTGAGTGGAATACCAATATTTAAATTAGATTACTGGTATACATGTGGTAGGAAAAACTAGTAAGGAAAAAAAGGAGGAGAGACATATCAAAATCTTAATGGTATGGTATGGTACTACCATGGTATTACCGTATGGTATTACCGTATGGTATGGTGTTACACCATGGTATTACACCATGACCCATAACATAATAAGATTGTGGCTGGGTCAATTAAAAAGGAGATAAAAATACCACCATCAAGACTGACCAAGACTATAAATGAAGATCAAATCATGAGTTGATGCTAAAGAGGTATTTAAATACTGAAATATTTATTTGTGAAAAAAATAGTCATAAACATAGACTAAAATTCAATGCCATATGATGATGAAAAACAGGAACAATTTCTGAAGCCAGAAAACTGAAGTGAGGAGTCTTTTTAAAATGTAACAAATGTGCAAATAAACAAAAAGCTAACAAGCAGTATGTCTGTAGGCCAAGAGCTAATAGAAGTCTACACCTGTGTTATTGTAGGATGAGGGCCTGCTGACTGTAAAACCACCAAAATACAGCATTCAGAAATATATAGAATGAACTGCATACCTAGTGTCTCCTATGATTAAAGTGAATTCATATTTGGGTTACAGGTAAAATAACTATACAATTAAAATTTAAACTACAGATGCATTATAATTAGTAGAAAAGGACATAGTGTATAGGAAACCAATTAAAATAATGTAAAGGAAAAAGGTCACCAGAATTCTTTGGACTTGGATTGCTGCAAGCTGTTTGTTTCTAACAGAGTGAGTAATATGTGCCATGAATTATTCTGTCACAATAAAAGAAGCAAATGACTAATCCGAATGATGTTTGTGACTAGCTGGTCCCTAGAATGCCTACCATGACGGTAGTACAAATTGGAGAGAGAGATTGTGGAGCGGTTAGTTGTAGCCAGTGCAGAAACAGATGCTGCAATCAGTTGTAATCAGGAAGTTGCACAGTCGATCAAAGGTTATGAACTACCAGCTGTGCCTCCATAAGTAATGGAAGAGACATATTCAGATGCAGAAATAAATAACAGATCATCAAGCAAGTTCTTGGAGTCTGTTGAAGCCAACTTTTTGATGCAGCAGTTGAAGAAAGAGCTAAACTTTTTTGGCTTTGTTTCTGATCAACAAGGGCAAAATGACAGTGCATGAAATTGAAAGGTTAATTGGGTAAGAAAGATCATGGTGAATTTTTTTTTTTTTTAAATGGAGAAAAAATGTAGAAGATAGTACAGTAAAATCCATAGATCCAAATCAGCAGACTTCACAGGAAACTACTAAGTTCACATGATGGACAGTTTCGTAAAAGAACATTACAGCTAGAATCCATAGCCTAATGGAAGGAAAATATAGGTATTATAGAGACACCTACATGGAAAAATCAGGACCTCAATGACCTGAAAGGAAAAAGGTAAAAAAAAGAAAAAAAACCCAAAACTAATGAAATAGAAAAATTGTCAAATTGCTAATTTGGATATAAGATAAAACCATAAACTTACAGTAGCAAAACAAAAAAATGCACAATTTGAGAATAAGCTAGCAAGAAATAAAGAGGGTTAAAAGGCATAATATTATACCTATATTATTATAATAAGTATAATTATTATATAATTATTATACAAGTATAATAATAAGGTTAAGGAAAGAGTTACTTTATAACTGAACAGGGACAAAAATACCTTTCACATTCTCATTCTTACCTCACTCTGGGTTGTTAAAGTATGTACCCCACTCTGGCCACACTTTTTCCCTCTGTGGTTAGTTTTCAGGTAGATTCATGATAACAATAACTGAATGTTATTTAGGAAGAACATATATAGAAAGTATAGGCTGGGCAAACAGGAGATATCATGACTAAACTTCTAATTCAGAAGTCTCAGATAAGTACTTGAAATTAGATGGAATGAAGTGGGGACATGGTGTCAGTTCTTCAAAGTGTGTGGGGGGGAAGGCCCTAGGGAATCATAAACCACTTTTTACTGGTTTTTTTTGGGTATCTTCAGCTCCAAAACTCCAGCAAATAATTAAACAACCTGTAAGTACTCAGGAGAGAATGTTGATAAAGAAATCTGGCAAGGTTTAATTAACAAAACTCATGTAATTATAATTTTTTTTAATTATTATTTTTGTGGGATTTTTGAGCAAGTTTCATGTGACTTTCTTATAAACAAAGATTAGAAATGCAGTCTAAATGAGTCATTTTCATTTACTTATAGGGAGATCATGATAAGAATGACAAAAAGCAAGACCATTACCAGTCAGAATTAATTTGCTATCAGAAAGTTTGTAAGTGCAGTAAAAACATCTGAAGAGTCAACAATCAAAAAGGGAATCACCTTCCATAAAACATTTCTGAATCTTGTAAACACAAGAAGATTACAGTCAATCACAAACTGAAAGTAAATAATGTCATAATGTGGCAAAAGCTCAAGCTCATAATCATTGTAGCTGAATGTATAAATAGGAGTTTGACATGTAAAATATTTGAAGTAATCCACATGTTTTATTTGAGATTGATAACTTGGAGTTGTGTCAGTTCTGGGCACCGTACTTGAAGTATATGAACCAGAAGTGTGTGAACCAGAAAGGACACAGAGAAAAACAAAAAGAATGAGGTCTAGAAAACATGACCTGCAAGCAAATGTTAAATGTTTTTGTTGAATTAGACAAATGGAGGCTGAGAACAGACATGATAAAATTTTTCATGTTAAATATGTTAAATAATCATCCTATACTGCAGTAAGGGAAGACTAAAGTAAACAGCACAGAAAATCTTTCAGCCTGTAAAAGTAATTAAACTGTTGAATAAATTACCTTTGGAGGGTCTTAAAACAAAGTTAGACAAAAACCTGCAAAACCAGTTAAATATAAGTGACACCTAAACATAAATGATAAAACACTCTAGATAATTTCTAGGGCTCTTGTTCCTCTTTTTTCTGTAAATGCATGATTTGAGACTCTAGGAAAAGAAATAGAAGAATAGGTCATGAAATGTTACCTCAAGTTTTAGAATTCTTTGAGCCACAATACAAATTCAAACAATTTTGTGGGACAAACTACTTTTTTTTTTCCCTCCTCTTCCCC
>NW_008824475.1:2570221-2598995 GCF_000699105.1 Pygoscelis adeliae
AAGAAAATGCAAGCAATCCTTAATAAATTAGTTATTGGAAGGTGAACAGTCAAAAGGAAGCGATTTTGTTAGGTGTAACATTTATTACTTTTCCTCAATGTGTGCATCACTGAGTGTATTCGGGTGTTTGTTGCTATTTAGCTGACTGAAGAAGACTGAAAAAACAGTTTGTTGGAAACATTTTAAGCTTTCTTTGTCAGCAAAAAGATATCAAACTTCCATTATCTGTTCTGCAACACTGATCTTCTGTTTAGAAAACTGCACAACTGACCAAGTTTGATGAAATTACAGGAAAAGATCAAGGCAGACAAGCCTTCACCAGTTACATAGGGACTGTGTTTTAACCAAAAAGAAAACTGGAGGGCAAGAGGGTGAGCTTTCTTCTGAAAATGCTCCATTCACCACCCTTCCATTAGGATTCTGGGAGAAGACTATTTTTTAGCATTTTTTCCCCAGTTTTGCACGAAGTTTTCTGGGGTTGTTTTTGTTTTGTTTTGTTTTTAAAAAAAGCAACTCCATCACAAAGAAGAGTTCAACCTCCTTTTAATCTCAAACTCTGAGTGTAATGGGTCTCAGAGGAAAACAAAATGGATTTATCCATCACTGAACACAATTAATTGTATGTTGGCCCCTTTGGAGATGGCTATAGATAAAAGGGCTTAATCATAATTTTCCAGGGAAAACTGTAAACAATTAACCGCTATTGCCAAATTTTGATAAAAGACAAATGAGAAATTTAGCATAATGCCAACACAAGCCTCAAGAATAGTACAGTAAAAAAATAAAAAGTTTAATAAATATATATTTTCTCTCTGCTTTTTCCCATTTAGAAATAGTTTTGCCCTAAACACCACTTTGAAACATAGATATATAAATAAAAGTGCATCAAAACATCAAATTAGTGGAAAGTGATAGAAAGCTATTCTGTTATGATGTGTGATACTCTTCTTGAAAGAGAATTGATGTAATTTGGCATTAAAAAAATCATAAAATTCTTTTATAAATGGAGTCATTAGTGTCTAAATCTAGCAGCTGTATATATGTTCTACTCATTTTACTGATTAATTGCTTGAAGATTTTACTGCTTGTTATTGACTATATTAATTTAGAAATTACGCCAACAAAGAGGAATTGTTTACAATGGAATAGCTGCAAAGAAAACGTCGTGTAACAGTTGGGTGTCCAACATTAAACAGTGCCTTAGAAGAAAAAATCAGAAAGGAAGAAAACAGGACAGAAGAAAAGATAGTAATATTTTGATATGAGGTATGACACACATATATAAAAATGTTACATTGCATATTTTATTTAATAATATTTATTATATGTGTGTGCTTATAAATATCTCCATATATCTAAAAAAATATGGTCTTCTATGATTTTTCTCCAAATACACAAATTTGGGTTTGTGTGTGTGTGTATATGTGTGCAGGGGTGTTGGGGTAGGGAGGCCTGTATATCTAAAATTATTTTGATTAATGTGCTTTTTGGGAAGAACTACGTCCAGAAACATACCTGACTACTTACTAGATATTTATTCTGTCTCCCCAGAAATAAAGCATCTGCAGATGATGAAGCTGAAATCAGCAACTGAATTTACAGTACAGATTCAGCATGCATTTAGCTAAATATTGGAAAGAAAATGTTGTTTCACATCTAAGAAATGGAGTCTATACAGAAAGAAGCCTAAACCAGGTAGTAAAAGATGTAAAAGAGGGAATATCTGAAAAGTTATTGTCTTCCTAGACACAGTTAGCTATCTGGAAACTTAATTAGCTACCCCTGTGAGGCTGAATTTGTGATCTAAAAGCAATTCCTGCACTTCAGTACCCAAATCTTTTCCTCAAAGTTTGGAAAAAAGTCTCTAGCTTTTGTTTTAAATGGGAAGTGATCAGTACGTTAATCTGTTTTTTGTTGTTTGTTTGCTTTCCATTGAGAAAGCTTTGTTAAATTACTTGTTGAGCTTGGAAAAAAGAAAGAAAAGGTGAGAAAGGAGGATAGAAATTAATTCCCTGCTTTTCAGGCAAGGGGCTCAGGAAATCCATAATAGAATAATCTGATCTGATCTAAGTTTAACAACATCAGATAGGATGCAAAAGTCACAGGACCAAAAATAGAAGAAATTAAATCACAACATAACTGTTGGTCAGTAAAAGAGAAGGGTAACCTGATCTAGGAACACTGTAGGGAGAGAAGGTCTTGACAAGCACCCCATACTCTGATAGTGCTATACTCAGATCCTTCATGTTTATATTAAAATGTTAATTCTACTAAAAAAACCCAAAAACCCAAACAACCAAAAAACAAAACAATCTGTCTTTCTGAATGTTCAGCACATGTCTGATTCTACCCCAGTTTTAGAAGTAATTGCTTTAGCAGAACTTCTGTGAATTTCTTTGTGGGTAAAAAGGCTCTACTTTTTCTTCCCTTAGCTGCCTGTTACTACCCGAAGATAGCTTGGGCGCAGCGTGATTCCAGATTGCTGGAATGGAGAAAATGGAGCTGACTCCACTTTATTGTATACCTAGGACACTGCCTTAATTTAATCCAGTAGTTGCACAAGCTATGCTTTGCCCATATTTTGACTAAGGAACCTCAGGGTTGCCAGTGTGACATCTTTAGACATCATAAACCTAATATTAATCCTAACAGTATTATTTTCTGTTTATTACTGATTTTGTTTTAAGATGTCAGATGTGGGAATTCATTCTGACAACTGCTGTTAATGCTTATACCATACACAATATACTGATACTTACATTCCATTTCAATTCTAGTAATATTTTCCATATTTTCATCTAATGTAATATTTTCAATAAATAATGTGTTGACATTAGAAAATTATGGTAACCAAACTCCTAAATCTTTGCCTTTTAAGTAGGTCTCTCAATACCACATGTCCTTCTGATTCATTATTTTATGGAGATACTTAACACTTTGTCCTGATGTTGCTCATCAACAAGGTAGCACAAAACAATATAGGCATGCTAGACTCTGGGTTTTGGGGTTTTTTTTTATCTTCTCTGTTAATTCAGAAGTTGTTTATATATAGCACTGTAATCTGCTGGAAAGATAGTTGCCACTGGAAACCTAACTCATAGTAACCTAGAAAAATCATAAGTACATCAGCTCCCACAGAAGGTTAAAAGCTTTGGTAGAATGCAACACTACTACATCTTAGGAGAGTCACATGCATCTTTCAGGGTCATAGACTGAAACATATTGAATGTGGAGTGTAGAAGATAATAAACAGGAACTTGAACAGAGTACTTAAAGTGAAACATTTGTGTTGTACAGTTTAAGCCAGTAATTATTCATGAAAAAATTTCTATCTTGAAATTGAAGCAGGAGCTTTTTCTTTTTTATTTTTTGTAATAAACATTTGGCTAAGTATTTGTACTTTTCTATCAGTTTCTAGCCATCTGAGAATTTTCCAAAAATATGCGTTCATGTGGTTTTAGTGAAAACAATTCCTTCCTTAGAAATACACTAAGAATTAGTAGAATTCGGAGTCCAATGAATAGCTCTATTTTCCCAAATCACATGGTAAGAGTTCATTCCTGGTTAATATCCTACTCTGTCTTATCCACGGTCTTGATTCAGGGTCTTTCATGTCAGGAACAAATAGGATATTGATCCTTCTGTGATTGACCTCTTCCTCACTTAACACTGCATGAGGGAGGAAACAAAGCCAAACCCCAAAACTGAACAACAAAACATTAGAAGAATTCAAGTAATCCTAACAGGAAACAGAAAAAAAAATTAAATAATATTTGTTTTAATAAGATAATCTTCCCATCTTCACTGTGTTTCAGCTATTTTTTCCACAGTGACATACAGCACTGGCATCTGGAAAGAGATTTGGATTAAAAATACCATCCATCGACATTTTGGCTACATTTATTATGTCAAAATTATACCAAGAAACATAGACTGCCTATTCATTTCAGTAAGAACAAAACTGAATTCGTAATATTATATAGATAAGCAGAATTATAGAGAACTAAATAATACACAAACAGAACACACATTTATTCAAGTACGATTTCTACAATTGTGTACAATTTACTCCCTTAAAACATAACATCATTTAAGTTCATAACAGACACCACCATGAGAATAAAAATTATTCTGTCACTCTAAGTATTATGTGTTCCTTTCTTACTTTGCTCATATTTTTTACTGAATCTTTGCACATTTGATGTCACCTCCTTATTACAATTGAATATTGCTTTTGATTTAATATTACTCCAGATTCTCTGGTGTTGTTTTTGTTTGTTTGTTTTGCTTTATTTTCTTTTTTAGGATTGGTGTGGTTTTCATTCCTTAGAAAATTATGGAAAATTTCAAAGTCATGTAGCTTGTTCAGTGTTTCAGAAGTGATTAATTAATATGATGCTGACATTCATAGATCAGGCTGTGAGCCCTGTATATGATCACATTAGAGAGAATTTACTCCCATAAGCAGTGCCATTGATTCCTACTCAGAACTACAAGTAAGAGGATAACAGTCTGACCTTGGATGATCTTATTACTTTTAAAAATTAAAAATCAGTTTATAAAGAATGGTGCCGTTCTTATATGCTTATAGGCAAACAGAAACTTCCTTCTGTGTGACATAGTCATTGATAAAGATAAAACCTTATTCTTTTGTACACTCTTTAGAAAAAAACTAACATAACTTTTAGATTTTTATTAGACCTAGTGAAATATATCCTGTCTAGATTAAATTTAGAGTCTACTATATTATAAAGGACAGTGATAAAGATGATGACAACAACAGCAACAGAAAGGGTGTTGCTCAAAAGAAGTCTTTGGACAAGATTTCTCAGTTGCTTTTGCAACTTCAGTAAAAAAAACCTCATTGTTTGAAGAGTCTATATTTATTCCCTATGCCTCCATTTTTTTCAATCTTGTAACAGAAAAAAATATTAGCTTTCACTTCTCCAGTGTTTGAGGCCTGTCAGTGGAAGTGAGTTATAAAAGAAAATATTAGCAATATTTTTGAACATTGACAAAAGTTTAAGTATGCATGTAGTAGGTGATAGTAAAGTCCTGTATGCTGCTAATTAAGTTACATATTTTGAAAAGTTACAGAATATTGTAAAGTAATCCATTCCCAATGCTCCAGTTATGTCATTTAAAGTCCTAAATCTGTGAGTTTCAATGTTATTCTTTTCTACTTAAAAGAATAACACAGGATTAGATACTGAAAACTTTTAATCTGCTTGGGAGACACTATGTAGTTAACTCTTCATTGTGAAAATGATGCAACTGAAGAAATATAGATTTAGGCAGGATAAGCTGTAGGTGTTAATGCAGTAGCATTAGAAGAATTAACAGAATTTGGACAGTATGACTGAACAAAAAGAAAACTGAACCAAAACCAAACTAGAATAAAGTTTTTGGCACTTTTCTAGATATAAAAGCAGTGGTATCAGAAGAGAAAAAAGTGAATAAAAGACATGTAAATCAGAGAAATAGAATTAGAATTCAAGGAAAAAAAATCTGAAAAGAAAATAAAGGTGTGCTCTAACTCTCAGATTGCCAGAGTTCACTTAACTCTCACAAGGAAATAAACATAACTGCATTAATTCTACACCTTCTAATAAAGCCAGTCATGTATTCCTCATATTCATGGACTTAGTAGCTACCTCTCTGGCTCCTGGGAACAGCTGAAACAGAATTTTAATTTTGAATAGCTAGAAGAAGCAAAGAGCCAAAACATATCATCCCTCTTCATTTTCCTTGTTGTCCTGTTGCACAGATACAGAATGTTAAAAAAGAGGGATCTTGGCATAGGGTAACATATGTTTGGGGAATCAAGTATCTCAAAGAGGACAGTTGGCTGCTCTCTAAATGTGTAAAGAAGGTGTGTTGCATGAGTCCTTGCAATGGCAACTTCAGCTGGATTAGGTAAAACTCCCCCCAGCTGTTGTTTTGCTGAATCTGGCTGACCCATGACCACTTTTGCATATGCATGATCTATCCCTATGGGTTATCTGAAAAGTACATATAAAACATCACCTAACTATGTAAATTGTGTATAAAGCACTGTCCTACATGACAACATCTGCATTTGCAGGAACAGTTTCTACTTTACAAGCACCCTATCTACACACATTTTGATCAATTACGTAGCAGGAACCATCTGAGAAGTTCCTGAAATGACCAGATTCTCCCCTCCTGCAAGATGATTAACACACTGAAACAAACAAATCTGTGTAGGCACAGCAGGAGATACCTGGAGGGAGTCTTCAGGACAGTCCAAAATGCCTTCTTAGAGAGCTCCTGCATCAATTAGTCAAATACTTAATTGTGAAGGTAGCTATGATTTCAATTACCCTTTTTCAAGTCCTTCCACTGTTTCAAATCAGTGCATTAACTCACCTGTGCAGATGACTAGACAGGGTGTCATGGAGGCTTACAAAACCAAATTAGGCAGGTGATAGATTCAAAAATAAACTTTATTTAAACCAAAATTGCTTAGCAGAAAACTAACTAGAAATGAGGCTCATCAAAATTGTTCAACATTCCCACAACATCAGTAAACCACAGGTTCAGGATGGTGTATGAGGAATTAATACTGCACAGCCAGCTTTAGAAATGAGGATCCAAAATGTGCTCAATCACTTACCTATAAGATGAGGGCTCTCAACCTCGAGGAGTTTCCTTGGGCAGCATCCCAAGCCAAAGGGAGAGTCCCCAACTGCAGACCTGCTGCTCCAAGGAGGCCTCTGGCGGGGTTCCATTTATACCCTAGTCGAATCTGATCTGTGGTCAGTTCTGATTGGCTGAGGGCTTTGACTTTCCTAGTCCTTGCCCAAGGTGTATACGTGACCATAATTATTGGCCCAAAGTGTGTACATGACGGTCAGCACCCGCCACCGTAAAGGCGTGAAAGTAAGGGTGTGAAAAGTATGTGTATGCAGCGGTCTTAATGCCCCCAGTCTTTATCAGGGTGGGTGCACCTGCCACACAGGGAGTGCCTGGCCCACCCAAGGAATTTATGACTCATGCATGGATGTATAGACAGTTACTGCTCTGATACTCCACAGTTACTCTGTTACACCACAATTACAACTGTAGGACAAACTTGAGTTTCACATACTTATAAATTAAGTTCCATTGGCCTTGCCGTAGTCGATCAGCTCAGAAGGAATGGGAGAGAGATCCCATCTGTTTCAGTCTTCTTTTATGGAAAAATCTGTTTATTTTCACCATGGTATGTAGGAACTGTAGTGGTTTTTAATCACTTAGTACCTGAAATGTACTTAGGAATTTGTCTGTTTCTTCCCAATATGCTTACAGTCCGAACTGAGGTACAGTGAAGAAAATCAGTTAACTGAGAATTTTTTCCATAAAAAATTGTCTCAGAGGGGAGCTGTCTAAAACAAAAAATACCAAGGCCAAACCTATGTGTTAGATCCTGACTATTTAGTATAAGAATAATACACATGTCTGTGTTTGTTAAATCCATAGCTTTAAATCTCTTCTGAAGTTGAAAACAGAAATTTTTCTTATCAGAACTTGAAAGAAGTTATTTTCTTTTTTTTTTTTTTAACAAAATACAGTAGGAATAGAAAGTATTACAATCTGAGGACTAAGAAATAACATTAGTATATGGTGTTAGGGAAATGGATATAGAGATTTAGGTTCAGTTATTGGTCCTTGCTGCTCACTAAGTATGATTACCTGACATGAAGTCTGCATGGCAGTGGCCAATCTCTGTGTGTGCATGGCAATATACAGGGCTGCTAGTTCATATCTCAGAATAACTATAACCTATGTTACTGCGCAGTTTTGCCCTTTATTTCTCAGCTGAGAAAAGCATCATATTGTTATAATGCTTTTTATTCTAGAGCTATCTCATTCAAGAGAAATCTATACCAGTTCTGATTCTAGAGATATCTTGCTCAGAGCTAGCTACAGTATCTGTGCTTTGTGCATCACTGCATTCTGTATACACTCCCAATGAAAAGCATTTGCAAACTAAGTAACTGTTCTATGCTTCAGTTCCTTATCTGTAAATGGGAGATAATAGTGTTCCTTTTGTCTTTCTCATTTAGACAGAAGTTCTAAGACTCAGAGACTCTTTTATTACAGTGTTTGTTCAGTGGTTAAATCAATGTTATAATTTTATTGAAACAATTATTAAAAATGGATGGAAGTACTTAACCAGCTAAAGACACAAATATAATTTGTATCTACAACTGAAATTACAGACAAGTTACAGGGGGTAACCTGTGTGATACAAATTTAGCCCTGGTGGATCATTCTTCACCTTTATATTGCAATATGGGAAGAAATCCAATTTTTCCTAGCAAATACCTCACTTTAGCTAGACTGTTAGTGGAAAATATGCCCCAAGTGTTTTGGTCTAGAGATATCTACAACTAGCCAATAAAGCTTATGCTGAGTTCATCAGAGTTACTCCCCTCCAAACCTCAGGCGAGGCTTCAACTGTGGTTTCTGTCAAGAGGAGACAGCTCTCTAACATTTCTTCAACAATTTGCAGACAAACAAAGATGACATATTCTTCCAAATTCTGAAAAATATCAACTTAAGAGGTTAATGAACTAGAAGCTTTGCTTTTAATGACAGAATGCAGTTTTCTCATCTGGCCTTGAACTGTCATATTTTTTATATGGTCTTTGTGTTTTAACTTCCTTGCTTGTAAAAAAATGTAAGATTTTATTGGTGTGCTGACCATGCATCCTCTACACTGTATTTTCTCCTCAAGGGGAAAAATGTTCACTTGCAAAACTGGAACTTGATTTCACGCTTCTTGGAGAAATTCCACATACTTCAATTTACAGCTAACACATTTAAAAGTTTGAAGTGAGAGACATAGTGCTCTGGATGTAAGGAAGACTGAGAAGGATACAAATAACTTCCTGCCTTAAATGCATGTTTTCTCCTACAATTAAAAGAAATCACTTTACAGAGTGTGGATTTTTACAAAGAGTAATGTGATAGTATAACAAATGAACTAGACTAGGCATCAGCAAATTATAATAAATTATTATGACTACATTGGTGTTTCAAATATTTTTGTCATTTCTGTGCAAGAAAACATTGTGACATGTCAGAGACATTATCAATACTATTGATTAATTAATGTTTTTGATTTTTAGAAGCAGAAATATCCAGGAATTCATTCTGAAGGCCTGTATTCCTTGAATTTTTCTTGTATATTTAAAATAATACATACATTCTGAAAATAATACATACATCCTATTCCAGTTTTGAGTCTTATAGCCATTACCACAGCATCTGTTATCTTCTGTTAATGTACAGGGGACACAGATATAAGTGTTTCAGTACTTAACAAGTTGTCTTCCTTTAATAGACTTCAATTCACAGATGAAAACACACTTGCATTGTATCCACTGTGATTAAACTATGTTTTCACGGACTCAATGGTAAAGGGAAAAGTCAGGGCAGGAGGATGTGTTTGCTCCAACCACACAAACAACCAACTAAAAGCCTAGACAAAAGGCCATATAAAAGTCCAGCTGTACAGCTGACATGTCCATAAGTTTGTCCCAATTTCTTTAACAAAAATACTGAAATGAATGCATGTTTATTCATACACCTATTACTCATACATGTTTTCAGCCCCCTTTCCCTTTGGATATCAGACCAAGAGAAGAAATCTTATGCAGTTGCAAGCCATTTAAGTGAAGGCATGAACTAGATCCTACAAATATGCATGCTAGGCTGCACAAGGAAAAGCATACCAGCAGGTCAAAGAGAGTAATTATTCCCCTCTACTTGACACTTTTGTAACTTAATCTGAAATATGGTGTCCAGAGCTAGACTATTCAGTACAAGAATTGACAAACTGGAAAGAATCCAGCAGAGGGCCACTAAGGTCGTCATAAGGCTGAAGCACATGATGTACATGGAAAGGCAGAGAGATCTGAGTTTGTTCAACCTAAAGAGAAAACAAAGGATGTCTTCAGCTACCTAATGAAAGTTTATATTGAAGATGAAGGGACACACTTCTCAGAGGTGCACAGTGATACGTGAAAGGCGATGAACCCAAATTGCACTAAGGGAAATTCAGAGTAGATATAAGGAACAACTCTACAACATAAGTATGGTATAATACTGGAGAAAGTTGCTCAGAGAGGCTATGGAATATCCATCCTTGGAGATATTCCAGATTGATTAGAAAAAGCCTCAAGTAACCTGGTGTAACTTCAGATAGCCTTGATTTAAGCAGTAAGTTGAGCTAGATGACCTCCAAGGATCACTGACAACCAAAAAGTTTCTATGTTTTCATAACACTATAACAGAAAGCAATCCCAACACAAATAAGCTAACAGGGTGACTAATATTAGTCTTGAACCTGAATATAAGTATATTAAAACAGTGTAACTAACAATAATTTGTAAGGATTTTGTAACATTGTGATGGCATAGTCAGACACAGTTTTGCATAATTATGTAAGCAATATGATCACCAAAGAGGCCAACAAGGATGGGTGTAGTTGCATGTAGGAGATGGAAAGAAGAAGTTGCCAGACAGAGAACAAGAAAGAGGAAGCATGACATTGGAAACAGGCAGTACAGCTCCTTGAGTACACAAGGAGGAGACTAGCAAGACATCAGAAACCACAAAAAGGAGTATCAGAAGCAGGGGAGGGAGGCAAGGGCATAAAAACATCAGGCATAAACAAATTAAAACAGGGAAGAAATAAAACTAAGTCCACCTTGGCTCCTATCTCTTTGATTAGGAGCTTTCAAGTCAGATCATCCACACCTTGGCCATAAGAGCTACCAAGAACCGCAGACACCTGAGCCCACTACCCCTCATCCCCTCTGTGGTATGTTATATTCACAACCAGTTTAGAAATGTTAAAGACCAAGAGTTTTGTATTTGTAGTGAAGATGATTAATACTGTATAAGAATTACCATCAGCAATAAGCACATGCTCAATGAGTGAAATCAGTAAAGTTCAGTTTTAAAGTTTAAAACTGGCCTGACTCATCAGTCTTCTAAACACTCTGTCATAGTAATCTCTAGTTCCCTGATACATTTCTGTATAAATATATATATAAAACCCTCTGTGAATATATATATTCATACATATATCTTTTCAGTTGCAACAATGGAAAGGGAAAGCCCGTCTTGACAGTGACTGATTCATAGGTCTTGGTTTCAAATTAGAATTGTATTTATTTTAAAGAAAAAAGAGGTCTTGCCATTTTAAATAAGACAGCATGTTAATATAAATATTATTTTTCTTAAAATAAGTTATTTCAGCTTGCATTTTATCTACACTTATTTGTCAATTTGGTACTTTTCAAGATCTTCTGCTCCCATTGTAGTAAAAGGCAGTTAGACATCAGTATCCAACACTTCAGAGTATATATACCCATTGGTGCACACATATGAAAAGGAGAATAAATTATTGATAATAATAACATAATAATAACAACTGACACTGTTTAACCTTTAGCTAAAGAAACCAAAGCACTTTGCAAAGTATATAAGTGTGTTACAGATTCTTGACAAAGGAATCAGCTCATTTATCACTGAAAGTCAGCTACTTCTCAGTTGGAAAGTAACAGCCTTTTTAAATGTACTGTGACCTTACAGGACATTGAGGAGAGAAAATAAAAGATAAATCCAGTTCAAATTATATTACCTCTGTGTGAGGCAACAATTTAAAATGGCCAAGAAAAAACATGCAGTGTTTCTTTCTTCTTAAATCTTCTGGAGTTACGATGAGCAGGAAAAGAATGTGCAAGAGGAAAGTAATATTCATTAAAATTAGAGAGATAACTCATGCTGGTACAGACTAGAGCATCCTTGAGACATCTACAGTAGCTCACTCAAAACATAAAACATATACTTATGGCAAAATTAATACAGAAACATCATAAGGGAGGAAGTGACTTCTGAAATTCTGAACAAATAGAAAGAATAGAAAACAATTTGTATATGGCTGCTGTAATTTAAGAAAAAAAGCTATAATGTCATTTTGCCTTCTGAAGTCTCAAGCTGAAGTTCAAAACTAATTTCTTCATTATTGTCCTTCTTCCACGTTCATTTTTTCTCTCCGTTGTCTGTGGAATTAGAAAGTTGACAATGTTTCTATTTAATTAGGTGGTAGAATCCTATCTGCAGAGCTGCTCCGCGTCCATGGGACTTAGGCCTTCCTGATGTAGCAATGACATAAGTTCATTTCCCTTATGACTTCTGAACCATAAATTGCTTAGGACTTTGAAAGCTCTTTAAAGCATTTCTTTCTCACAATAAGACTATAAACTGATCTACACACTTGTACGAAACATATCACATGGGAATCCAGACAAAATGTTCTTTGCAATGTGGAGCAGTTTCTGACAAGTCAGATGGAGTTTGAAACTGGCACCATATGACTTTAGCAGCAGTCTTTATACTTTTCATATAGTAAGATCAGAAACAGGTAAACCCATTATTTTCTTGATTCTTGGATTATATGTGCATGCTTTTATTTAAATGATGTATAGATCGATGGAATTATTTAATGAACCTTAATAGCAAACATTACCTTTTAATGTACAGTGGAAGAATTAGACATTTAAAGTAGCTTTGTCCCTATTAATCAGAGTATATACCTCTAAAATATTCCCATGAATTTAAAGAAGCTAAAATATACTAAAAATGAACATACTGGTTTTTCAGGAGGATCATGAGAGAGATTGGTTTCTTAGTACATAGAATTGAATAAAGTTCTGACAATAATTGCACACAATAGAATTCATAGAAAAAGAGGAAACAGGCTGCACCTGGCATTTGAAATTAAGTTCTACATCTCATATGTATTTATTTTAAGTCTCTGCAGCTAGCCTAGGGCATTAGTTGTTGTTCATCTACTATATCAATAACAATTAACTTTTTAAAAAAAAGTATATTCTAGGGTGGAGAACCTTGGATGGGATAAACAAAGATGTTTAACACTATAAAAAAAAAGTTGCTTTCAGAGTGTAAAAATTAAGAGATCACCTGGCTGTAAAATCATGTTTAAAAAATCTATCAGGAAAAAGGCATGACATCTGAAGATAACCAGGAAACTAATTTGTTGAACAGTAAAAAGAAGTAGTTAAGTTTCATCTAGAGGTATATTTCCATATTTGATTTTTTAAATTCTTTCTGAAAAAGGATCTATAAAGGAAATTCTAATGGGCTTGAGGTTTAACTATTGCTATGCTGCCATTGCATTATCAAAGAAGATGCAATGAAAGGGCAAGCGTATGAATTCAGAGATGTTAAAACCAAAAAGTACTTTTGTGCTGGTTTTGGCTGGGATAGAGTTAATTTTCTTCATAGTAGCTAGTATGGGCTTAAGGTCTGGGTTTGTGCTGGAAACAGTGTTGATAATACAGGAATGTTTTCATTACGGCTGAGCAGTTCTTACACTGAGACAAGGCCTCTTCTGCTTCTTACAACACCCCACCACCAAGTTGGCTGGGGGTGCACAAGAAGTTGGAAGGGGACACAGCTGGGACAGCTGACCCCAACTGACCAAAGGGATGTTCCATACCATATGACGTCATGCTCAACATATAAAAATCTGGCGGAAGAAAAAGGAAGGTGGGGACGTTCAGAGTGATAGCATTTGTCTTCCCAAGTAACCATTACGTGTGACGGATGCTTTGCTTGCGTGCGCAGCTTTTTCTTTACTTATTAAACTGTCTTTATCTCAACCCACAAGTTTTCTCATTTTTATTCTTCCGATTTTCTCCCCCACCCCACTGTGGGGGAATGAGCAAGTGGCTGTGTGGTGCTTAGTTCCTGGCTGGGGTTAAACATTACAACTTTTAAGACCGCCTACTCTGATCTCTTGACCTAAATATAATCTAAAATTTTACCCAAGTTAAATGTGATAGAATGCTGTGAGTTTGGATTTCAACTTACATTAAAAACAAGATTTCAAGGACCTTTAACGTTTGTTTATTTGCATAAACACTAAAAACTTAGACATCTAAATAACATTTTGACATTTTCTCAAGATGATATTCCAAGCCCTCTAGATAAAGATGCCACAACCTATTGCCCTCAAATCTATTTACGGGCAGAAAGGAAACAGACAATAAATATAAAGAACAAAAATTATTGTTAGTATTCTGTATTGTCTTTACATGGCAAGGTTCTGGCAGCAGGGAGAGGGGGGGCTCTGCAGGGATGGCCTCTGTGAAAAGAAATCAGGAACTGCCCCCATGTTGGACAGAGCCAGTTCAATATGGCTCCAAGATGGACCTGCTACTGGCCAAAGCTGAGCCCATGAGTGATGCTGTCATGCCTCTGTGATAACATATTTAAGAAAGGGTAAAAAAAAGACCTGCGCAGCAACTCTCAAGACACCAAAGTCAGTGAAGAAGGAGGGGGAGGAGATGTTCCAGGTGCTGCAGCTGAGATTCCTCTGCAGCCCATGGAGAAGACCATGGTGAGGCAGGCTGTCCCCCTGCAGGCCATGAAGGTTAATGGTAGAGCAGACATCCACCTGCAGCCTGTGGGGGACGCCACGCCAGAACAGATGGATTTGCCCTGAAGGAAGCTGCAGCTGGTGGAGAGGAGCCATGTGGAAAAGACCCATGCTGGAGCAATTCTTGAAGTACTGGAGCCTGTGGGAAGGACCCACATTGGAGCAGTTCATGAAGGCCTGTATCCCATGGGAGGGACCCCATGCTTGAGCAGAGGAACAGTGTGAGGAGGAAGGAGTGGCAGAGACGAAGTTCTTCATAACATGACCGCAACCCTATTCCCCCATTGCACTGTGCCTTCCTCCCATGGGAAGGAGAGGCAGAATAGTTGGGAACAAAAGAAGTAAAGTTGAAGCTGGGAAAATGGGGGGGTAAGGGGAAGGTGTTTTCAGTTTCTGCTTCTTACTATCCTACTCTATTTTTAATTGACAATAAATTAAATTAACCTTCTGCAAGTTGAATCTGTTTTGGCCACAATGATAATTGGTGAGCGATCTCCCTGTCCTTATCTTGATCCATGAGCTTTTTAATCTTACTTTCTCAGCCTGTCCTGCTGAGGAGAGGGAGTGAGAGAACAGCTTGGTGGGCACCTGGCAGACCAAGGTTAACTCACCACATATACCTGAACTCTTAACAGTCAGATCAAAGATTCATTATCAGTCCAGATCTAATTATTACAGAAAAACAAAATAAATTATTAGTACCATTAAAATTGTTATACACACACACTTCTTAGTACCTACCCCTTTTGCTGTGTTACTCTCACCTTTCCACTGTTCTTTTGGCTCTAAAGGTCCATGTTATTAGTCTGGTGGTGGTTGTGGGGTATGACAATGAGCAGCACTCACAGGGAGGAATATGATGTTGAATTTATTTTCCTTCTTCACTCTAGGATCTGCTTGGGGTTATTTTAATATATTTGCTTTTACACCTTTGGTTTTTTCATTGGTCTGCAAATCATATCTGATTTTCCCATGTAAGTGTTTTCTATGTGTGTTAAATACCATGTTGGTGTTCTGTTTGTTACCCTTAAAACCAGTTTGGTCCAGCTCCAGATCTGCATTTATTTAGCTGACCATTGTAGAGTTTATAGCTGAGGGGTCTCCAGTAACTTTTCACTACACCAAGAAACAGGTCTTATTTGTGCTCTTTATCCATGACACAGTATAGCACTCACCTAAACATATCTGAAGTCCAATTAAAAATAAAAGTGGATTTTAAATTAAATTTTAATATCAGTTAAACAACTAGTAAAGACCAGAGAGCTTAGCACTCTGCAGGATAGACTCCTAAAATATTTGTAAGAGTTTTTCTCTCAGTGTACTTGCACTGATACCCCTGTAGTCCTCAAAAATAACTTTGGGAAGTTCAGTCAAGTATTAACAGGTGACAATATTTATACTGCAGTAAATGCACGTTGCTTCATTCTGCCTAACTTTGCTGTCACATATTAGCCACAACTGACAAGATTAGGATGGGATATAACATGATGAAACACACCAGAATATATCCTAACCTGACTCATCAGATTCAATTGAACACTCGAATACTGTGTTCAATTTTGGGCCCCTCACTACAAGAAGGATGTTGAGATGTTGGAACGTGTCCAGAGAAGGGCAACGAGGCTGGTGAGGGGTCTGGAGAACAAGTCTTATGAGGAGCGGCTGAGGGAGCTGGGGTTGTTTAGCCTGGAGAAAAGGAGGCTGAGGGGAGACCTCATTGCTCTCTACAACTACCTGAAAGGAGGTTGTAGCGAGGTGGGTGTTGGTCTCTTCTCCCAAGTAACTGGCGAAAGGACAAGAGGAAATGGCCTCAAGTTGCGCCAGGGGAGGTTTAGATTGGATGTGAGGAAAAATTTCTTTACTGAAAGAATGGTTAAACATTGGAACAGGCTTCCCAGGGAAGTGGTTGAGTCACCATCCCTGGAAGTATTTAAAAGACGTGTAGATGAGGCGCTTAGGGACATGGTTTAGTGGGCATGGTGGTGTTGGGTTGACGGTTGGACTCGATGATCTTGGAGGTCTCTTCCAACCTTAATGATTCTATGATTCTATGATTCTATAGTACAAAGAAACCAATTATTTCTAGACTGATATGGACTATAAATTGTAACAGGAAACATGTGATCCAGGTTTAGTAAAACAGACAATTGTAGGGGAAGAAAAAAACATCCTAATTGCTAGGAACCCCATCAACAAGGCGATATCACTGTTTCTCAGGCAGGTATAATGATACAGCATTTGCCACATCACTAATTACTTTTGGGGTATAGGAGAAACGGTGACAAAAAGAAACCAAAAAAGCCCAGCCCCCTTAAGATGTGCTAAGGATTTTTTTTCTCTGTCTTTTCTACATACATCTCCCTGGAAAAGGAAATCCATTGAAGCATACACAGTAAGAGTTAAGAAAAAAGAAAACCTCAACAAACAGTATAGTTCTAAAAGTCAAGCCTCTTATCCTCTTCTAAGAGGAAAAATCCATCTAATGAACTATTTAATTGAGTTTAACAAGGCTGTTTATAGTTAATCCTAAAGGCACTAATAGGAAACCTAAGGCCTACATTCACTGTTAGTTTTGCTCCCTTTGGATGTTACTCATAATTACAGTTTGCTCTTTAATTATTCTTCCTCATGTATTCAATTTATGATTAAGACCAACAGCTTGCCCTGGAGGCTGAAAGTGCTGAGGTGGACACTGCTGAATCAGCAGAGAGCAACTCCTTCAGCAGTGTGCATCTACTCAGAAGCAGGCAAAAAGCAGCTTTTCACTCTAATCATGAAATTCAGAGCCCAAGAAAAGGGAATACTACTCCAGCAAGAGAACAACCTCTGATAACTCTCTAGGGAAAGGAGATTAAAGAAACAAATCTATTGCTCTCAAACAATCACTTTTGTACTTTTATTGAATAAAATTGTGTTGTATTGGTAATTAGAAGAACAGTTTTATCTATCTATTGCATGTATTGTGCAGTCATATGGTACCCGATTCTCACTTCTTCAATTTCCTCTTTTATTTTCCCCTACTTAGATAGATTATCCAATATCACATATCTGAATACCCTTTCTTTGTAGCTTCTATGAAAATGAATTTAAAAATGAAAATTTGTTGAAAATGTGTTAGGGAAACAAAAATGACTGTTTTATTAACCTCTTCTGTCATTTTTGATGAAGAATATGAAGGAACTATGTATGGAGTTTCTCTATCATAAAATAGTATATTTCTGCCATAGAAATATGTTGCTTCTGCACAGCATTGCCTTTGATTTCAAGAACGACAAGACTGATCACACTAGCTGTTTTGTTTTGTTTTGTTTTCTTTTGTTTTGTTTTGTTTAAACAATTCTTAATGATCTTTTGGGGTGGGAATATGGACTAATAGTTCTAGGAGTACTAGAGCTAGAAAGGATCTAGTAAGCACAAAACACAGAGTAATACAGGGCCATACAGCTGGACAGTTCAAAATTAGCCAGGTCTTGAAAGCAGTGTAGCCTAGAGAAAATCGTATATCCTTGTTCATCCTAAAATAAATAATTTTGAAATGCTGCAGATATGCATGAAATCTAATTTCTTGCTGAAAGTTACTGAAAATTACCTTTGTCCATTTGGAATTCACAGGTTAACATTCACCCAAAGGTACTCACAGGCAATAGTCACAAGCAAGCTTTACAGAACTTTTCTATATATCTTGACATGACAATTTGTATAAAATACCAGCACAATATTTGGGGCAAAATTCTGAAGACCCCAAGGTCTTCTGAAGACCCTCCCTGTTATGTTCTCTTACCATTAACCTAATAATTATTCCTATGTAGCTCAGTCTACTATTTAAAAATGGAGGTAGCTTCTTATCCTTGGGAGTTATAATGGTAATAGGAATAACTTAGCTGGGTTGCATAGATAAAAATTCTAACCAAAATTATGATTTTTTTTTCCACATAGACATTCCTGGGACAGGATTCCAAAACTACTTGTAATATTGGATGTCCCCCTGTACACATATTGATTCTGGAGTTTTTATCTTTTTCATAGATTTATAACATAGCCTTATGATATCATCCACATATTTCCGTATGAACTCATAACAGTCCATGTTTCTTCACTTTAGATTCAAAACATTGATTATCCATTGATTACTTTTTATCCTTAGTAAAGTTTTGAAGTGACCTGCATGAATGAGCTTTCTGATTCATATCAAGAGGCCCCTTTTGACACTGATGGGGTGTTTATAAACAGAATCCTCTTGCTATATATACATTAAATTTTATTTAAAATCAAACAGCTGAGATGAAATGTGCAACATGTAGATAAGATAGATGATTGATGACAGATAGATAGATAAAGTATCCCTCTGTAGAAATTCCATACAGCTCTCTGCAGCAGAACTACTTTATGCTTGACACAGAATTCTGAATACTGATTTTTCTGAACACTGAAGGAAAACAATGGCATTACGAAATTATTTGTAAGACCATTCCCAGGACATAGGAAAACTTGAGTCCAGAATTACCGCATGCCATGAAGCCAGTTAAGCCTGCCAGCTTAACTGTGTAGGATGAGATCAGGTGTAAGCTGTCTCTTCATTCACTGGAATCCTCTCCCTTTCTGTATTCAAAGAGGTAAAGTCTAAGAATCATTCTTCTGGTAGAACTGGATATGAAACAACATACATTGGGTGACAAATAAAAGAATCATGCTTTTTAAAATAGTTACGTATTGTATATACAAAGTAGAATTAAAATTTTTTCTTTCTTTCTTTTATTGTGTACATTTTCTTCCATCTTTAGGATTTGTGTGTGAATTCAGTAGCTTATTACTTCCTTAAGGATTCTTTCCAGCCAAAATGTCTGTCACTGCTGAAACCTAACACTCAAACGAAGTGCTGACATTAAGCCACAAGAACCAATTTTCATAGAGAGCTACTTAAGTATTCTAGAGCACCATTTTCATATCAGACAATCCTTAGGGTATTTGTGATTCGTATAGTTTTAACTGGAGGGAAAAAAAAAAGCGTAGCTGATCGCATGGATGAATGCAAAAAGCAATCTGAAAAGAATTTAAGAATAAACCTGCTATACTTCTTCTATTTGTTTCTCATTGTTCATATCAGAACTATGATTTCTGTCATTGGCTATTCTTTAGGGGGGAACTGTGCTTTCTTCAATCTGCATTGAGCTGCTAGTTAAAGGAAGCTGTAGGAAATTGTTCTCAAGGTAGGGATTCTTTTCAGGGGGAATAGCCTGAAATGTAGCTTTTCATAAAGTGCTATGAAATTTAAGCTCAGCTGTGTCTCCCTTTTGCCCTATTTGTCAATATTGAACTCAAACAATAAATCAATTACTTTTCTATGCTAATTAACTAATCATTTGGACAGCATTCAGTAACTTCTTTTCTGTTTTTCTTTATGTTATTATCTTGGAGGGAAGGTGGGCCTGAAAGTCCTTTAGCCTCATACTAAATATTTCTAAGGCTACTGAAAGGTAACATACTATGAAACCCCTCTTTGCAACAGATGAGTTAAAAGCATGGAAAAATCTGTGTCTCCAGTATTATTACTCAATCCTGATTTGGAGGGACGGATTCTATGAGATTAGAAAATAGTGCCTTTTTTGCAGTCATCTGGTCTTTGGGCCAGTTAGATAATGATATTCTATATGTGGTTGTGAGGCAGATAATTACACTCACTAAGGCACTGAATATAATTAATGATTTTCTGTGTGTGGACCAAAAACTAGCTTTAAGAATAGACATACTGGATCATATGCAGCTATAAAATACGTATAACTTAGTATATTATTTTAAGGATGGAGTTTAGGATTGAGTTGTAGTAGCAATCCTAAACGGGGAATATAGTAAAAATTCTGGGAAATAAAAAAGTTTGCAAAATAAGGAACCCTTTCTGCACTTACATCTTAATTATTCTTCCTGCTATTGTAAATTATTTTCACTAAGGGCTGTTGTGGTTTAACCTCAGTTGGCAACTAAGCACCACGCAGCCGCTCGCTCAATCCCCCTACACCTGGGTGGGATGGGGGAGAGAATTGGAAGAGCACAAGTGAGAAAAACTCATTGGTTGAGATAAAAACAGTTTAATAATTGAAATAAAATTATAATAATAATAATATGATATACACAAAGCAAGTGATGCACAGTACAATTGCTCACCACCCGCCCACCCATGCCCAGCCAGTCCCCGAGCAGCGGCCCCCTCCCGGCCAGCTTCCCCCAGTTTAGGTACTGAGCATGACGTCACATGGTATGGAATGTTTCTTTGGCCAGTTTGGCTGTGCCCCCTCCCAGCTTCTTGTGCACCTCCAGCCTTCTCAGTCGGTAGAGCATAAGAAACTAAAAAGTCCTTGGCTAGTGTAAGCACTACCTAGCAACAACTAAAACATGGGTGCGTTATCAACTTTGTTCTCATCCTAAATCCAAAACACAGCATTGTACCAGCTACTAGGAAGGAAATTAACTCTATCCCTGCCGAAACCAGGACAGGGCAAACACTTTTTTGATATTAAGAAAATGAATGCTGTCTCTCAAAAGCAGAGACGCTTAAAAATCTCAGGCAATATATAACATGTTGATATATTATGCTAAGCGATCAGAATGAGGACAAAGAAAGGAATTTATAATTATTATTTTATTGTATTCCTTAATATGTTTTTTGTTTTGTTTTGCTTTGTTTTTTTTTTTAACTCACCAATATTACCAAAGAGTTTTCCTCTAAAGCGTGTAAGGTATTCCATAATCTGGAAAACCAACCAACCAACAAACAAAGAAACAAACAAATACAACAACTGGCAAAAGTTGAGGTTAAAAAAAAAGTTCAAAATGAGAGCCCCCTCTGTTTAGAATATTCCATCCTGTCCATGGAATAATACTTACCCATTTAAGTGCTTCAGTAAAGGAGTCTTATTAAATGAGTGTTTCTCATTCATCTTTTCTATACAGAATAAAACATTCAGGTGTTTGAAGAGAAAAAAGCATAGCTTTTGCTGAAGGGTATATAGGCATTTATCTTTTCAACCAGAATAAAACCGTTATGTGTGGTCATCTATGTTCTGAAATACAACAGAAGGAAAGACCAGAAGAGGCTTGAAAGACTTCAAATTTTTTTTCTTTTATTTCAGGGTTTGCATTATGGTTATTCACCCAGCCAAAAATCTATATTTCTCTTTGTTGTAACTTTGTTTTTAAAAAGGTTTATTATATTGTAAATTTTGTTATAGTCAAGATGAAATTTGTCATGCTTTTTTCCTTAATGATTCAGTTTTGCCTCAGTCTCTTCTACCTATCAATAGAAAAAGTTCAAATACAGGAATTAACCTACAAGGTAATCACATATAGTAAGATGATAAGAAAAATATACATATTATAAATTTCATGTCTTTGCAACATAAGCAATTAAGAGTTCATCTGAATTAAAAAAAGAAGTAGGTAATAGAATAGATGTCTGTTCTTTTATTCTTTTAATAAACTTGAAAATATTTGAAAATGAACAGATTAGAAAATAAAAATGGAAAATTAGAAGGCAAAGTTCACATGTCAGAAAAATCTAATGAAAAATGCAGAGGATAATAGAATATCAGCAGGGTTGGGTTGGCAACATGGAGAAGTGGATGAGTGTTAATAATATTCCAGTAATTGGCATACTGAGGTGCACAAAAGTTTCAACATGAAAGATTTCAATTTGTAAATTGTACACATTCTTTTTAGTACAAAAGTCTTCTGAAATTCATTGGTTGCTGGAAATGCTTACAGTACAAAGAACACATTAACATTAGAAATTCTTTCTAAACATACACTAATAAAAATTTTAAGGATGTGGCTTCTAATTTTCTTCTATACTGAAGCCTTTTGGGAAAGTTTATGAAGTGGTAAAGGATTTCTTAACTGTGAGGAGTCAGTTTATTGGCTTCTGTAATACAGATTTTTCCAATTCCAGCAGAAGGTATTTATGACTGCAGTTATAATGGTCATATGAGAGCTGTTTATTCAAATGCTACATGGCAAATCTGGAAACCAGAGGCTCATGTTTGGGGAGGGAAAGGTAATTTTATAGTAAAGTGAGGCTAATGATGATGACAGGCTGAGAGAGTTGGAGTTGTTCAGCCTAGAGAAGAGAAAGCTCTGGGGAGACCTTATAGCAGCCTTCCAGTACTTAAAAGGAGCCTACAGGAAAGATGGGGAGGGAATCTTTATGAGGGAGCATAGTGATAGGACAAGGGGTAATGGTTTAAAACTGAAAGAGGATAGATTTAGATAAGATATTAAGTAAAACTCTTTACTGTGAGAGAGGGTGGTGAGACACTGGAACAGGTTGCCCAGAGAAGTTGCAGATGTCCCCTCCCTGGAAATGTTCAAGGCCAGGCTGGATGGGGCTTTGAGCAATCTGATCTAGTGGAAAGTATCCCTGCCCATGCTAAGGGGGTTGGAACTAGATGATCCAACCCTTCCAACTCAAACCATTCTATGATTCTAGGATTTCTCCTGTTTGGCAATTGAATGGAAAATATAAGTCAGAGGAATTACTTTTCTTGGTTTTTTTTTTAAGATTTTTGTTATCTTATTTCTTTCTTTTGACTATTTTGAAATAAAACTATTGTTTCAAGAAAAAAAAATTTTCATTTTTAAAATAATGTCTGAACCTTTTCATAGTTTTTTTTCCTTCAGTAAAAATCTAAATGTGATATATTTGAATATAATTTTATTCCTTCAAAGCCATATATTCATTTATTTTATTCCAATAAATAAACATCTCTGATTTACTTTCATTTTACTAAGAATTTCAGAAACCCTGATGAAGCTTAGGATTTCATTGGGCAAAGGTTAAGAAAGTGATAGAAATTACATGATGACATAATCCTTACAGGTTAGGTCTGGCCAATTTTCCTAGGGAAAAAAAATATCTGTAGAGATATTAAACTAGGATCATCTTTCATCCCAGCAACAACAAAGAAAAAAAAGTTAGCAAGCATCTTAAGGATTTCGTCTGGAGAGACATTATGTTATGGTATGCACAACAAAAATTCAGTTTTCAGTATCTTGAATTTCATATTGAAAAAGAATAGAAACTTAATAGAGTGGAATGAATAGTTTATACTAATTTTAGTTTCCTAGTTTTACTGATTTTACTAATTATTCAAAAGTGCAGGCTTTTCTGAAAAGGACGAGGTGAAATTTTTAAAGATTGTGCATACTGTGATAATTTTACAGAAATAATTAATTTAAAACATTCAGTTCTGTCAATAAAAACAGCATCATACTTGTTTATAAAAGCTAGGAAATTAGATCTTGTAGTTTAACTTTCTGAATTATGAGCAAATCCATTACAAAAATAATAAACTATATTAGGTAAACGTGAAAAATAATTTTTAAAAATGAAGATATAATTAAAGTTTGAGAATTTTTTAATTCTAAGAATATGCAAAAAGATGATCACTATTTTTTATATTGTAATAGAAAAATATTTTGTTTGGCAGAAATAAGATTGTTTTGGAAAAATTATTGCGGTTATGAGGTAAGGGGGTCAGATACTTAAATACAGAAATCCATAGTACATACTATAAAGATGACAGCAATACATTCCAATAACAGAACAGGTTAAAGAGAAAAATATAGATATTGTTAGCAAAATGAGTGCTATAAAGTTCCTTCCTCCAAATTACATAAATCTTTAGGTTTTTACAATGAAACTACTAAAAATGGTAACTACATTTTTAAATCAGGCTGAAAATTATGCACTTTCTTCTCCCTTGGAAGACAACACAGGCACTCTACTAGAACTGAAGGGGGGGCAACTGGGATGGAGTGACATGAGGCCAACTGCTGGGACATCAGATGTGGCCAGAGTGTTTTCCTGGAAACCAAGGGAGTGGAGGAAAGTTTATATTACTTTACTATCTATCTAGTTATACTAGTTAGTTCTAGTATAAATGCTTAAGAATCTTTTCTTTAAGAAAAAACATTTATGACTGTGGATGTTAAAGGTAGTTGTACGTAATCCAAACTGGGAAACTGCAGATAAACTTTAATCTCAATTCTGAGTGCTTATGTTCATTTCATAAAATGAGGTCTGCTTCATCTGACTATGAACTTTATTCCAAAGCAACAGATGGACCATTTTATATTTTATGTAGGGAATAAAGGTAAAGTCCAAATCATCCCAAGGTTAATGCAAAACAGATAACAGTGCAGAAACTATTGCATACTCTGTCACAGAAAAATAGGATAGGAACATTGTTAAATGATTTCAGGAATTATGAAATTATTCTAAGTTTGACAAAGGAAGAAGGTGGTGTACTAGGAATTCATTATCTACAGGAATCTTCTGTTCCTCAGAAAATGGCACATAGGGTGAAACATAGAGTTTTTATAAAAAAAGATTGTGTCAGGTGTTGAAGGGCCTGATCAATAACATGGGATGTGCCAAGATAAGTCAAACCAAATTCATAACATTATTCTAGAGAATCAGAGAGGAACCTTAAAGGAAAGAAAAAAATCATTCAATATACCTGCCTTTTTTTATTCCAGTTACAACAACTGAATGTCATGAAACAAGAAAAAGACATTGTAAAGTTTTAGCTAAATATTAAATTTGCTATTAATATTTCAAATCACATTGTGATCCTTTTCAGCTTCTCATATTATTGCGTTGACTCTTCCCAGAAATTCATAAGTGAAAACTAATTTTAGGTTTGTTCACATTCTAAGATAAGTATGGTGATTAACAATGCGCTGATTGCTCTGTAATAACTGTTTGAGTATGCTCTTTTATCTTACTTAAGTGTGAAAGAAATATCATCAAAGGTGGCTTTCTTTTTTTTCTTTTATTTTTTCAATGTCTGAATACAATGCATCAACATACTGTAGTCCGTGATTATCAAGCTGGCTAAACAATAGTCAATTTAATAAGTGGTGTCATTCAAACTATCATATTTATATTTAAATGAAAAGCTAACAAAGCGTGTGAGCTGCATGAAAAATGCTCATTAAGAATTATGTGTGTATTTTAGGACAGAAATTAAATGCAGGGAGTATCTGTCTTCTATTTCTTTTTCTCCCTTTCTCTTTTCTTATTAGCTTGCATATATAATGCATTTTAGTACCAGGATTTGTTATCATTGCTTTCATTTTAATCAACTAAAAAAAACCCCCAACCATAAATTGTCAAATGCTAGATGATTTCAGAATGTTTCCATTCCACAAAGACAAGAAACCAAATCCTTACAAAGTTACAGGGTTTGGGGTTTGGGTTTTTTTTCATTTTTTGTTTATTTTTATCTGAAAGGATAAAGAAATGATCTTTTGTTAAATGTTTTAAGAACCAATATCCTAATGACGTGGTAATTTCTTGATGAAATCCAGTATGGTTCTTTTATTTGAATATGTCTTTTTTATGCAGTGACAAGTCCTCTTCAGAGTTCATATGTGTTATTCATTTATTTTACAGATGTGTATAGAATACAGAGATTAACATTGTTCACCTGGTAGAACAAACTGAGGAATCAGACACAGTTTTAATTTCAAATCTCTGTGATTCTGTAATTAGGTCTAAATGCTATTTAAATAATATGGAAGAAGTGGGGAAATAAACAATGGATAAAAAGAATCATTGAAAGCAACTGGCAGAAATCAGATTTCTAAAAATAAATTTGCTTCATTCTTTTGAGAAAATTTTAAGAACATTTCATGGAAATCTTAATAAGTTCTCACAGGAGCTTGATTGAAAGATTAATGACTCCCTGGGTGGATGAAATCCATAAAAATTATCCCCCAAAGAAACTGTAAGCTTCAGGATATTTTTTTTTTCAGGCACGTAACAACTGTATTTTTGTTAAGCTATAGTTATATTTTCATGTGAAAAATCACAAGAATGCATGGTTTAACTACAAAGAACCATATCTCATTTTGCCTTTCTCAGGTGAACCAGTACTGATTTCAACAGAGCCATTCCCAAAGACAAAATAGCAAACTTAATCCTGTTTGTATTATCTTTTAATCAACATTTAATTATGTTTTCTTTTTTTTGTATAATAAAGTCTGATCTAAATTCTGAAGATTTCCTGTGTGCTGACAAGCATACAACTACTAATGGCTCCTGAGAGTTAGAAGTATTTGTTATTAGCATTTTAGTTTTGAAGTTTTTTTAAGTTCTGGACAAAATTGTTGTTTTTAAATGAATTAACTGATTGACACAGCTAAATTGCTCTCCAAATGGTACATAAAGAAACTGAGAGGTGTCTTTCCTGTCCCCAGGCAAAGTCTTAAAGGCTGTTTTACCCACTGAGTATGCAAGTTGCAGAACTAATGTAACAGAAATATTCTTGTTTTGCAGCTGAACATTCAATCAATTTTTTTCAATATTGCAAAGCTATTAATTTCAATTTTTTAAACCAGAAAGTAGCCAAAAGGTGTTATTCAATGCCAGGATTCTACCAGGATACAGATATTTTAAAATTCTGTATTTCTAGTGTTATTAGGCTATTTAAATACAAATAAACATAATGTCTATATATTTTTAGAATTCTATATTTTTTATTTCTATTGCCAACATATGAAAATTAAATGACAATTGTGTTTTAGATATAACAAGCATATCTTGAATAAACACAGTGAGTACTGCAAATTTACACACACATCTAATAATTTTAACACATTTCTAACTGTTTAAGATCTGTCTAAGCTTTAATCTCAATGATACATTTCTGAAAAGGACTTGATTAAGAAAAGAGTGAAAATCATCATAATAGTTGTAGTGTGTGGTACTGTAATAACATACTTTTACAGAAAAGTTCATTTTTGAAATGCATTTGACCTTATAGTCCTGTTACATGGGATGCTATCATATAACTGATGTTCATTCACTGGAGTAGGAGGAAGTCTGATGCTGAAAGGCCCTAAATAGTAGTAAAAAAAAAACCCAACCAACAAAAAACCTAAATGTTGCTGCTTGTAATTAGGTTATAGTATAGGGAGAAAGAAAAACAGTGTTAGGCAATTTTGAAGAATTAGACCTTGGAATGGGAAGAAAAAAGTCTACAGGAAAAGAAGAAAACCTCTGAAATAAAGAACAGTAATCTTGAGTAGCTCTTCCTTGGTATTAGCCAGCTATAAAACAATTTGTTGAGATATCAGGAATTATTTTGCTAATCCTCAGCAGTAAGTGATGATCACCTGAATGAGTCATCCTATAAACATACAAACATGTTCAAGCATATGCTTTATGGATAAAATCTGCTCATATCTACCCCATAAAAATTAAGTTTTTTTCAATAACATAAACAGGAATTATCTGCAGAGGTATGACTGAGTTTATAGTCAGGCTACATTACAATATCATCAGCACTATATTTATAAAAATCCTTATTAAGACATGTCTCAGTTGCCTTAGTGCATATTCCAAGTGATTTGAATATAAATCTGCAAACTATATAGCTGCTTCAGCACAGTACTCAACCTAAGCTAGTCTTCTAATTCTCCATAGCACTTAATGGAATTGTTCCAACAAAAAAGCATAAATAAAAATGCCTATTGAAATGAAATTTTTCATTCCATGTCCGCTAAATTGCCTAAGAACTGTGGATCTTAGGCAATTTTAAAGGAACCATTTCATATAATTATAGAATAAGTTGGGTTGGAAGGGACATTTCAAGGTCATCTAGTCCAACCCCCCTGCTGTGGGCAGGGACATCTTCAACTAGATCAGCTTGCCAGAGCCCCGGCCAACCTGACCTTGAACACTTCCTGGAATGGGGCATCTACCACCTCTCTGGGCAACCTGTTGCAGTGCTTCACCACCCTCACTGTAAAAAATTTCTTCCTTCTGTCTAGTCTATATCTACCCTTCTTTACTTTAAAGCCATTCCCCCCTTGTCCTGTCGCAACAGGCCCTGCTCAAAAGTTTGCCGCCATCTTTTTCATGTTTCCTTTAAGTACTGATAGGCTGCAATAAGGTGTCTCCAAAGCCTTCTCTTCTTTAGGCTGAACAACCCCAACTCTCTCAGCCTTTCTTCAGAAGAGAGGTGTTCCATCCCCCTGGTCATTTTTGTGACCCTCCTCTGGACCTGCTCCAACAGGTCCGTGTCTTTCTTATGCTGAGGGCTCCAGAGCTGGACACAGGACTCCAGGTGGGGTCTCACCAGAGCAGAGTAGAGGGGCAGAATCACCTCCCTCAACCTGCTGGCCACGCTTCTTTGGATGCAGCCCAGGAAACGATTGACCTTCTGGGCTGCAAGCGCACATTGCTGGCTCATGTCCAGCTTTTCATCCACCAGTCCCCCCAAGTCCTTCTCGGCA
>NW_008824475.1:2600223-2610316 GCF_000699105.1 Pygoscelis adeliae
TCTTTGTTGGGATGCATCGCTCCTGAGCTTGGAGGAGGTGATCCTGGAATATTACCCAGCTTTCTTGGGCCCCTCTTCCCTCCAGGGCTTTGTCCCATGGCACTCTACCAAGCACATCCCTGAAAAGGCCAAAGCCTGCTCTCCTGAAGTCCAGGGTAGTGAGCTTGCTGTGCGCCCTCCTCGGTGCCCTAAGGATCTTGAACTCCACCATTTCATGGTCACTGCAGCCCAGGCTGTCCTTGAGCGTCACATTCCCCACCAGCCACTCCTTGTTGGTGAGAACAAGGTCCAGATAGCACCTCTCCTCGTTGATATACCTGATATCTCATGGTCTCTATATATACCTCTATATTTTATAATTCTATATTACGGAATGTCAATTTGTAATATTGTGCAAGACAGTCCCTGTGTTATAGAATAATATAAAAGATTAAAGGTAAGATAAGAAAGTCTATAAGAAATCATTCTTTACATCATTTTATGGGAAATATTTTTTTTATTTTGGATTTTAAAAATGTTTGCACAATTATTTTTTTTCATAAATTAACTCCATCTTTCCAAATGGCCTTTATCCAAAATTGTTTAAAAACATGAACAGGAGATCATGTGGAACCTCTCACACCCTATGACCATTTTATTAATCTGTGGAAACATGTTTCATTTGAAAATGTTTTTCACTAACAGTTTTTATGAGTGTATTTTCTTATTAACCTGTTGTGAAAGATATATTCTAGACTCCAAAACTTCACAGGTGATCCTTCTTTCCTACCTCAATGTCCAAGATGAAAATCTAAAAACAACTTTTGCTAAGCTAAACACAAATTACATTTATTGTTTAATTTTGGGCTTTAATAGTAAAATGAGAAGTTAAAATATATGTTTTCTTGTCCAATAAAACCTGAAAGAACCTTTTTTTTTTTTTTTTTCTCTAGCGTTTCTAGCCTGCAGACAAGGATAAATTAGCAGACACAAAACTCCATAGTTAGCCTGTCCCCATTACTCAAACCTTTTCAAAATACTTTGTCTATCTCTGCTTACAATGCACTCTTCTGGCCTTTTCTGTAGAAGGAAAACAGGATGTGTTGGAAAATGTGTTTGCTAACATGATTTTAAAAATGGTTTCTCATCTAGGACAGGGAGAAGTTCAACACTTTTAAAAATGTGTTAGTTACTTGTGCCCAATGCTAAAACATTTTCTCTTGAGAAAGTACAAAGTATCATTAAGAACAACTCCAGAAAATGGGCCATCTTTGGATATCAGCTATTAACCTTAGAAAATCAGGTGTACTTCTCAGTAAAACTAATAGTAAGTGTGGTAGTCTATCCTTCTCACATCCATTTGCAGAACAAATGAGGAAAAGAGTGAACACAGTTAAAAAAGAACTGCTGCAGAATTAGCAGTAGTTCAAGAACTTGCAGATGTTGTTTTGTCTGTTAGGAGTAGCAGGAGTTCTGGTGACAGACTAAACCCTGAAATCCTCAAATATACCACAAATGTAAAATAAAAAGTGAACAAATATTATTTGGAAATCAACCAAAAATCAGAAGAAATGATACATCTTCTCCCCTTTCAATCAGAAAAGGGATATTCTGAAACATGCTGCTTATGTACTAAACCTTAAACCTTACCATTAGTGAAGGGTGTCACTCTTTATGACTAAAATGATTCCCTCTTTAAAAGCAAGTAATTAATAATAATAATAATAAAACAAAATTTAAAAAAAAAAACACTTTAGTCCCATTATCCACAGACACTGTTGTCATGGGAAATAAGCTAGGATAAACTATTCAAGAATACTCTGATGAAATGGTTTATTATTATTTAATTTAGATGGATGCTTTTTTTCCTGAACACCTCACTTGAGCATGAAAATATTTATCATATTGAAAATACAATTTCTAGTGAAGCACACAGAGGGAGAGCTGTAGAGAAGATACTAGAAGAAGGGAGGGATATGCAAAGTTAAAAAACCAAACCAAACCAAAACAAATCTTGATTTAGGCCATGGTCTTGAACCCAGATTGTTAAAAGGCAAATAAGGCACTATGAGATTATTTTGGATGTGTTGGTGAACATAATTTTTGTGAACTTTTTTATGTCTTGGATTCATGTCAGTGCAGAACAGGAACTCCTGACATGTCTGCAAGATGAAGTAACTTCCTTGCCTAGGTCTAAGCTAGGGAAAATAAGCTGTGAGCCAAACGAGATTTACTCAATTCTCCTGGGCACAAGCTATTTACTTTCTTTCCAGACTCCACCAGAATTTAGCTTTCTTGATTCTGAAAGTACTGATAATTTGCTGCAATTAGCTTTTGCATGTTCTTGGTATATGGAATACAATTTAGGCAAATATTAAGGAATGTTTAACAAAGTTTAAGTATATTAGAAAAACTAGAATAGCTGCAGAAAAATAAGAAGGTATTTTGTCAACTATATCCTTCAAAAAAAGTAAATGGTTTAGTAAGTTCAAGTCTACAACAAATTGAAATAAGATACAGAAAAATAAATCCTTGTCTCTTAAACTGTGCTTTATCTAAACTGTAAGCTCACTTATTTTTGTTATATAGCATTCCCTTGTAAAATGTTTATTCATCTTAAAAATTCAGTTTGCAAAAGAGTTGTCAAGTAGTTGAGAATTTTTTCTCCCTGTTTCCTCATACATTCCGTAAAGCAAATAAAAAGAAACAAACAAACAAGCAAAATCTAGCTTAGTGATATGTATTGGCCTGTAATAATGTAAAACCCGATGATTTTTAGTGATTAGTTCTGTCTGTTCTTCATATCAAACCTAACTGGTGTAAATGTCAAGTTTTGTGTTGGCAAATATAAAACACATTGATGTAACACTTCATGTAATCTTACTTCAATTTCCACTTTTTTAAAACATTTTCTGCAAATGCCAGTAATAACAGCAGTGTACTTGCATTCTTAGTGCTGTTTATATGAAAAAAAGAATGTTGGAAATAGCCAACTTATTTAGAAGTGTTTACTCAAGATATGTCACTTTGTCAGTATTTTGAAATGTCAACTGTCATGGAAACAAGCCTGAAGCAGTATTCAAGCACTTATTTATTAGATGAGCAGTAAAAGAGAGACATTGGTTATTGAAAAACTAGACATTGCTGCATGCCTACAGACATGATGCAATTCAACATGTCATATATGACTGAGGTAAGTTAGCAACATATAATCTTTTTTTTATATTTATCTCACTTGTGCACTTTTGAACACAAACTTCATTAACAGAGAACATTCTGTTCTTCAATGTTACTTCATTGGCCATGAACGTTGGCAACAGGAACTAAATATCAAAGGCAAATGCACATTTATTGTTGGAAATGACCAACCTAATCAACCATGAATTGAGAAAAATATATTTTAGGCTGATATTTAGCATGTGACACTCCTGGTAAACTCCGAATTTCACATCAAACACACCTATCAGACCACTACTGAAAAATTACTGGATAAAGAGTTACAACTTTGAAAGTTTTCTCATGTGACTTCATTAGTAGTGAAAAATATGCTGTCTAGAACTAAAATACACTGTCATGCAGCTTGTTCGAGTTTGAGTTAGGAAAACTTCTTTAAGGAAAGTACACCATCGAATCTCTGAAGACTTACAATAAGGTCAGAACGTACTGTTGAGGCTAACCAGGGAAATGTGATCCCTGGGCTCAGAAGGAGAATACCAAGTACATGAAGGGATATGATTTTATCATTGTACATGACATCATCACATCGAGCAGCTGGTTTTGCATTTTCGACAAAATCCTGGAAGATATATATGACCTATAATATCTTGTAATCACTGAAAGAGGAATTTTTGAGAGGAGATCTGAAAAAAGTCTAAGTACTTTCAGCTACCTACATATGCATTCCCAAAATTAGATGCTTAAGAAGGACACTGCACACAACTTTGTAACAGTAGCATTAGTTCAATATCAATAGTCAGTTTTCACAAAAAAATTCTACTTGAGTAATTGCTGCTAAGGAAAATGCAAGACAAAATCAGAAGTCCTCCATTGGCCTTTCAGTTTTTTAACCAAGCTACCTCTACATGCAGAATTTTGCATAATTCATAATTAATAACAACACAATTAGTCCCTCTCATAATGACTTGTTTCAAACTAGCAAATAGAAGTGGAAAACATTGTATAGATAATAAAAATAGTTTTGAGGTCATCACTGGAAATAGCTATTTCTCTGTTTGTATTGCATTATCAAAATAATTGTTTACAGTGCTGTGAACATTAAAAATCTGTGGAAGTTAAAGTAAAACACAAACTAGGTTTTTAAATGGGACAATCACGCCTCTAAGCTAACTGTAGTAGTCAAGGGCTACATAGTCAAATATGACACCAGGAATACACTGTACCAGCTAGTGCTAAGCTTCTTACATACTTTTTCATTCAGTACGTCCAGTCATGCTCACAAATTAAAATGAAAAACTGTATCTTTTAAAAACCCTGTCACTCTCTGTGCTTACCCTTTTACCTGACATTAGTATTCAAGTCCAATATAACTGATGTCTAATTACATTGAGGTTTGGATTTTTTTCAGTGTATTTCAGTGCGTCAATGAAAATTTGCAGCAAGTATAATTAAAAAAATCCAAGTCTTGCCTCTTTGAAAGGTTCTGGCACTGGCAATAAGACAATGAAAAGATTTAAGTAACTGCCAGAGACCCTACATTTGTTACTTAAGTAATGCTTTCTGGCTCTATTCATATTAGCTTCAGCTGTGCCAGGTCCTAAGTCATTCTGGCTTAAATAATTGACAATGTCACTCATTTTCTATAATGAGAATGAAGGTTCCATACACAATTCTGCAAGCAATATAATCATGGAAAAAGCAATAGCCAAATCTGTCATCTTAACTAAAAAGAAAGAATTTCTACTTCTGTCAGTGAGTCTTGCATAAACTTGGTCAGAAATAGATCCACTGATACTACTTTACTGTTCTATTAATTCTAGGTTTATCAGCAAAGAGTTTAGTGCATTAGGTCCTTAAATCAATGGTACATTTTAAAAAGTTGAAAATCAGGTAAGTACATTAGATCTAGCTTTAATTAAGGACATTGAAAATTAATTTTATATAGCTATACAGGTAAAATACAATCACATCAATGAACAGGCAAACTTTGATCATGGTGTCTTCGTGTAAGTTGGTGTTTCTTTATGTATATATCCTGTAATCAGCATAAATGTAATTTATTAATTAAGATTTTCAGATAAGTAGTTAAGATATTTCTATACTATATGTCACCACAGGAGCCAATGCAGTGGGCTGGACATTAAGTATTGTTGTGGAAGACATAACTGGTGTCATTTTATCATTTAGGTAAGTCATAACCCTAACTTTCACACTATTTGAAATTATGACGACAGTGACACACTGCAAGACAGTATTAGTCTGTTCAAGTTCTCTGTTATCCATGAATATAAATGTAGCACACAAATAAGCCCAGCAAAGAAAATAGAAGCTATGACTGAACCAACTATGGAACAGAAAGCAGTATAGCCATATCAACAAAGTGAGGCAGGATTTGTAATCTCAGGCATGACATCATGCTACACTACTTGAATAGCAACAATCTGTCTCTGTCATGAATGGTTTACTTCATAGCAGCTGAAACACTTCCCTGAAAAGTAGACGTCAGAGTTAAATCTATAGTCTATGCAATGAAAAGCTGTGATTTGAAATAAATGGTGTAAGGTTTCAGGTAAAAGAGGCACAAGAACTTTGGATCCTTTATGTGTGATTGGGAGTATGGGCCATTAGATTATTAGACAGATAACTCTTATGGTAATTGATTCTTTCCCTTAAAAACGTATTTGTCTGAAAGTACTAGAAACAGGCCACAATCAACAAGCAATCCTAAAACTACCCAGCTCTGTTTTCTTTCTCATCAACAATGCCATAGGAAAGAATTTAATAGCAAAACTAGTGATATGAAAATATGTTTGACTAAGATTGCTGCATATATTCTGTGCTCATCAGAGGAGAGCCATATTCCCAGAACCCAAGAGCAGTCTAAGTCTATGTACGCGTTACAAGTAATAAATAGCAAAAGGAACCTAAGTTTTCATACTGTGAACAGTTAGTATTGAGAACCCAGGAAATTTTACTTTGGACTAATTCTACTTTGGTCACTTGAACATGATAACCATCAGCAGTCAGAGCACATTCAGTGTGCTCCTGGAGAGCATCTTTGTGTTTAGTTTCATTCCAAAGAAATCCAGGGAGAGTGATTTGAAACCATAATGTGAATCAAAGTAGAAACAATCGGAAAAGTCACTTCAAAAGCACACTTCTCAACAAAACTAAACCACTAATATAGAAGCACCTTGAGTTCTTCAGGAGACACAGCATCCCTTCAGAGGCAAACCTTTAAAGACTCTTCAGTGCTCCCTATGTAACATCACAGACTCATTCATAAGTTCTCAGCTGTGTCAGTGACGTTCCACAAGTTTGACTGTGAGCAGACATGAACTTACTGTGCTCTGAGCCAAAGAAACACAGACTGTCTTTGAACAGAAGCCGTATATGTATTACATTTCTTCTTGGTGAAGTGGATTTGTATCTTGCCCAGGTTGGAGCATCAATAGAGGGAGCTGTTATCAGGTGAGAACTAAACACAGAATTGTTTCAGTTTTGCTTTCAGTATTGTTTTGAGATTAAAAACTATGTAAAACTTAACAAATGCAAGGTTTTTTTATGCGTCCATAAGTCACAGAAAAAAAAAGCACAAGGTTTTGCAAATTTTCTTTGGGAACACTAGCCACTGGAGTATTAGACAAAAAGGAACTATCCAAATCCAACCACCTTTCTTCCACTGAAAAAGTTTCCATTGACCATAATTGAAAACTTTGATCAGAAGTTGCAGATTCCAAGATCACCACTTTTTAATGCAAATTTTGGTGGACATCTGAAGAAAATCACCCATCCCTACTAAAAAGGGCAAATGAACAAAAATGGCAAATAACAACAGACTTGCTCAGTATATATATATAACATCTCTTACATGCTTCTTATACATGTTTTGTATATGCATTGTAGCAATATAATAACTAAAGGAAATGTTTTCCTTGAAAATTACAATCAAGTCCCTAAGTTCATCATCCCCACATCCTGTAGGTTTAGTGGACTGGGCTCATGGCCAAGGTAGTACAGCTGGTGACAGTGGGGAGAGGCTGCCAAACAGCTCTGCTGGAAGGCTTCTGGGAGGGATGCCCCCTCATTCCCTTGGGAGGTGTTATTAAGCTGTGACTCTCATCCTGTACTCTTGCCTGACCTATAGTTTCAAGAGCATTACAGCTGTACCTGTGCCTGGCCCATTTATCCAGGCCCAGACATATCCTGCACGCTGACATCCCAGCCTGGCTATCCCAAAGCTGTGTCTGGCCCTGGTTCCCCTCACTGGGCCTGATCCTGAACCCCACCCACAGGCTGATGTCCCAGCCCAGCCTTGGCCCATCCCCAGGGAGGTCCCAATGACCAGGGCTGGGGCTGCCCCCAACTGCCACCCGGCCTGCCCTTCTCCCTGGCTGCCATGGTGGGATAAGGCCCTGGCTGTGAGGCCCTGCCCTGTCTACCCTGGGGGACACCCCACCACTCCCCACATCTGGTCCCTGGGGAGTCACCAGCCCCTACTGTGCCCCGACACTGAGGATGATATGCCATTGCTCCTCTACAATTTCTGCACTTACATGAAAGTCCTTTTTCCCACTCGTGCAAAAAGAATATAGAGACCTGTTCTGTAATTTTGGTTAAAAGTGAGGTCAGATTCTCTACTACAATTATGGAGGATTTGGGAATGCCTAAAGGACAAATGTAAACTCAGCTATAGGCTTCCCCACTCATAAAGCCTCTCTAATCCTCTTGTAGCTATTACTACGTGTATTATCCATCAGAAAGATTACTACATAATCTACTGTGGAAATCTTTGGGACAGGAGAACTTTCTTCTAATCAACATCTCCATGAAAACATTACCAAGCAGCAGATGAATTATGCATATCCCTAGCTTTTACCAAAGAAAAGATTAAAAAGGTCATTTTAAAGTACAGTTTTAAAACCTATTACATCTTGTAAAACTTACTGTTTCTGAATCTACTTGCTTTTTTTACCCACTTGCACTTTAAAAGTTTATCCTGACTGAAAAAAACACAAATTTTCACTGAACTAGAAATTATATCAGCAGTCCCTACTGGCTACCAGTCAGGTTTCGTGACTCATCACTGTTGACATTGCACTTTGGGCTCTGTCAGCGTGGTTGTGCCATGACACTGCTGTCAGAACTCATGCATGATCTGGCAACAGCGGAAAAGGTCTTAACAAGCTGGAACACCTACTTTTAGTTTTTTAATGAACTCTAAGAAATCAGAAAAAAACCCACAAAGGTAAAATTATCTCTCCACTAAAAGGAGTATTGCTATTACAGTACAGTAATTGAGAGGATCCAGAGATTAAGAAAAGATATGCCTTTACGACCAAACAATACGCCTGCACTATCTGGAAAGCCTTACCTGAAGAGATGTAGTTTTAAAAGAATTTAGCAAGAAGTTATTCATTAAACACAAAGAGGAAAACTGACACCAAATTACTAATAAATATGTAGCGTAAGTCAAATTAGCATACATTTGGTAATTTTTAGTGAGAGACTCCCTGTTTACTGATAAGCATTGCATATCTATAGCCTTGATTCTTCTTTAATTGATACTGCGTAATCAGGAGGTAACTCCTTTGCTTCACATATCATAGCACCAAAGTCCAGTACAATGGCTAAAGCAAGGCAAGTCTGTCGAGTATTTCATAGTATCCATAGGACCTTTGTTGTAAGAGCCTTCAAACTTAAGCAAATAAATCCACTTGTAAGCTGTTTTCCTTTCCTTTTGGAAGCTGCTTCCGTTCATGCATGAAACAAAATTTTGTGTCTTGCTTAGTGGTGAGAAGGGAAAAGAAATTTTAACCTGTAAAAGGCGTCTTTAACATGCCAAGGAGCCTGTTTTGGAGAATAATTCTCTTCTCTCTGCTTCATGGGCTCTAGTCTGGAAACAGGGTAATGATCTAAGGAAAAGAATGTTAAAAGGAAAATAGAGTACACATTGAAAGCTTAAGACTCTCTCACACACACATATGGTTTATTTTGCTTTTCAAATTTTGCATTACCATGGCTATTCTTCTGTCCACAATATGAATATTGTGTGCCTGAATATCTATAGGACATAGCAAACAGCACAGCAGTATACTCAGCAAGACTGTTTCATTTCATATATCATTCACAGCTTGCTGCTGTGATTCCAAAACTGTCCATAACTTTCTCATAATGTTAGAAGAACAAGAAGTTATAATTGGTTTTTAATCCTAGGGAAGTTTTTCAGGTTTTTTTACTTCTTTGTTTTTTGTTTCTCCCCTGGGAGGATGGATTTTTGAAGTTTGATTTTCTAATAAGAAAAGCAATTGAGATACAAAGCTGGGATGCAGGAATATATTAAAATTTAAATTTTACCAGTTTTCAGGGAGGTTATTGTTGTGCATTTGCACAACAAATGGTGCTACATTTGTGGGTTAACTGTGGGTACAGTTTACAATTAACAACTGGATTTCAGAGTGTGAGACTGAAACTACACATAAGTGCCTGTATAATCTATCTGTCATTCTTAGTATTTACATGTATTCCATTACTGAAAAAAATTATCATCTTACAGTCTTTCCTTTCCATGCTGGGAAAGCAGGAATATGGAACAGAAGGCTGAGGGCAAGATTTTAGATCTACAAGTATTTAGATATCTACTGGCATCCTGGAAAATTAAATTAGATGGTTAGGTATCAAGCTTCCAACAAAAAACAGACTACTGCCACAGAAAAAAATATGTTAAAGTTGCTCTTCTGAGTCAAACATCATGTAGTTTTTAGATGAATTGTTGCCAAATGCAAATGCTGGTTGATCTTCAAGGACAACCTCCTCAGGGCACAAGAATGGTCCGTTCTTGTCAAGCAAGCGTGGGAAAAGGTCAGCATAGATGAACACTGAGCTCCTGACTGAGCTCAACCACAAAAAGGAAGTACACAGATGGAGGAAATGGGGA
>NW_008824475.1:2610329-2616892 GCF_000699105.1 Pygoscelis adeliae
ACTCATCTAGGAAGGGACTGAGGAAATCCAAAGCTCAGCTTGAGCTGAAACTAGCAAGGGAGGTGAAGGGCAGTAAGAAAGGTTTCTGTGAGTACGTTGTCAGAAAAAAAGTTAGGTCCATTGCTTTGTGGGGCAAGGGATCCAGTAATAAGGGTAATGGAGAAGGCTGAGGGACTCTGTGTCATTTTGCCCCTCAAATAACAATCATCTTATAAAGAACATTAACATAGGAGTCAGCACATTTGTATGTAAATTAACTGTTCAAAGTGTTTACATAAGAGACATTTAATTTGTGTTTGGTCATCTAATTGTTCAAAGCTTTAGTATTTTATTTGTGGATCAAAGTTGAACTCTTGTTTCCCAAAAAACTTAAAAACTTTTCAGGATTATGTTTAATTGATTAATATTAATCAAATCTATGTTTTAGAAGTAAGCAAGAACATTATCAGGGGATTTAGACCTAGAAAATACATCCTTTTGTAGCTCTAATCCTAGGTGACTTTGCAAAACTCTTTGGGTCCCTAAAAACATTTAAAATCATAGACCTAATATATAGTTAAAGGAAAGCTGTGATAAACAAGGGAGTTGTTTTTTGTTGTGTTTTTTTTTTCCTAGCCCTTTAATATCTTTCAGAATTTAGTCCAAAATTTCATTCTGAAATGTATGCAGCGAACTTTCCAGAACAAAATTGTGGAATCACTATCATATATTTGTGCTCAATATCAAAATATCTTTTGCTATCTTATAATTACAAAATCATATTTTCTTTCTGTTTTTATCCAAAGGGGGTAAACTAAGTAGAAGTGATGTTGTTGAGGGAGACATAAGGTTCAGGACTTCAAGTTCTGTTTTCATAAATGGAAAAGCACTATTTTATTATTATTTATATTTCAATAAATCTTGCCTCATTATCTACATATTTTTACAGCATCACAAAGAACAGTAATAAAAGCACCATTACATCACGCCTACAGTTGTTTGCATGAGAATGGATGAAGGAAATAGCTACCTTACTTAGGAACGATTATTGTTAACTCAGGATATGCCACTTTGCCTTTGTGTTGAAATGTCAGCTCTCTGATGTAAAGCAGCCTGGAGCAGAATTCAGCACTGATGTTACTTATTAGATAAGCAATAACATAGAGGACATGGGGTTCTGAAGAATAATCCCTGCTGTGTGCCTAAGGGCACTGTAGAATTATGAAATTCAACATGGCATATGTGACAGGGGTGGGTGACTCCTTTTAATTATGTGTGCTTTTGGATCAAGGCATCACACAGAACCCTTAGTGACAGAAACTGGAGCATGAAACCTACAGTCTCAGGATAGACAAAGAATCCTGTTAACTCAGCAGGACATTTGATAATCTACTGTAGGTCTGAGTTGGGACATAATGAAACCAAAAGACTGATCTGCTGGTGTTAATAAGTATATCTTAAATGGCTTTTAACATCACTATAAAATATCCTTCTTTTAGAAACCACCTGTCATGGTTTAACCCCGTTTGGCAACTAAGCACCACACAGCCGCTCGCTCACCCTGTCCCCCGCCCCAGTGGGATGGGGGAGAGAATCGAAAAGTACAAGAGAGAGAGAGAGGAACAAAACCCAAGGGAAAAAAAAACCACAAGTGATGCAACTGCTCACCATCCATCAACCGACGTCCAGCCAGTCCCCCGAGCAGCAATCGCTGCCCCCTGGCCAACTCCCCCCAGCTTATATGCTAAGCATGACATCATATTCTATGGAATATCCCTTTGGTCAGTTTGGGACAGCTGTGCTGGCTATACTCCCTCCCAGTTTCTTGTGCACCTCCTTGCTGGCAGAGTGTGGGAAGCTGAAAAGTCCTTGACAGTATAAACACTGCATAACAACAACTAAAACATCAGTGTGTTATCACATTATTCTCATGCTAAATCCAAAACACAGCACTATACCAACTACTAGGAAGAAAATTAACTCTATCCCAGATGAAACCAGGACACCACCAAATGTAATTTCCCACTTGGAGAATATTGTCACAGCAGAGCCTTCTGACACCTGTATACGTTAAAGATATTCCAATTAAAATGTTAATTAATTATTTAATTAGACATGTTAATATTAGCTTTCCTTAAACCCACATATGAACATACTAAAATAGTGTAATTAATAACAGTATTTAGTAATATTGTCATGACTTAACCAAACACAATGTATAATCATTTTACATAAGCATGAGAGCACTGTGACCACTGAAGGGACACACCTGTGTGTGGTTGCACCTAGGGAACAACTAAGGGATAAAAAGTTGCCAGACAGAGGGCATGATAAGCACAAGACATCACAAACAGGCAGGACATCCTGCCTAATGGACACCAAAAAGCAATACTGGAATCAGAAGAGACCTGTTTTTTGGGTGAGGGCCAGGGGGGCATTAGACATCAGACTTAAGTGAAACAAATGGGAGAAGAAAGAAGACAAGCCCATCTTTGTTTTGATTTCTCTTGTCAAGGAGCTCTCAAGCCTCATCACCTGGACCTTGGTCTGTAGGGTCATTCAGCACTGTAGCTGTCAGTGCTATTTTGCTTTAGCTTCATGGCACTCGCATCTAATTTATATGGTTGCTAAAGACTAGCAGTTTTGTGTAAGTAGTGATAGCAATTAATAGTGTGTAAGAATTAACCATTAGCTTCAAGTGTGTGGTTACTGAGTGAATTTGATAAGTTTACTTTTCAAGTTTAAAATCAGCCCAATTTGTCAGTTTTGCAGATGCTCCTATCACAGCAATATCTATTTCCCTTGTATACATGCACTTACACAGATACTTTTGTTTGTGTGTGTGTATATATATTCATACACATAACCAATTGAAAATATGAGCAAAGATTAGTGGCTATACAACTTTGTGTATCCCAGTGTCATTACCCACAATATATAAAAACTTTATTGCATCAAGTACACTTAGGCACATCTCTTCAGCAAACACCCCAGGAAGTGTCCTTCATTAATTCAGTTTGCTTTTAACAAATAGTAGGATCCTTAGAAGCAATATAGATTTTGTCACCAAGGAATGGCAACCCCAAGAAAGGTAGAGAACTTTTCTCAGACTCATCAGTACAGTTCATGAGAATAGATATCAATATTATTACATTGAACTTCTATGTTGTGAACATTATTACACTGTATGTTCTTCTGTATATTTTGCAAAAGTGGTATAACTAGCAGTTAAGCAAGTAAGAAGTCATTTAGGAAGTTTATTGAGCTTTTCAAATATGAACTTTACAAAACTTTTTTTTTCTCACAAAATCTTAAAATTATTTTAATTCAACCCTGTAGCTTCCATCAAATAAGTACATTTCCACACTAATTTCTTACAGAGAGAAGAAAATGGAAAGCAAAGAGTTTTCATGATTTCTCTAATACTGTGAGGTGGCAAGCAGCAGAACAAAATCCAGAAATTGTGTTTCCCTGTCCTAGGCTGAAAATTTCTCTTTAGCTTTTTAAATAAATAAACCATTAAAACTGCACATGTGGTGCTTTCTGGACAAGTTTAGTGTTTAGTACTTTCACTACATGATAGTAGCTGGCAAAAAGAGAATAAGTGTTATCCTTTGTTTATTGTTTTGAAAAACAGAAGGATTTTCAGCACTTTTTAATTGTCTTCTCAGTATGCAGGGTTACTTATGTGAGTAAAGGCTGAAATACCAAACTACAGGAATTGCTTACAATATAGATAATCATTATCACAATTATGTGCTGATAGAGTTTTGAAAACTCCATTTTCTTGCACCTTGTGTGGTCTGATCAATGACAACAAAACATATTGCATGTAAAACATAAGGTATAGTGTCTATGGATAGTGGATGAGCAAATAAAGCAAGAGAGACGTTAAAAAAACAAGATAACAAAAAAATCCACTATTCTGAATTGAAGGTGGATTCCACCTGAATAGTACAAACTTGCTAGTGTGAAGCACTTGCATAAAAGCTCACCTATGTGAGAATGTGGAAAAATGACACTTACAAAGGCATTTGAACACTTGAATGTATGACTTTTCCACAGCATAGTAAGTATGAAATGTTGATGTTAAAACAGATGGGGGAAGGAATTCTGCATTTTAACAGATTTATATATGTTATTTCTATGCCAGGTTACAAATGTAGTACCTGTGCTTCAACTGTGTAATCTCTAGAGTTTACAATGAGAGAATTTTCTCATTGCTTTCTGGTGTTTTGGCAAATAGAAAATCCTGGGAAAGTTATAATAGATTTAGTTATTTACACTACTTCAACTATTAGTATATGTTTTTAATAAAAAATATTGAGATATTTGATCCAATTTTTTCTTGAAAGAAAAATCTTACTGAGATAAAGTCCTTCATTCTCTAAGTTATATTTATTTCCTTCTGAAAAAAGTTACATTTGTTGAATAAAATAAAGTCAATAGGTTTTTTGTTCACATTGTTCTTCTGTTACTAATAGGTCCCAGTCAACATAATATTTGGAACTGGACTTTCAAAAAAAAAAAAAAAGCAAGGATTTCAAATGTCTGAATGTTTTCTTTGTTGCTTTATGGTGATGAATTCGCCTTGCTTGTTAAGTGGATGTACATCAAGAACTCATAAGACAGAATGCCTATTTGCCAACGAAAGACAGCATTTCTAAAACGAATTCTGCCTCTTTGTTCTTAAGAAGATTACAAAAATTAGACATCCACTATTTGAAACCACAGTTAATGAATTACTTAATCTCTCTTTCAGCAACTGCAGTATGCTCCCTTATTGTGTTCCAGAGATCTAATCATATGCTAAAATTTAAAGTTAGTGTAAGGAAAGAGAGTGCAAAACCTGCCTTGGTTAATAAACAGGCTCACACTTTGTTCTAGAACTGGGAAATATAAAGACAAATACTGTTCACAGTATTGCAAAAGAGGTGAATAAAAGGGACTTTTAGTTTTAACCTCCATATTTTTCTACTGATTGAAAATTTGGGATTTTTTTTCTTTTCATTTTGTCTTTTGAAAAACAGAACTGGTTTAAATTTTCACTTTTTCATATTCTAGAAATGTATAAACATGGTAACCATAGAAAAATTAAATTAAAAATGACAGTCATGGTTTTTATATAGAAACTGTTTACAGAATTTCACTCAAATTTAGCAGTTTTTCTGTTGTATATGTGTATGGGTGTGCATGTGTGTGTGCACTTACACATACTTTTTATATACAGAACTTTGTGTTACGTGATGGAATAGGCTTACAGAAATTTAACTTTGTGTAAGATCCTAATATTAACAATTTACAGTTATTTCTGACTGTTAATTTTTGGTGTTATGAGCACAGCTTGTGTTGGCCTGCATTTTCCTATGAAACAATCTCTTTTTGTAACTTTCTTGCTCATTTCTCACCAAATTGTATGGCAAGCTTTGCAACAACCCACAGTTTTAGACTACTAGAGAGCATCTTCTTCTAAGATATATTTCTAATGTGGATTGAGAAGCAAGGACATGACAGTTAGGGGACTTTTGAGATATATGATTCCATAGTCCTTACCTTGGATCCTCCGTGTGTGTGATGTGTGGGCTTGAAGTTGAGGGTTTGCCAAAAAAAACCCCAAAACCCAACCAACCAACCAACAAAACCCCAAAAACAAACCCAGGTGTTAATTTTCAGTGATAAATTACTTCTTCATATCAGATGTTGCTCTGGCAGAAATGATTATAAGTGAAATAACTAGACATGCTTGAAAGGTCTTAGAGGAAACATGATTTATCTGATGAGAAGACTGTCATTCTTTTGATTCCAAGTCAAAAAGTATTTGCAAGTAAAGGGAGCAAAGATCATGGTTCAATGGAAAGAAATCATATCCAAGGAAACTATATTTGCTGCTGGAGTAGGGTTGAACTGTCAAATATTAGAATGGACCAGGGTGACAAGATAGCCAGACACCAGTTTCTTTATGAAATATTGACTACTAGAAAATCTTGGTGCAGCTGGATTTAACAAGGACTGGGCCAGAAGAATTTAAACATTTTAATAGTCTTTCTACCTTTGCATGTCTTGTAATCTTTTATGGGCTTTGGTTAAATTAGATATAAAAAAGTGATAAAATAAATTCCGCAAAACCCACCCTTTTTAAACCTAGTATCCAAGATGAACCTTAAACGTCCTCTATTCTCTGCATATATAGAATTGCATTTTAAACCAGGATTGATGTAATTCTGAACTACTGTCTACTCTTAGGTGAGCATATGTCTCAGCATACACAGCAAGGGGAACAGTGAGATGGTAGTAGGGGGTGATACATGTTGATTCTTTTCAAGGTCAAGGCAAACTTTCTGAATACCTAAAATTTGGTAGTAGGTGTTTCAGAGTGCTCATGTCAGTAAGATAGTAGTCAGGTCCTTCGTCTTTGTCCAAGATGCTGTGTTTTGTATTCTGTTTTTTAATCACATAATCAGTCATAGGTAGACATTCCCACCCTTTTAGAATCATGTCCATTTTAGAATCACTGCCGGCTCATGTTCAGTCAGCTGTCGACCAGCACCCCCAGGTCCTTTTCCGCCAGGCAGCTTTCCAGCCAC
>NW_008824475.1:2620477-2623185 GCF_000699105.1 Pygoscelis adeliae
CGCTCGCGCTCCCTGGGGGCTGCTCTTCTACGTGGGGAGGTTTGGCCGCCGCCCCTCTTGTCCCCGCCCACGCTGAGTCAGAGCTGCCGCTCGTCAGGGGCTCCCTCCTCCGGCTCGGGGGGGGGGGCTGGGGCACCCTCTCACTAGGCACTTCAGACCATTTCTGGACCTGCTCCAAGTTATAAAACCAATGCATACAATCCAGTTCCTAACTGAAAATAAAATGAAAGGATAAGAGGTTGTTTGGAGTCATATACAGGTAGGTTTACTATCAGTACCAATGCTAACACTAAACTGTCAACTAACATACTTTATTAATAACAATCTAAATTGCTGTCATTCTTATTTGGCTAAAGTTGAAAATGATAAGACTCATCTTGTACATGTTCATGGAAGCATCGTCTACTCCATAGAGCTAAGGGATCACTAGATTCTTGAGAGCCCTCAAGAACATAAACCATCCCAAAGGTCAAAACTGTGGAACCTTTATCACCCTACAGTATTACTTAAACAGAAAAGTACTGTGCTATTACTATGTATCTATGACTATCCAAACAAGAAGTCTATTGTATACTTTTAAGAACAGCAAAGAGTGTAGAAGGGACAGTTAAGGGGCAAACTTACTTTTGCATCTATCCCATTCTGTCCTACTTTTGACATTGCAGTAGAAGCTGTCTAAAACCTCTCCTATGAAGAAAGGCTGAGAGAGTTGGAGTTGTTCAGCCTAGAGAAAAGAAGGCTTCAGGGAGACCTTATTGCAGCCTATCAGTACTTAAAGAGGGCTTATAAAAAAGATGGGGGCAAACTTTTTAGTGGGGCCTGTTGTGACAGGACAAAGGGGAATGGCTTTAAAATAAAGGGGGGTAGATTTAGGCTAGATAGAAGGAAGACATTTTTTACACTGAGGGTGGTGAAACACTGGCACAGGTTGCCCAGAGAGGTGGTGGATGCCCCATCCCTGGAAACATTGAATGTCAGGTTGGACGGGGCTCTGAGCAACCTGATCTAGTTGAAGATGTCTCTGCCCACAGCAGGGGGGGTTGGACTAGATGACCTTTAGAAGTCCTTTCCAACCCAAACTATTCTATGATTCTATGATAAAATTTAAGCAGCCTGTTTTCAGCTTACTTTTATTATTCATACTTACCAGAAACTCCAGAATTTTCCTGTTGAGGACTTCTACTTTAGGCGTCCTCTGCAGCTTGAGACCTGTCCCCATTTTGTGAAACAATCCTCATAAAAATGGTTGTTTTTTTCCCTTCACCGGAGAATTTTCCTCTATTCAGATCTAGGGATTTAATGTCTCTTTGCACTTAGAAATCAAATAGAAAACAAAAGCAATACATCTTGACAGGCTGAGCCAATTCAAGGATTCTAAATACTGTAAAATAACTTCATTTTGTTACCTTAAAGGACTTATACTGTCCTTATTGTTGGAATGGAACAATTCAGTTTTGATGTAGTATCAGAACACCTTTTTGGGTTGAGACTGTGAAGAAATACAGGGGGCAGAGGTGCTTGTAGCCAAAGCAGGCTTCTGACACCTGCAATTCCTTTTATTGCAAAGGATGTGGGCAGCAGCTGGGAGGAGCTGCTCTATGGCTTCCAAGCTTTTTTTTTCCTGTGATAACAGAAGCAGCAAGCATTGCTCTGCAGAATCATAACATAGGCAACTTTACTGAAATAATTAGGATGGTTGTCACTTTGTCACCTGGTGAGATACTCATTTGGCTAAGCATAAACGTGGCTTTGATGATGGTACATTATCCTTATATTTGCCGTGTTTCAAATGGCATCATTTAAGTTTTGCAGAATGTTAGGATTTGATCTAGGTATGAGAAAACAACAAGTTCAGATGAACTTCCAAATAGAAATTCCATATGTAAGATAAAATAAGATAGGGTTAGCTCTAGGGCTGCTTGAGAAAGCAGTCTTTGGCATCTGCATTTTGCTACAATATTTGTTAGACATATATACCATGCTAAAATAACACAATATATCATCATGTTTATATACTGGCCTGAGGTTTAGCTAAGTGAAGAAACTATGAGAAACTTCTGCAGTTGACATGAGAAACTTCTGAACATAACAAATAACACAGTGAGATCTGACAAAAATTACAGAGAGCACCATAAGGGATGGATGCACTTCACAGGTGATTAAGGGGGAGTAATGCGACCTGTGGATTTGACGTCCCAGCCCAGCCTTATCCCCACGGCCCAGCCTCACCATCCCAGGGCTGTGTCTGACCCCAGTTCCCCTCACTGGGACTGATCCTGACCCCCGCCAACCAGCTGATGTCCCAGTCAGGCCTCAGCCCTGTCCTGCCTGCCCTGGTGGAGCCCCCACCACTCCACTCCTGGCCCCTGGGGAATTACTGTATCAAATAACTAACCTCTGTGGGATCATTTCTTTGAAGGTCTCAATTTGAGAATGACTTCAGTGACTGACAAAATAATTGGGTTAAAGTTAGAAGTATTTCAATATTCACACAGTTCTAACTGATACGCACCATACTTTTTTTTTCTTTTTTTACAGTTACTGTTTTGAGAACTGGTGTTCCTTAATTTTTTGTAATAAACTATAAAGTTAAGTGGTGTAAATAATTTGACATGATTCATTGTGAAATATCAAAACATGTATAAAAAGCACAGTCAGTAGCATGCCAGAAGTAAGAACCTTCCTAAAGTGGATCACAATATGTCTTT
>NW_008824475.1:2623228-2630550 GCF_000699105.1 Pygoscelis adeliae
TACCTCTAAGAATTTATTGCTGTATGCTTCTTCTGAGAACATGGAAAAATAGAGAATTCAGATAGTAGATCTGTTCTGATTCTAGAAAAAAACAAAATTAATATAAAAAGTTTCCAATAGCAACCTTTTTTTATTGTGCTATTGTTGAGAACCTTCAATATTTAAAGTGACACTCACAAATAAATGGATGCAAGAAGCTTTTTTTTTCCATTCTTAACATTTTTCTTTTCTCTTTTGATAGAGTAACTGTTACTTTTCTGACAATGAAAGGTTACTGGTTATCCTGAGGTTTGATTTTGGAATCTGTGCCTTTGAATCTTCTAACAGGGGATATATTTTTTAGTCTCTAATCACAGCTGTGAGCAAGTCATGGGAAAAGTAAAATAATGCTCTATCCCTCTAAAAAGGAATTTGTTGGCATTCAAATTTGTCTGTGTAGCTCAGCAGCAGAAAATGCAAACCTTTCGTCATCAACAGTTTCTGTCAGGAAAGATAATAGCAATGTTTGGTTAATGGTTCAAGGAAACAAAATGAACCCATATGAGCACTCTGATTTAATTTATTTTATTCTAATACTTTATAGCATGCAGTTTCATTTATGAAACCATTTATCATTAAGTAATACATTGCAACTCATCATAATTCATACTGGTTTTGTTGGTATGGACTTCTAATGGTCATCTGGCATCTGTTTAACAAAGTAGTGCTTTCAGAAAATTCAGTGATGTTTGTAAAATCTATTCAGTGCACAAAAAATAAGATCGTTACTCACATCCATGGGAATTTAAGACTAAATTCTGCTCTAAGTTATACTGTAATTACTCTGGATATATTCTAGAATAATTGACAAGTGTAACTGCCTCTTTTCAGCCTCCACATTGTAAAACCTGGATCCTGAGAAATTCATGTTTAGAGGAAATAGACAACTCAACAAGCAGAAAAAATTGCACATTATCTCTGAAAAAAGAAATAAAAGTGCCTAAAATTCTCACAAGAGACTCAGCATTTTTGTGATTTATAGCAATTTACTGTTAAATAGTAGTTATTCAACAAGTACAATGCTAAAAAAAGAAAACTTTCAGGCAACTTCTGTTTTCTACCTATACTATAGTTTTGTATCCTTTTTAGAATGGTGCATTCAATTCAGCAGTGGTTTTATTTTGATTTTTCCTTAATTATAGTCATTGGGGAAAGATATGTATGCATAGATAAAACATATATGTGCACAAGTATATGTTGTTGATTGGTGAATTTAGATGAGATGAGAACAATATAGTACCAAATCCAAATCACAGGAGGATGCCACGAGTTTATACTATATATCATACAATTTATATTATGAATTGGCTTGTTTTATTAAATGCGAGAATAGGATGATTCACCTTCTGAGTCCTGTACCAATAGTCTCATCAGCACTGTTCAGAGAAAACCCCTTTCTGGATTGTCATCTTTAATTTTTGAGAGCTTACATTTTCAATCCAGCTTTGAGAGAGGAGATTAGGTTTTTTCTTTCTTCTGCTAGCAAAAGGCATCAAGAGAATAGAGCTTCAATTTGGCAGACATTCAAAAGTTTCAGGCTCTAAAAATGCTTGGATTAATAGGCCAACAATCAAACAAGTTTTACAGTCCAATGAGAAAACAAATGCAGAAATGGATAATCAGCATTGGGTAGAAGCAAAGATCTGTTGCTGATTTGAAGCATAGGCAATAATTGCACAGAAATAAGATTAGAATAAATTCTGATTTTTTTGAGACCCTTAAATGAGACTTAGTGAATATTTTATATCAGTTCAATTCTTAAAATTACATGACCAAACTCCCACTAATATGTTTACTGCCATGTCTCAAACTCAATATTGTCTCAGACATTTTTTATTCTACTTGAGTCTGGTCAAGAAGACAGACTGAAAGCTCATGTATAATGGCTGTTCTTTGGCTAACATAGTGAATTTGAACAAGAAATCACTAGGACTAAATACATTCTCCTCAGAGTCAGAAAGAAAGTTCTTCAGCTGAACATCTTTAAACTCAAATCCCCTGTAGATTACTAGACAAAGGGTATTTTAGAATATAAAATATTAAAACTATCTATCAGTGAATGCCATAGGACTTCCAATGGAAAAATGTTGGAGGAAGACATATTCAATACGTGTGCTGAAGATTAAATTTCTCTACATAAAGTGGATATTGAGATTGTATTAACTGTTTACAACTCCCTCTCCAAGCTGAGAAACTCTGAACAGGAAACTGGTAGTTCCTGCAGGTAAATTTTCACTGGAATTTTCTAAGAAGTAGAATTATATCGGACCTACGATGCCAAGAAGGAAGAATAAGAACAGAAACAACTTTGAAGTGCAGTATTTCTTTGAAATTGCTCTTGTGTTCTGAAAAAAATTGATAACGTTAATTCTGGAGACAAGCCCAGTATCTCTTGATGAGAGAATCACTTATGTTGGTATCAAAATGATTTTTTCAAGTGAGTTGATATTTGCCTTTGAATAAACCACTTCACTTTTATCACCAGTGTCACCAGGACCTTACTCATACTAATTAATTGTCTGCAAAGTACTCTGAAGATATAAAATAAGGGTTAATCATACTATTATTAATTTTCATTATTTTCTATTTTTTATGTAATATAGAAAGTTGCTTTTATAAGAAGTATTTCTTTTTTATTTCTGTATGGAAATATTGTGAAATAGTACTTTATTAGGATTATATACACATACACACTTCTTTTAAGCAATCATATATTAACAATGTTAGGAATTATGTTAACCCTATGAAGTGAGACTGTTTTTGCTCCTGATGTCAGTTAGAAATACTTATACAGTTAAGAAACTCTGCCTAGGGCATTTCCTGGGGATTAATGAACTAATTGCCATTTGGGAGAGTTAGTTGCTTGAGGCAAAGCTGCTCATTAATTCCTTTAGGAAATATGTTGTCAGGTTTTGTTGTTTGTTTTGTTTTTTTTTTTTAATTCATCCACAGAGTAAACTCTTACAACTTTCCCTGGGAGCAGCTTCATTTTTCCACTGTGCCAGAAGCATATTAAGTTTGAATGGCTATACCCTATATTGGGTATTCATGCAATATTTATAACAGGCACAGCAGTATGAGAATTTTTTATTTTAATTCTTAATATTCTGTCAGGAATTATAATGCTAATATGTTATGTTCCTAGTCCTTCCTTGGCAAAACATTTATAACACATTAAATAATACTAAGATAGAATCATTATACTGAATCCGCTAAACAATGTAACAAGCCTAAATAGAGTGGATTCCATGGAAAAAACACACGGGTCATCTAAGAAGTTGCCAAAGGATTAACAATTACATTAGTTATTTTAACAAAATTAGAGGCCAGTTGCTGAAACTAAGTCCAAAATATTTGTGACAGTACATTTCCTGTATAGCAGAACGGTATCACTCAGATATTCAGAAGCATAGGTAACACAGGAAATGGTACTCAGCAGGAGCTAACCAAAAATGATTCATAATTTAAATCTGTCTCTATCCTGCAAAGTTCTTCTGTTTTAGGAAAGATAAAAAATCACACTGAACAAGATCAGGTTTATTTGCCTTCTAAATAAAACTAAAAAGCAAATAGAAAGCAATCATAGTTTTATTATTTATTGTATATCTCAATAGATATGAGTTAGGCAGATGTGCTTTTCTTATAAACTAGATTAATTAATACGAACTTCTTATGATGCAAAGTTTTTATCAACTAGTTTAAGTGGTTGCTTTGCAGCACTGTGACAATGAGCAAAAGTCACTCTCCTGGTAGATCTTGTCTTTTGGTTGGGAAAAGTGTTCACATTTCAGTGTTTATTCAATCTACCTAAACTGTTTGGAGTATTCTTATGTCTTACCGTAAACTATATGCAATTCCAGTGAAATTGTACTGGTTTAGTCTCTGCTGAGAACATGTGAAGATAGGAAATTTTAGAGAAAATAAAAGGGAAATTGTTCTCACGCAGATCAGACTCCACCTGATAAAATAAATTATCACCCAGCTACTTCATTATCATGTTCTGTTTCACAGTTTTGCTTAGAAGCCATTTTGAGTGAAAAAAAAAAAAAAGGCCAAAACCAATCATGCATTTTATATTGCAACTTCTTTTGGTACTGTATCATGACTCAAAAGCAGAGAGAGATCACCACAGTATGATCTCCATGATTTTAGGAATATATTGAAAAAATACCTTATAGTAAAGTAGAATCGTAGAATCATAGAATCATTTAGGTTGGAAAAGACCTTTAAGATCATCAAGTCCAACCGTTAGCCTAACACTACCAAGTCCACCACTAAACCATGTCCTTAAACGCCACATCTACCTCCAGGGATGGTGACTCAACCACTTCCCTGGGAAGCCTGTTCCAATGCTTGACAACCCTTTCAGTGAAGATGTTTTTCCTAATATCCAATCTAAACCTCCCCTCGCGCAACTTGAGGCCATTTCCTCTCATCCTATCACTTGTTACTTGGGAAAAGAGACTAACACCCACTTCTCTACAACCTCCTTTCAGGTAGTTGTAGAGAGCAAGTACTTTCATGTTTACTGAAAAAGTTTTCCCTTTTTTTTCACTTCATTACTTTATAAACATTGGACTATTGTAGGAGCATATACTAACCTTTCCAGATATTTTGCCAATTTTTCATCCTAAATACTTTGAATTATGAGGTAAATCTTCAATACAGTCTAACCACTAATAATGCTAACACTTAAAAATCAATAAAAATGCCTTGTTTATGGTTTATGAAAGAAAAGCCTCCATAGACCAACAACTTGATTTGCATCATGCACCAACTGCATGATTTGAAGACCAGATCATCTGTCTCTGACCAGGTGGTGAACAACTAGTGTTTCTAATGCAATATGCAAGTGTCCTTATGTCTAAAAAGGTGTCAAAAGCCTGATAACAAAGATTCTCTGCTGGTGATAACTTTTAATTATGTTTCAACTGAGTACAATGGAGATGTTGAAATGATCATGTTTCATAATTCTAGATTCTGGCCTTTTTCTTGCCCATCCCCAGATATTTGCTGGTGTCCTCAGAGAAGCCATCTGGACATAGTCTTAAGAAAGAATTAGAAACAGCAAGGAAGTGACTAGTTTTTGTAACTTTGTGAGAGAAATAGAAACATAAATTCACAGAGTCCTCTTTCTTTACATCTCTAAAAGGTAAAATTTTTTACTGTAACAAAGAGACTGTGTCATTAACAAATGTTCCCTTTGTTTATCTGGAATATTTTAATAAGACTTTTAGGTTAATGAGCCATCCAAAAGTTTAATTCAAACCACTGACAAAAAAAAAACCCTATTCACTAGTAATACTTGGGTGTTCAGAAAACTTGAACAAAAAAAACAATTTCTTTGCTATTGGAAAAATTCTGGAGTTTAAAAAAGATGAAATCAGTAGGATACTACAGAAATTGGGGGAGGGGGAAATTTATATATATAGAAATTACTCTAAACCCCAGCAGAAAATAAGTGAAAACATCAGCCTTTCTTCATGTTTCACTGATTCATCCTGTAGAATTACATATAAAGATAGTAACTCTCTGGAAAGCTTATATTAAGTAGGTTAGTCACATCAGTTGAGCAATATAAGCTAACAAGGATCAACCACCAACTGAGTTGGTATTGTATGTTCAGAACCCAGTACCGTTGTATTGGAACTGATTAAATGTTCAGAAGATGAGAGCGGGAAATGGACATATACTGTTTCTTTCACAAATTAAATTAAATGAAATCCTGCATTTACCATTAATTTACATGATGAGCATCTGCTCCCCTATTTTCCTAGAAAAGAAATGAGAAGCTACTGCAATTTGCTTGCTTTTTTCATAGTAAGGTTAGTCATCATGTCCATTTGAACATGGATTGATATTACTTAGTAGATGATTGATTTAATTAGGCATTGCTTACACAGAAAAAATGGATAAACCAGTATCCCATAAGCACACAAATATAATTTTACGAGTATAACCCCACATTTGACACTCTTACTTCAGCACAAAAGTGTAATTTTTGGTTTAACATCAATCTGTTTAAATAGCTCACTTCTGGAACAGGAGTTTTTACTTGGGATATTAAAACAGCTTTGGATTATATTGTAAGGAAAAAAAAAATTAGTTCCCAACTATTCATCACCTTTTGAGAAAAATATTCTACAGTGAATGACAATTTCACAAACATAAGTCACATATAGCAATGTGTCAATAAAGGTGTGGAGGGAACTGATTAAATAAGGACAAGAAAGGTCTGGAATCCACAAAGGTACAGTAATCAGACTGAAAGTATAAAACATTGGAATTAATAAGACTTTTCATGTCACTGGACTCTAGTCAAAATCCCTGGGCTTCAATAAGAATAAGGAGAATAGGGAATGTATCTAATAATTATTAAAAGAACAGGAGTAAGAGACTGGATTGTAACAGCTCTTGTATAGTCCTAAGTCAGACATCCATGTAGAAGCTTTTGTGTCTATAAGCAGACAATTACTAAAAGAATTGTAGAAAGAAAAGAAGTGGTCCTTAATTTACATCATATTGAGTTAGAGAGAAGGGAGACAATCAAAAGGTGTTACAAGAAAGGAAATAAGTGAAATACAATCATAGTCATTAAAAACTACACCATGAAGGAACTGTTTATAGTATATAACACTCTCTTTCCATTCTTAAATCCTATTTTTTAATTTTTTTTTTAATTATTATTATGAAGTAAGAAGAACATGACGGGTTTTATTGATTGCTTTTTGATGGTATTGAGGGTATTTTTGAATTTATGGAACTGGTCTGGAACTTCCTCTTCATCAGGCTTAATATCACTGTGTGATTGGCTTTACTTGAATGAGTAGGTGGCACTCCACCTGAGTTTGAATTGGTCTTTAGGGATCTGTGATTGCAAACTCTTTAGGGCAGATTTTCAACACAGTTCACAACAAGTTATGTAGTGTTGGTACCTGATGAGTGCTGGGTGCTTTTGAAATTCTATTCCTAGCTCTAGGCGCTGACAATCTGGCTCTGAGCTTATCTTTTTTTGTTGTTGTGCTTTTTTTTCCTTTTGTTGTTGTTGCTCTTTTAATCTGGACCATGCAAGAAAGATATTGCGATAACTACCATCAAACTCTTGTAAAACACACTCAATTTCCTGATTAGGATAAAACTTGGTCAAAAGGCATTTTCTGTAGAATCTGTGGATGTGTTTGCTTAGAGCATATATGAATCTTTACTGTTATTACACAGTAGTGTGAGCAGGAGATTGGCGATGGCAAAAGACACGTGGGAATCTAAGAAATGTTCGCCTTTTC
>NW_008824475.1:2630592-2690466 GCF_000699105.1 Pygoscelis adeliae
CTCTTTCCCGTCACACAGATCTCACACCATAAGGATTATCTTCTGATGACTCAAACTTTCTAATTTAGTTCAGTGATCATAGCTTCTTTGAAAATTTTGCCATTGCTTAATAAATGCCACACATTTCATAAAGGAACTACATGTGCTATTCTTATTTGTTTTTCAACAAAAACTCATGAACTGAAGAAAATGATTGATTTCTGATTGTGTTTAATGACTTCAGTGAAAACCATTATTTGCAGCTATTTGAACTTCCTTTAAATAGTGGTGACTTTCAGTCTTCTGTTTTACTTGGTAAAGATTGAGTTATTTATGAAAAAATGACATAATAATAGGCTGTTCCATATCAACTTTAATCCTGGTGGTATCCCGACCTTATATTATCCTTGATGCCACCCTATTAGAGTGTTGCATTCAAAACAAAATGTCCTTGATTTGTTCAGTGTGATTTGGCAGGTATAAAAGAAAAAATAGCATCTTAAAAGAAAATAATGATGCAAAAATAAACTTTCTAGTAAAAATAGCTGTTTAGCTAAACAAAGTTTCTTGTGCTCTTTTCTGTTCTTATGTGTATAGTGAATCACCCAGAAAATTATGCACAAATTTACTGTCAAAATTGCATTCGCTCTTTTATGGGTACCTGCAATGAGTTAATTTGATACAATATGCATTAAAAAAGTAGCAAATGAAATTCCACAGCTGAAATGGAATGGGGTAACCTAAAGGAGGAAGAGGAAGTAACATAAAGGGAATAGGTAACATAAAAAATAAATATTCAAAGTAGCTTTCCCAGTCTATACCCACCAGGCTAATGGCATAGCACCAGTTATACGTCAGTACAATATCATAGGTCATAGGCTCAACTGCAAAATATAGGTATCTTAAATTAATCTGCATTTGTGTACACCAAATACAAATAAAGATGCATACTTTTATTTAGAAGGTAGGTTTAATGCTGACAGACAAGAAAAAAATTTCCTGGAGTATATGTATATGTCAATATCATCTTATTTACACCTCCCTATATGCTTGACTTTATGCTCACACTTTCATCAAAACTATAATATTTGCAATTTAAAAACTAAAAATATAACTCAGGAAATTTTCTGATTTTCTTTTTTTTTTTAATTTTGAGATATTTAGGTACAATTTAGAGAGCTGTCTGTCTAAATCTGAATTGCAATGAAAATCTGGTCTGGAGAACAAGCTGCTCAGGGCACACATAGCACCTAGGAACCTTGGAAACTAGAAAGCTAAGAGGACTGCCTAAGGGATTTAGAAGTAGAGAATTCTGTAAAATAAAACCAAAATCTTTCTTTGGGCTTCAAATGAGGTTCAGATGCCTACATGTTCACCCATTAGGTGAACTATATCTAGTCTAAATTTTCTAGTATGCTCTAAGCATTTTGTACCAGGTACCCTGATGGCTCACTAACAATACAAACAACAGACTTGCATTCAGAGTTATTTTCTCCAACAGATTTCCTCCCACTTTTTTTGAGAGTTTTAGGCATTTATTTTAAAAGGTTGAACCAATCTAGTTTTTAATTTCAGTACTGCTTTAAGTTAGTTCTGACTGAAGCTGGCCTGGATAAGTTTTATTTCACATCAGTAACATTTCTTGTAATTGCTTTGATAAGCCCATTCTGGGGTTTTACTCCATCAAAATGTGCGGGACACCAGTGCTGGAGTACAGGCACTCTTTGTTTCTCAGAATAATATTTCAACATCTCTCCTGTTTCCTAAGTCCAGCACATGGGAGTTAGGAACATAAACGAAGCTGAACTGCAGTGTTACGTGTCTATCAATACCTTAATAGTGATTAAAAAAATGGGGGGGGGGAAGCAGGGGGTCTCTTTTCACACTCTGCACTTTCACAGCACATGAATATGGTAATGCATACACATGCACAGGGTAATGTTCACCACTGTGAGAGCTAGGACAAGACCTTGGATTGACCAGGCCTTTGCAGGATCTCCTGGCAGAAACAAAGGTAGCTGTCCACTGCAGAAGAGTAAGAACTCACTTGGAATATTTTACCTAAAGATCTTCTTAGGATCAAAACCAACACAATGCCAGGCTAAGGTAAAGAAAGAGAAGGTTCACACTGCACATGATGGGAAATCTGACAGTGAAACAGAGAGAATGATGTTTGGATGAAAAGGCAGGTGTAACATGAGGCTGCTCTGCAAGCTTTAGTAAATGCAGAGACTTCATGCTGATTCTGATCCTGCCAGGATCCTGACAGTTTTTAGTTGAATCAGTAACTGGACAACTGTGTTATGTTGATTTCTGGTTTTGGTTCAGCAAGGACTTCAAAATACCTTTTAACATTCTTTTTGAGTCAAGAAAAAAAAAACTTCTTCAAGCAGATTTACAGATGATGCACATGTTATTTCAAATCAATTTTCCTTCTAACAATATTCCTTCTAACCTCTGACCTGGGAGAGACAGGCTGTAAAAAGACACAAAGGACTAGATTAATGTGTGAATACTGTCAGAACTGTTTAAAAGTTCAGTAAAGCTGCTTTCATTTTTTAGCTTCTTTATTTAACATCTCACTTATACACTTTTCTTTTACTGAAAGGTTATTTTCCCATGTAGGAGAGGCTGGTGCTTCAGTTGATCCAAACATGCCCCACCTTAGAACAATAAACTGTTGTGCCCAAACTATCTCAGAGATTTCAAGAAAAAAAAAAAACCTCATGGCTAAAATAGTTAATTTTCTTTTAATTTATATTTAGTTTAGTTATAAACTGCTATATTCCATATCCTAGGATGAATGCTGAAAATATCAGAACATTCTTTTAAAGGAAAATTCAAAGAATATTTCACATCGGCCTTCCAGGCATATTACTATTTGTTCATAACAATTAATTTGCTGTAACAAGTGTCTTCAGCTGCTAGGTACTGTGACTATAGCACTAATTACCATCTCATATTATAAGACTGTGGTGTATTTACCATGGCAATGTTAGTATGTTAATATTCACTGCTTTTGTAACATAGAATGCTGAATTTTTTATGGTGTACCTCGTGAATTAAATTAAAATGCTTTCATTATTGCAGGGATGCTGTTTTCTAGGATTTCAACATTAAAAAAAAACATAAATATGACTTTTAGTAGTAGTGTATATTTTAATATTCAATCATTCCTTACAAACACTGATATTTCTATCTTAATCAAAAGAATTAAAGGGAGAGCACTATATGTTATCCAGATTTTAATATAAAGACAACTTTCCTTCAAAACCTTAAAGCAATATTTCAAGTGTTTCAGAAAATTTGACCTGAAAATACCAAGCAACTACAATGTTCACTGTAGCATGAAGGATGTTCTCAAGCATATTAAAATATAGTTAGATTTTAAAAACTACTCAGTTTAAAGTTTTAAACTACTCAATTTAAAATCTTTCTCCTATTTGTTTGAAAAACATTCCAGAAAGGAAATTCTCTCTTTTTCATTGCTCTCTGTTTAAGTACAATGTCTTGGATGGCATTTGTATCAGACTACCAGTGCCCAGGCAATGAAATGGACCAGGGGAGCGTCACTAATTACAAGACTTCCATATTACACAAAATTGGAAATGGAGCCATGTATTTCCAAATAGACTGTGAGATTTACAGGAGATAGTAAAATTATCATTTACTGGTTATATTTCATTTAACTACTAAATAAAACAGCAGTTAACCCCCTGACAAATATATGCAGATAATTCATAACCACCCAAAGAAATCACAGCTAGGCATTCAGGTCAAGTCTCAAATAAGGGTTTGAGATTATTTTCTGGATAACACATGTTTCTTTTCAATGTATTTTTTTCTGAAGAGTTTTGATTGTGCATGTTCCCATTGTGAGCCATTGGGTGGACAATTGCTCCTTCAGTTGTGTTAGGAGCACTCTAAGTTAGCATTCTAGAAATTCCCAGTCAATAGAAAGCAACGTTTTTCCTTTGTTTGCATGTTTGTTGTCCCCTGTATAGAAAGTCCATTCATAATTTCTTAATCCAAAATTATTATGATTATCTAGTCTTAACTGCACTTTAACACAGGCCATACTTCAGTAATGTCTGTATGTCTCTTTATGTAGTGACTTCTTTTGAGAAATACAACATTGATTTAAATTTCTCCTGTATAGGAGGTACCATATCCTCTTTTATAGAGTTGTTAAGAAATTTACCATGAATATAAGGAACTTGGGTATAGTGTCCCTTATCCTATGCAACAAAGAGAACTTTTGGAATTAATCACTTAAAAATTATGTGCAACTGTCAGTTTAAAAACACAGTTTACACTGGTTTCTTTCATTTTACTTATGCACGCAGATGCATTACAAGAAATATATGTACATATAAAATTAAAAATCAAACTGCTTCTAAGAGAAAATCTTTCTTATTCAATTCAAGCAGTTCAGCAGTGACTTTGGACCAAGATCATTCAGGTATGTAGGTGATTTCAATCATTTGATGTGGGTCTATTTCTATTTTTGAATTTTACTTATTGTATTTGCTACAGTTTTTAAAAACTTCATGCTGCACCCTATCTTGACAGAAGACCTTAAATTTATCCCCTATATTCTCTCTTATTTTATTATCTCATCATATTGTTAAAGGTCATATTGATTTTAGGTGGTGTTTGTTTGAAAACTGTAGACTTCAGAAAGATATGTTTGAACATTGGATATGTATTTGCAATAAATTTGCTGTTTAAGCAAATAAACATATTGCAGATCTATCTGGAGAGTAATGTTTTGTCTTTTGTTGGAATTTGCAACAAATATTGACTTAAGTTCAAGATTGGGGGGGGATATCTTTGACATAGTAATGTTTCTTTTTATTCGCAACTATGCTTCTGCTGAGAAACTAGAGTATGACTTGATCAGACCACATGTACCATAATGATGCATGATAATATGTAAACTAAGAAGCCTAAAGAATAAACCTGAAGTTTGGATGTTTCAAATACTGGTATTACTGAAAAAGCTAAGATATAAACCTAAATAGTGAGTTTAATAAGCAAGAATTTGCGTTTATCAATTGTGATTGAGCACATGAATTAATATCTGAAACAAATCAATCTCTATGCCAGTTACCATCTTTGAAATTATTTTTAGCAACTTGAAAAGTAGACAGATTATTTACAAGAATAAGTACAGTTGTTATATTTGCCACTACTTCCTTCTTATCCTTATTTTTTTTTCTTTTAAATCTTAAAGTTCTGACTTATTTTTGCCTGTTCAATAGAAAGAAGACCGGATATCTAATTAATTGAATGATACCACTCTTACCGTCATTGAAAAGAAGTGATTCTGGAGAAGTTTGTAATGTCCTGACTAGAAAGCCTCAGAGGTTAGAATCTGCAGTTCTCAAGGTATATGTGCAGCAGTTCATTACAAAAATCATACAACTACAATAATCAGGTAGGATTAAATTGCCCAGACATCAACAAAACTGTCATTTAAATGCATCTTTGATATAAAGACTGAAGGGAAGAGATTTCAGTGGTAAAAATATAAGAAATAAAATAGGAAGAATCAAAAAAAATTATGAATAACCTGCTGCTGGGAAGGATTTCAGATGCATTTTTATATTCAGCTTTAAAACCCAGGATCTCATTTTGGTTAAATTAACAGTATCTCTTCCTTACCATTGTCTTTAGCATGAATGTCTGCCCTTGACCAAATGCCCCATTCACATGTATAGCGTGACAACATCTGCAGTCTTCTAGAGATTTAAGTATTTATGTGATGATGTGTTTAATGCTTTTAGTACATGAAGCATTTGGAGATGTCTGAAGATGAAAGACTTTATACACATAAAAATATTACTTTCCTTGGTACTAGATGTCTGGGAGTCTTTAAAACAATGAGACACTTTCTAAATATATTAGTAAGCTTTGCACAGGAATTCTCCAGTTACTGTTTTACTTATTGCTTAGGGTGGTGGTACCTTGAAGATCTTTGAATTTCTCTTTCATAAGCAATGTTGATGATGCAAGTTAGGCCAGGTGCTGTCAATTAAAAGGCATCTGCACATCAGATCTGAAAAACTGTAACATGAATTTGAAAGCAGTGAGACACAGTGGTGTAGTGACTGGCAGAAGGCCTAGTTTTTTTGCTGTCTACAGACTCTAGAAACAATGAAGTGTTTAAAAGGAAAAAAATGCATGTTGGTAACAGTGCTTGATCCATGTTTATTCCATCCCTAACACACTAAGAACACTGGAACAATGCTTTCATAAATAAAATGCTGCAGGACAAGCTACTCTCTCTCCTCTTCCTTCTCAGATCTCAGGAAGTTAAATACACATCATGAAACAGATATTGTAAATGGCTTAGAATGTACCAAAATACAAAAAAACTGGTATAACAGCAACAACAGCAATGAAGCTTGTGAAGGGTCTAGAGAACAAGTCTTATGAGGAGGGGCTGAGGGAATTGGGTTGATTAGCCTGGAGAAAAGGAGGCTCAGGGGAGACCTTATCACTCTCTACAACTACCTGAAAGGAGGTTGCAGCAAGGTGGGTGTCCGTTTCTTCTCCTGAGTAGTAAGTGATAGGACAAGAGGAAATGGCCTCAAATTGAACCAGGGGAGGTTTAGGTTGGATATTAGGAAAAATTTCTTCACTAAAAGGGTTATCAAGCACTGGAACAGGCTGCCCAGGGAAGTGGTTGAGTCATTATCCCTGGAGGTATTTAAAAGACATGTAGACATGGTGCTTAAGGACCTGGTTTAGTGGTGGACTTGGTAGTGTTATGTTAATGATTGGGACTTAAGGATCTTTTCCAATCTAAATAACTCTATGATTCTATAACCACATTGATGCCATCTCCAGTGGCAATAACAACAAAAAACATTACATTCTTATTTCAACTACAAATTTAACTTATAAGTTAAATAAATACACAAGTTGTTAACACATCTCGCCGAAGGTAGTCTCCTATAGATTTCCATCAAGAAACATAGTAGACCTCAAAATCTTCACTTTTGAAATTGTCATTATAGCAGTAAAAATACAATTCACGTGTCATGTAAAACATTGTAAAAATATTTTAAGTAGTTCAACAGATATTTTGCACTATTCATGTTTGCTTACAGTAAAATTGTATGTCCTGGTTTTGGCAGGGATAGAGTTAATTTCCTTCCTAGTAGCTGGTACAATGCTGTGTTTTGGATTTAGGATGAGAACAAAGTTGATAACACACCCATGTTTTAGTTGTTGCTATGTAGTGCTTACACTAGTCAAGGACTTTTTAGTTTCCCGTGTTCTACCAACTGAGAAGGCTGGAGGTGCACAAGAAGCTGGGAGGGGGCACAGCCAAACTGGCCAAAGAAACATTCCATACCATGTGACGTCATGCTCAGTACATAAACTGGGGAAAGCTGGCCGGGAGGGGGCCGCTGCTCGGGCATGGGTCGGTGGGTGGTGAGCAATTGTACTGTGCATCACTTGCTTTGTGTATTATTATTATTATCATCATATTATTATTATTATTATTTTATTTCAATTATTAAACTGTTTTTATCTCAACCCACGAGTTTTTCTCACTTGTGCTCTTCCAATTCTCTCCCCCATCCCACCCAGGTGTAGGGGGATTGAGCGAGCGGCTGCGTGGTGCTCAGTTGCCGACTGAGGTTAAACCACGACATTGTAATAGTAGCAGCAACAACCAGTATCATAATTTGTCCTATGTCAGACAGAACACTCAGATGAATACTGATGCTAAATTCTGTTGACTCAAGTGATTTCACCATAATTCTTTTCTCTTTCAGTGTATTTGCAGAATTCTAACGCAGTCCTATGAAGATGACAGTCATCAAAGAGGGTTTTCTTTTTCCCTTGAGCCTCCTAAATTTGAACATCTTTTTCAGCTCATGATACATGCAAAACCTTTCTTTCTTCCATAAATTTTCTGCTTCTTACTCACAATGCCCCTTTTTACTATATTCATAGTGAGCTTTTATAAGGAACATGCATTATGAAGCAGGACTGACAAATCAAAGCTGTTCCAATAAAAGAATATATGTATTCATACATAACTAGTGAAACACCTCCATAAAAATCATGTTTATTTTACTTTATCAGATTTTTTTTTTTCCCAAGGTAATAAATGGATAACTGGGGATGTCAGATATTTGGGTTTATTTTTAGGATCTGAACTGAGCTCCATTTGAGTCTTATCTCAAAGGTAGATATCAAGTTGCTCAAAAGTTTTATTTCACATCACAGAAGTATTTGCAAGTTATTTTTTATTATAATAAAGAAAATTTCTAGTTCAATGTACCAGAGTATATTAAATGAAAAATTAAATAGTTTACATTTTCTGATGGTGCGTTTATTTTAATTTGATTTAATTTAACATGTTAGATATTAATTATATATCATGGATCCAGATACTGAAAATATCCACATACAAAACTGGATATATAACGGGCGATTTAGAAGGCAGTTGTTCTCCAAAACACAAATCCCAAATATTTCTTTCAATATTCGAGATAAGATAGTAGAATGGTCTAAAACAAATAACTGTAGTAAAATATGTGCTATTAGTGAAACTACACATTAGTTTTGCAAGGAGTGAAGTAAGGAAACACAGGCAGTCCTAGGAAAATATTATTTGTGTATAACTAATATGGCTTAGCTGCTTAATTTTTGTTTGTGAAGCTATGCCAATTTATATCACTATTTGGCCAAGTATCATTCTATCTTACTTTTTATCTCACCCCTTTTTTTTGTTCTTTGTTTTTCCCCAAAATCCTGGTTGACTAATCTTCCATACAAAGGTGAAGCAGGGAGGATTTAGTTAAATGATAGAAGATATCATTAACTAATGTAAACCAGTAAAGGTATTTTGATGAGAGTTATATTATGCTGATCTTCACCAGCTGAGGTGATCACCTATTTTTTCTAAAGTACTATTAATAGTAGTGCAGTGCCAATATGAGAATGATATAAAGAAACTGAAAGGCATTCAGAAAAGAACCACAAATTAGACTAAGATGAAGGGACTTTATGAAGAAACTTTAAATTGTTTAAATACATGTACCCAGATAAATGTAATATGGGAAATATTTGCATACATTTAAACATTGTAAAAAACAAGGGAAATAAGAAGCATTTATGATTACAAATTAAATTGCATTTAAGGATCATGGGGATAAAAATGAGCGTTCTATTATATTTGAGCAGTGCTTGACATTGCAAGGACCTGTGCTTCTTAGGGTCTTCAGCTTGTAGCCTTATAGAACTAACAATAATAAGAGTAGTACCAAAGGACACTCATAGGAATGAGTGGGAAATGAACTGAGAAAATTAAAGCTTGGTATCAGAAATAAAGCCTATACAAGCTCAACAGAGACTAAACATTGCTTCTATATAGAGATAAATAGTACAATTTTACATTAAGCCTTGCAACTGAAATGTTCGGGTTTTTAAAAGTTTCATATACTGTAAGAATATTTTTAATAAAACACAATACCTATTTATTTTGTTTTGCTTTTATTTAGTAGAAATCATAGAAACAGAAAAGTTTAGGCTGGAAGACACTTCTGGGCATCATTTAACCAAACCATCTGTTGAAAGTATAGCCCTAGGCCATGTTATGCAAGGTTATGTCATGCTGAGTCTTGCATTTTTGGACAGCCTTTTCCAATGTTTGGTTGTTCTTACAGTGAAGAATTCATATCCAGGCAGAATATCCCCTGAAGCAACTTGTGCCTGTTGCTTCTTGTCACCTGCAATCTTTTGAAGAGAGTACCTCCATTTCTCTATAAATGCCTTTTAGATACCTGAAGACTGATTAGTTCCCATTGTTCCTCTGGGTGAACAAATATAATTCCTCCACTTTTCTTCATGTGTCAAATTCTCAAACCTTATAAACAACTTAGTGACCCTCTGTTAGACTCTTTCCAATTTTCCAATGTCTCTCTTGAACTTGTAGGACCCAAACTGGACACAGTAGCAGATGTAGCCCATCAAATCCTGAGTAGAGTGGGGAATAATTACATCCCTTGAACTGCTGGCTATACTCTTGCTGATGCAGCTCAGGACATGGTTTGCCTTTATTGCTGTAAGGGCACACTGCTGACTCATGTTTAATTGGCTGTCCACCAGGATGCCAAGGTCATTTTCAGCAGAACTACACCCTAGACAGTCACACTGCCATCTGTACTGTTGCTTGGGACTATTCAGTCCCAGGTACAGGGATTCACGTTTGTCTTTGCTAAGCCTCATGTAATTTTTGTCATCCCAGTCTTTCAGCTTGCTAAGCTTTCTCTGTACAGTGGCTGTTCCTTCTGGCATATCTACCTCTCCTCTCAGTTTGATTTCATTCACAGATTTCATCAGAATACATTCAGTCTTGTCATCCAGATTGTTTATACAGGTACTGAATAGTGTATGACCCTATATTGACCTGTGAGAAGCTCTACTTGGGACTGGTCACCAGTTCAACTTTGAGCTTAACAGTTGAGCCAAGTTTTCATCTATTGTCAGTCCATATCTTATGAGTTTATCAAGAAGGATTTTGTAGGAGACCATGTCAAACACCCTGCTAAAATCAAGGTAGATGTCATCCACAGCTCTACTGTAACACATTGAGCAAGTTGTTACATCATAGAAGGGAATCTGATTGGTCAAGCACAACTTACCATGTTGATTTTTTCCATTCACTTTCTAGTACTTCATATACTGCTAAGATCTTTCATAATTTTTACAGGGACTGAAATGACCTTTGTGCAAATTTCTCTAAAAACTGTAAAGTGGACAGATGAATGGGCAAACAGCTAGTGTGTAAATGAAGAGCCAAAGCTGCTTCAGACAGCGAAAGTAAGAAAAGTGCTCAATATCCAGGACAAATAGTAAGTTTTTCTTTCCAGGAAAACAGCAGAATGTCCAGGGGAGAACTCTACTTTCACAGCTAATTAAATATTAAGAAAAAATTCCGACTAAAACTGTATAACTGCAACCATCTTTATTACATGTATTCAGCAGCCATGACTTGGCATGAATACTGTGCACGTGATCATAGAAATTATGCATAAGCCACACTTACATTAGGCAACTGATGAAAATTAGTTAAATCAAGTTAGACAGAAAAAATACTGGAAAGAAACACTTGACATATTCTGAAAACTTTTCCTCTGAGCAATAAATATATTTAGAGTCAAGTCCCCTAGCTATTTGCCATTTTAGAGTTGCAAAATTGTCTACCTATGCATTATCTGTCAATGAATTCAATGGATTATTAAAAAGTTCATGCTTTTATTCTTCTGCGGTTGTATGAGTTTTATGTGGGAGTCCAACCTACCACAGTTTTGCACTCAGATTTACCACCTCTTTGGGATACAAAGAAGCTGATGAATGAATTTAATTATCAACCACATTCTTGAAGTATATATTTCAGGAAGAAACTTTTTCATATTTAAGGGCAATAGTAATGACCCCTTACTGAAATATTTAATAATTAGTCTTGCTACCAGTGGTTTCTTTACCAGTTCAGGGTTCTCATAGTGTTTATGAATGGAAGTTTGATCAAAGAAAATAAAGATTTGATCTCTTTTCCACTATCTTCCTCTATTTATTTTCTTTTTCTTCTCCTTTTTAAACAGCTTTGGAATTGTACTGCTCCATTTAGGTTTTTTATTTTTAATGGATATTTAATGACAGTGGCTTTGCAAAATGAGGATTTTGATCAAACTATGTCTTGATATTATTTCCACTTTGTCTAAACCATATAGTTTCAGAAAATTTAAGTTAAAGGATTTGTGCTTTGAACAGTCTTGCATGTTATGTAATAATTTCTATATAAGCAAAGCAGACTGAAACAAGTGTAAAACAAACTTGGATAAAGATTTCATTTTTATATTCCATGAACATGGACAAGGGTTTTCACAAGAGAGGGGGGGGGGGATTTCCCCTCCTTCCTCTTTTTTGACCATAAATTTTGCAAAAGACCACTTCAGCTTTGTTTATGCAAAATCAACACCAAACTGGTTTGATCTGATTTATTTTTATTATTGAGAACCATTCCTGGTTCCATCAAGAGAAGCTCTGAATTCAGCTTGCAGTATACCTCTGCTGTTAATACAGGCTGTATTTTACTCAAAGATTAAAATGTCCCCTTTTAACAGGTAAAAAAAAAACTTTAACAGAAGATTTTATGAGTTTATAATTTGAACCAGGTGAAAACGCTCATTCTAGCAGTGTATAAAGAAAACCAAACAAACATAGAATTTTCTAAACTGAAAAAAGTGTGAATTTGTTTCAGTTTTGACAGAGCTTCCAGACTGAGATTGTGGTGGGTTGACAAGATGCCCACCCAGCTGCTCTCTCATTCCCCCTCCTCAACAGGACAGGTGTAGAGAATGAAATGAAAAAAACTCGTGGGTTGAGATAAAGCCAGGGAAATCACTTACCAAGTAGCATCACAGGGAAAACAGACTCAACCTGCGGAAGATTAATTTAGTTTATTGCCAATTAAAAATAGAGTAGAATGGTGAGAAAGACAGACAAAAAAATAAAAAATTACATAGTGTCACTCCTGATACAGAACTCCACATCAATGAAAGATATATATATTTATATATCAAGGGAGTGTATACTTATAATGATGAAAATCACTTTTATAGAATTGTTAAATAAGGAACATAGTTTCATCAATATGGTCACCAAACACAGTCATAGAAGTATCACAGTAATATGCATCTATCTTAGACAAAACATGGCTTTTCTAATGCTATGTACATCTCACCTCTATATTTAGATATTTTAGTCCAACAAATTAACTATGCTAAGAGCTATCCAACTATGCTTTGTTTATAGGGTCAGACTGATTAACAAAGCATAGAGCTCTAAAATGATTACCTACTGTGCCTAAAATGTTTTGGGGAGAAGAGCAGAAGACGTGGATGAAAAGTGTCCATATGGAAAAAAAAAATGTTATTGGGAGCAAGAAGGGAACAAACTTATCAACCTATCTATTGAAAATGCTGCTTCCTGAACTTTCACAGAAGTAAATATACCAGAAGTAGTCTTTTGATTCTGTCACAGGTAGATTGTTTGAAGGTATGTCTGTAGCTCTCATTTGCATATTTGTGTTGCCACATTAGACAAGTACAGATGAGAAAAATTACCTATTTCTTGAAATTATGGTCAGTAGATATAATATACTTCAAAGAAATGCATTTGATTCCTTGTCATCTAGAACATTAGTTGATTTCCATTTTCTAAACTGACTGGTGAGTTTACTTTACCTCAATTTGAATTTGTACACTCCAGTTGATCATAATAATTTTACCTTTGCTGTCATCAAAAAACACTCTATAAATTTATAATATGTATTTTTTTCATTTGCATGCTTTTAATTAAACAAAAATTGTTAAGTAGTATCTATACACTGAGTCTTGTCCTTTAAAATAACTTAAGGATTATTGGTGAAAATGTTACTTTTAGAAAATATATCTAACCTATAAATGCAAGAAAATTAGGGAAGTCTGTGAAATATGCTGCTCTTTTCAATGATCACAGAATCCTTTGGTCTGTAATATGAAAAAAGCAGAGAAAGTATGACTTGATAAATTAAAAGACAACATAAGAGATAAGGAGAGAGAATGAAGAAAAAAAATCAATTTTCCAAAACACTGTCTGAAAAAAAGAAAATGTGCAAAACCCACTATGCAATTTTACACACTGTACTGCACCCTACAGAGGGCTAGATTTTTTGGAACATACGAGAAAATGAATTTGTTCTTGGATTTAGTTCAGAGAGAATCATGAGAGCAATTTACTTCTGATGCAGTTCCAGTAAAAAGCTATTATGTTGATTGCTATAAAGTTCATCAGTTTAAATATGTAACTTTTATTCCTGACTCATCATTTAGGTAAAAATACTCAGTCGCTATGACAAAAATGCCCAAAATAAAGGCAACAATTCTTTGAAGTTCTACCTTCCAATTATTCACCCGTATTAACCAAGTAAAGAATGTGCAATAAAGCTCATAAAATCCTGTGTCTCTTAAAATGAGAGTGGGTTCAGGATTCCAGTACTTTCTTGCAAACAGTCAATCAAGCTCTATCTCATTTCATGAATACAACTGGTACTATTTTAATCTTCTTCCCAGTTATCTCCACCTCATCTCTTTAAATCTTTCTCTGATATTATTTCCTGTTATTCAGGTGGTCAGTGATTGATTTTTTACCATTCTAAATCCTGAGACAACTCTTTCATTACCCAAGTCATGATCTGCAGAAAGCATTGGGATTCATGCAATCCCACTCTAAATCTACATGGGATAGAAATATGGTCTTATGCCAACCCTCTCACATAGCTGAAGGCAGATAAAAATGGCACAAGAATCTATAACAAAATCATTATGATATCTATAGTTGTTTGCTATCAGATACCAAGGACAATCCATGATGCAGTGGGGCATAGATAATACACAGTGAATCACTAGCTAACATGATAGAGAGTATAGGGCATTGTCTGGATAACCACCAGTGCAGAAGAAGATGGAGTACCTAATGTCTTTTGGAAAATACCTTCTGGAAACCATTCAACATTATTTTGTTGGAATATTTCCAGCACTTCGATTCTTGCTTTCTGATGACACTACTGACTGATCATAGCAGCAGCGATGGAGCTTTTAGACTGCAACCATGTATTGGCCTTGAAGTAACATCCAATTCAAACATCTTTCTAGAGCTTTGTATTAGGAAATTGTGCATCATAACCAGGTGAATTAAAGTGATTGTAAGGTGTTATAAAGTCTTAAAGTATGCAAGTATCAGCAATGACTATAATCTACATAGGGTAAGTCTTTAAAATGCAAAACCAAAAACAGAGGTAAGAAGAAAAATAACCAAAAATAAATCCCTAGCGTTACCATTCCTTTCTAAATTTCCTTTAACCTCATGAAGTTCGACAAGATAATTGCAAGGTCTTGTACCTGTGTCGGGAAAATCACCAATATCAGTACAGACTGGGTGATGAATGGATTGAGAGCAGTCCCGCAGAGAAGGACTTGGTGATACTGGTGGATGAAAAATTAGATATGAACAGGCAATGTGCACTTGCAGACCAGAAAGCCAATCACATCCTGGGCTGCATCAAAAGAAGCATGGCAGCAGGTCAAGGAAGGTGATTATTGCCCTCTACTCTGCTCTGGTGAGACCCTATATGGAGTACTGCATCCAGCTCTGGGGCCCCCAGCACAAGAAAGATGTGTACTTGTTCGAGCAGGTTCAGAGGAGAGCCACGAAAATGATCAGAAGGCTGGAACACCTCTCCTATGAAGAAAGGCTGAGAGAATTTGGATTGTTTATTCTAGAGAAGAGAAGCCTCCAGAGAGACCTTATTGCACCCTTTCAACATTTAAAGGGGGCTTATAAGAAAGACAGAGAATTTTTACCAAGGCCTGTAGTGACAGGACAAGGGGCAGTGGTTTTAAACTGAAAGAGGGTAGATTTAGATTAGTTTTAAGGAAGAAATTCTTTATAATGAGGGTGGTGAGAGCCTGGAACAGGTTGCCCACAGAAGTTGTGGATGCCCCATCCCTGGAACTGTTCAAGGTCAAGTTGGATGGGGCTTTGAGCAACCTGATCTAGTGGAAGATGTTCCTGTCCATGGCAGAAGGCTTGGACTAGATGATCTTCAAAAGGTCCCTTCCAACCCAAAGCATTCTATGATTTTATGATTCTATGATAAATGGAAATGACTTAATGTTTACCTTGAGAAACATACAGCTGTGCGACATTTTCATTTTAAAATTTAACTAATTCCTTACTGTATTCTGATTACATAATTTCTAATCCTTCACAGCATTTGATCACAGAATTCTTAAGTATGTGAATGATTCAGGAGAGGAAATCAATGAGGTGATGCATGTTCAAAAATATACATGTAATTGAATGCTACGCTGGAGAATAATATACTTTCCCAGGAACATGCAGGATAAAACCCCCCAACAATTTGAAAGGTTCATAAACACATACCCATGGGGGTTTGGCTGCCAGGGCTGGGGGCCAACTTAGTGCCAGCATGGCTGAGGGCAGCCCTATCCTGCTGGTGGCCATGGTGAGAAGGCCTCCTGGGCACCCTGTGGGGAGGTTGCTGCCAGGGCCAACTCCCTGTCTGTGGGCGCTGCTTTTGGCCAAGGCACTGGTGCTGTGGTTCTGACTCAGGGTAATGAGGTGCAGGTAATAATCTTTCTTCCTTTACCATTTGGCTAACCATTCTGTGAAAACCTCTCTGCTTGCTTACGTTCCATACTGTAGTTAATATGGCTACATTTAACATTGTAATATTTCTCATCTTTCTTTTCCCTCAGTGAAGAACAGTTATGCTGTTAGATTGATATTTATCCAACAAAATACTTCAGAAATAGAAGTATTTGTTAGCAGTAACTGACTATGTGTTTCTGAATTTCCGTGTGTTTATTATTTGTAAAGATTGTTGAATGATTTGACTGACTCATTTTCAGAGCAAATTACATAGGCTCTTCAGTTCAAGTAACAGTTCATCATCGCACAGAGCCAAGTGGGACAACAAAAACTTTTATATGTTGGAAAAAGAATTCCAAATTATGGCAGGCAATGAGGATTTTGAACTCTTCAAACATATTTGAGACAGTTGAAATTATCAAGTTGTTGTCATGAATATTAATATTGTCCAAATATTAATCAATATTAACAGCATAAAGTCAATGAATCGTATATAAATGAGTATGTCTATATATCTTTTTCTGCAGTTATTAAGCCAGTGTTAACATTATCATATACTGTAAAATACCCAAGGTACATTAAAGAGGAAAGAAAACCTGTGATAAGTTCCTGTTAGTTTCGATACTTGCTTTTAAAACTTTTAAATTTTGCATTTGTTCTCTATACAGCCATCATTGACATCCATCAAATAAACTATTTCTTTTCATTCTGTTTTCTTAATTCGTCTGTAGTTTTGTAGAGATAATGAAATAAATGCAGATTCATACAGCCATAACAAGAATGCCTAGTTGTGATAGGCTAAGATTTATTACTGAAAGTTATCTACAATAGGATAAGTTTTGTTTTACTGCAGGTATAAAGAAACTTTCATACTGCATGAGACAATGAATCAGGCACATTATTGCAGGCAATTGCATTGCCAAGTGCTACAGTCATAAAACACTCAACAGTAGCCCACACATGCCTTGAAACAGTACAGTCTGCTTTATTAAGAAATAGAATATTATTAGGACACCTCTCTTAACCACTTCAAGAAGTTCCCTGGAAGTTAAAAGATCTTCTGCTAGTTACTAGTAGAAAAGAAACAACATCTGTGATAGTTTAATGTCTTTCAATTGCACTGCAATGTCAGCACTGGAACTGTGCCCAGGTCTCAGTAGCTGTTCTCTAAAATGTACCATAAATTACACCTTAATTTAAAGTACACACTTGCAGTGTTATTGAAATGTTATTATGCTCAAATGTACTCACTGAGGTTTTTTGGTAAAGGAAAAAAAAAAGGTGTCAGAATGCAAACAAAGACAGGGACAAATTCCATTTCATTTTTTATACTCTGTAATTTTATTCATGTCTTTGCGTTGAATGACATAGAAGTCAGGGCAGCATTTCTCAGTGTGTTCTTAAATGTGCAGAGAAAACCTGGTATTTCAAACAGCTACAGAGTCCATTTTAGAAATTATTTCAAACTCCATCATCTGTTCCTTTTCTCATTTGACTTATTTAGTCAGATATAAGACCCTGTTTATTCCCCCCACCTGATATCTTAAAATTACTTCAGAAGGCTCTGCCACAGTCAAAACCAATAGACTGAAGCAATATATTAAAAAGAACAACTTCACACTTCAAAGGATTCTACTATATTAGATGCAATTGTCTTCACAAATACTTCTGACATTCTATTGGCAAAGTCACCTAAATTTGGCTGTCTTTTCAAAAAGTATTATTTCTTCCATTTTAGGATGTGCTATTGAAATGTTATTAGGATCCTGATTTTTTTTTCCTCCTTGTATCTACATTATGTGAACTTATTTTTGTAAAAACAGAATGTTTAAATGTGGAATGTAAAAACAGCTATTACTTGGTAACAAAGCATATCAGCTGCTTTAACTAATTATTTCATAGGTGAAAATCAGCAGTGAAAGCAAATTCATGATTCACATCAACCCTCTTTTACTGGAGAAGTCTAGTAGAACATCACAAAAATCTTTGCAAATGAAAGCAATAATTGGCTGAAGTAAAAATGCTCTTATTTGTCATTGCTTCTATAGGATGCAGGAGAATGAATGGATGAAGGAAGGTGCATGAAAGTTTGGTATGGAAAAATAGACCATCTTGTGAACGTATTTTCTCTTCTCTCCTATGATGGATGTAAACTTTTAATGGTGATTTATTGATACTTTATTTTGATCTGGTTATTGAGGAGTTTTGAAGTATAAAGGCTAGAATCAGTTGAAAATACAAAAAGAAATTACATTATCTAGCAAGATCCATTGTAAATACTTGGGAATTTATACCAGACAAGTTTACAGCCAATGACTGTAAAGAACTTAAACACATTTTCTTCAGCTACTAAAATGGCTTGGTCAAGGAGGAGGAGGAAAAGAACAGTATCCGATTTCCGGATGGATGAAAAGGTTTCTTTTGAGAAAAATAATGTAGTTATTAAGGAGATGTGTTGACTGTTGGAGATGTAATCACTTAAAAAGTTCAGGCCTGCTTAGATTGTCGTCAGCAGACTGTCTGTAAGATCTGTAACATTCTACTTCAGAGTAAAAAAGTCACCTGATAACCTACCTTCTCAAGAATCAGAAAGAAAAATCCAGTGTGCTCTGCAATAATAACAACTCAAACCCATCCAGATGATTACAGCACTACTCCCAGGCAACTTTCATTCCATTCTCTCTGTTTTTTTCATCCAAATCACACTAAAGCAATTCCTGTTATACTATAGTGCTGAAGAATTATAAGTGATTCCTGTAATACATGACAAAGGATTTTAAATTTCCATCTGCCAGCTGTATGCTATATCTACTATTATACTGTTATAAGGTAAGATCTTACAGATCTTACAGATCTTACAGAACTTTTTGTATGTGCATGCACACAGCCCTATTCATCTAACGATACCTGCAATTTATCCTTCCCTGTGCTTTGTAATTAGAGTAGGACTGTTTGCTTAGAACTTACTTAGCTCTTCCATTTATTGTAATGGTTTGCACTTACATGTCTAAATTTTACTAACATTACTTATGATTTCTAAAACAATTTTTTTAATCAATAGTGTTTGAAATGATGAGGGGGAAGGATGGAACGATGGGCTTGTTTGTTGAATACTTGTTTTCCATTGTTATTTGTGAATCACACTTAACTAACAAGTGAAGAAATTAGATAATCGGTTTGATGTATTATTACCCATGTGTAATAAGCTATAGTCTGAGTATATGGTTTTTAAATTACTTAGATCTGTAATATTCACCTTTATTCATATATGTTTCTGATGATTTGGGAAATCACTTACTTGATTCAAACAAGCAAATTAGATATACTGTGGCCCTTACCAAATTAAAATGTAGGTATGAATATGTCTATGGCAATTCATATGTAGGTTATACCAAAAATCTCATAAGATGACTCAAAATAAAATCAAGAGTCTTAGATTTTTATATAATTTGATTCCTTCTGAAAATTTTGCAGGTAGCAAAACTGTATGAAAAAAGAAAATGGTTTAAAAATAATTTCTAAAATATCCGTAATACTGATTTTGCAAAGCTGTTAGAAATTACCATATATGAAAATTAAACTTCCTTAAAATATTATAATTTTAGATGTTGGTGTTGACATTAAAAAATAAGATAAATGTCCATTGGAAGTATATAATTTGTCACTCATAAAATCTTCCAGATGTTCTACAACTCCACCATAATTCTTTTTTAAAAACTCATCATTTACATGGACATGTTAAAAACAGTAATTAGAAGAACTGAAGTTCCTTCTAAATGTTTCAAATAGATGTTTAAAAGAGGTATTGCAATATTTTCTGACACTGATTATCATTTATTTATTGCTTGGATCTTATACAGAGTATCTATTTAAAAAAACACAAAACAAACCAAACAAAAAGCACACACGAATGCAAACTGTGGAATAGCAGTTGTTTCTTAAATGAGAACTTATGCATTAAAATAAATGGGGTTTTTGGCTTTAAATGGCATTAAAATGTTTCTTATAACTTTTTCTTCCTCATTCTTTTAGTACCTATGGTAACAAATCTCTGCAGAAGCATCATTAAAAGCAATTAGCTCTGATGTGATTCTGATCATAATTTAATAACGTTATGCACCAAAAAAATTATGTGTGAAATCATGGCTGTAACATAGGTAGTAATATTCTGCCACTGATTTTGAAGAAAACAGCAATTTTGCCAAAATCTTTGATATTTTCTTTTTTAATTTTCTATCACCCTTAAAAAAACCCAACACTTGATAGTCCGTACTTGTAGGAAGTCATTGGAAAGACATTTGCTGTCAGTGAACTTTTCCATAATTGCAAACTGAATGTTGGATGTTTCTTACAATTGTTGTGGAAGAAATATATGAAATCAAAAAGAAGATCTCCATGAGGTCTATTAACCACTATTAATTATATTTGTCAAGTTCTGTAGTTGAAAAAGTTCTCTAGTTAAGTTATTCTTTGCATTGTTCTTTCTTTTTCAGTCTTTTGAGACTGAAGACAGCTAACTTTCCACAATATGTAAAATTACTTACTTTTCATCATGTATAAAATTTTATTATATACTTTGATTTTAGAGCACATAAAGAAGCCTTCTCTGAATATCACTTCATAATATTGTTTCTTAACAGATTGCCTTAGCTAACCACAGATCACATATAGAATCATAGAATCATAGAATCATTAAGGTTGGAAGAGACCTCCAAGATCATCGAGTCCAACCATCAACCCAACAACACCATGTCCACTAAACCATGTCCCTAAGCGCCTCATCTACCCGTCTTTTAAATACTTCCAGGGATGGTGACTCAACCACTTCCCTGGGCAGCCTCTTCCAATGTTTAACTACTCTTTCAGTAAAGAAATTTTTCCTTACATCCAATCTAAACCTCCCCTGGCGCAACTTGAGGCCATTTCCTCTCGTCCTTTCGCCAGTTACTTGGGAGAAGAGACCGACACCCACCTCGCTACAACCTCCTTTCAGGTAGTTGTAGAGAGCAATGAGGTCTCCCCTCAGCCTCCTTTTCTCCAGGCTAAACAACCCCAGCTCCCTCAGCCGCTCCTCATAAGACTTGTTCTCAAGACCCCTCACCAGCCTCGTTGCCCTTCTCTGGACACGCTCCAACATCTCAACATCCTTCTTGTAGTGAGGGGCCACAAACTGAACACAGTATTCGAGGTGCGGCCGCACCAGTGCCGAGTACAGGGGCACGATCACTTCCCTGCTCCTGCTGGCCACACTATTTCTGATACAGGCCAGGATGCCATTGGCCTTCTTGGCCGCCTGGGCACACTGCCGGCTCATGTTCAGCTGGCTGTCGACCAGCACCCCCAGGTCCTTTTCCGCCAGGCAGCTTTCCAACCACTCTTCCCCAAGCCTGTAGCGCTGCATGGGGTTGTTGTGGCCGAAGTGCAGGACCCGGCACTTGGCCTTGTTGAATCTCATACAGTTGGCCTCGGCCCATCGATCCAGCCTGTCCAGGTCCCTCTGCAGAGCCTTCCTACCCTCGAGCAGATCAACACTGCCGCCCAACTTGGTGTCGTCTGCAAACTTACTGAGGGTGCACTCAATCCCCTCATCCAGATCATGGTATATTTATCATAAAAATCATATATTTATCTAATCTTTTAATTACATATGCATATGTGCTCTATTTTATGTAGAGACTCATGTATTTATGGTACGTAAAAAAGAAGCTCCAAAATTATTATTGTTTAATTAGTTGAACTGAGAGAAGTCTGTTTTTCTCAGATTCCCTTGAAAGACCTATATGTATGATTAATTTCAGACTAATTAAGAGGATGTATTATATTTACAGTTACAAGACTCTAAATCTCTTTGTATATCATTGAGAAAAAGTGTAAAAGGGGTGTGTGAAAACTGAAAAAAAGATAAGTGGTCTGCAAAAAGATGAATACATGTGCTCTAGATCCACTGTAGTTTTTATGAAGAGTTCAATAGATAGAGCAAACAGAATAAATGGGGAAAAATGCAAAAAACTAACTTTGTGTTGCTCTTTAGAAGAAATATTGTGTTTGGAGACTATTTAAATAGAAATGTACACATAGAGAATTAAGGAACAGTTCCATAAAGGTAAGACATCTGAAATTAATTTGTTTTTAATATATGAAAGTTAGTTTCAACGTAATATTTTTCATGCCTCTCTATCTAGAACCATACAGCCAATTATGTTTTGTTGCTTAAAGTGATTATTTTTAGTTTGTATTGATTATAATGGTTCATGGTCATTATGGAGTGAGGCTGAACAGGTCAGTGTGAACAATGATAGTGATCTTCATTGCCAGTTTCCTAAGAGAAAAAAAATCTTGTATTTTATTATCTAATTTGATTATTAATAATAATTAATCTGGGTTTTGACCTTCAACAACAGTAGGAGTACATGAGTTTTCTAAAGACCAGTTCTCCCTATTTACAATAAATCTTTTGAAGGGTTCAAAGCACTAGAAAAAAATTTGGAGCTCATCATTAAAGGCTGTCCAGGTATGGCCATCTACTGCTTACAATATCTCCTATAACATCTTGAATTTAAATTGCTATTTAAATATCACTTCCTTAAAAATCTACCATTTGTTCTCTGATATTCTATGGACAGGTAGAGACTGCTGGCAAAAATGAGTTTTGAATAGCTTAAGGAAGAATTGTTTTTGAGCTTAAGGGGCAGAGTTTTGTGTGTCTGCAACATCAGAAAATGTTAGTGCTCATATCCATTCTGCATTTCGGCATTATGAATATCCTAGTTAATATTAGCTACTTTATTAAGATTGTCTTTGCAGGCAGTGGGACACTAGGATACAATTTCATCTGCAGCACAGGTTTATTCAGGAGAATATAGGTCTATCTGCTGCAGGTGGGGTGGTAAGTTAGAAGTGCTACAAACTAGTGAATATTACAAGACATCCTTTTCATGTCTGAAATGACTAAACAGGATATTAGGTCGTAAGTTACTGTTACAGCAGGGTTATGAACAAATTCGGGAGCTCAGGAGAAAAGCTGGGGAATTATTACTTTTCATGAGTTTCAAAATCTTCAATTTCATAACCAGAATGGTGCCCTCAGAGTGGATATTTTGCAGCTATCAGTCTGCTGCCTTCTTCCTCAATCTGTTGTCAAAGTCTAATTAAAATCAAAAAGTGATACTGAGTACTGTGCAAATGTTCAGTTAGTGCAATAACCTCTCATTCAATGGAAAAGGTGGGATGCTAGATTCAGACGTGATGATTGATAGACATGCACTGGGGATCATACAGGCTTACTGGATCAAAGAAGATAAGAACAAAACTGTGCAGAAGATATTTCCTGTCTGCATGGCTGATACTACTTGCAGAAATAAAGATGAGCAATAGAGGAGATATGCAAAACAGTTACTGCATTGAAATATATCGGAATGTGCAAAGAAAGTTAGTCAATCGTATGTGAGACCAGGAATGAAACTCTCATGACTTGACACTAAAATCTATGATGTAATTATTATTGAGAAGTAGGATCTATTCATTGCAATAGGATGTTTAGAAGGAAATTATTTAGATAAGCTTTTGGAATTTAGTGTTCTCTAATGCAAAGTACAAAAAATTAAAGGCTTGAGCTCTTTGAGTGTCAAAGAGAACAACAAATAAAATAGATATAAAAAAAGAGATGGTATTACAGAGCATTTTCCAGACAAAACAATACAGAGCCACCTACTGTCACAGTTCCTTGTCTGTATCTATCAGTATTCTTTTTTCTAGCCAAAAATTCATTTGGAATTATTTCAGAATAAGACATTTCCAGCTATGGCAATGTCACAGAACGCCTATTTCTGAGGCATTTCTGATGTTCAGAATGGGAATTCATTCAAGATGGGAAGGTGATGCCATTTGAGTACATTCAAATGTTCCTGTTGGAAGGAGAGGTTACAATATTATTTTTGGGAAGGAAGCTGTCACCCTTTCCTTCGTTAACATCAGTAGCACAGGAAAAGATAACAGTTGCTGATATACAGACAGAATGTTGTGGTCATAGGATAAACACAAATCAGACTGGTTTCAAAGATGGTGCAACTCAGTGTTGACTGGTCATGGATGTGAGCAAGGAAAGGGGTCATCAGAGCTAAAATTGGATCTGGATTGATGCTGTGGGAAAGCACCTTTCAAGGTTCAAAGCTGAGTGTGGTTATTGAAGAGAACTGAAGTTGGAACAAGGAAAGATCCAGAAATCTGCCACCTGAGATGATAAATGCATTCGTATTTCTACCTGAAAAATATTTAGAATCTTGTAAAAGGGTTCACTTAATCGTCAGGATACAGAAAATTTAAATCAGATCCAAAACCTGTCCTCAGGATTACAATCAATTGCAGTAGATGTTAGAGCTGGCAACATTAACGATGCAAGGAGGAGAATGAATTATAGGGAATGGGAGAATTACTAATTATCCACAAAATTATTATACTGAGTAATGAGGTTTTTTTCACTTAGTCAAGTGGGAAATTTAATATTTTAGACAGTGCAACAGATAACTTTCTGGAAAACTGGCAAGTATCCAAGCTTACTGTAGATGGTACTTTCTGGCAACAGATGTTTTGTGAAAGACTTCATCCTGTGAGAATGAGCGCAAGCCTGAGCAATACTGAAAAGTGAATTGTCATTGAAAATATTACATACAGAAGCTGAGAAATAGGGAAGGAATTCAAAGTTTTCAGGTTAGCAAGAACACAAACTCTTTTACCTTTTCTATTTGGGCAAAGTGATGGGCTACCAGTAACAATGAGTTTGGAAGAAAAGGAAGGGAAAAAATATTGGACAGCCTCCCCAAATTGACTGCATAACTGAGGAAATGATACTAACATGCACTAGATCAATTATTGCTAGATAATTTTCAACCTGATAAAGTCACAGATTTTTGTGTAAGGTCTTGCCACTCTTCCCATATCTCTGAGACATCATTTCTTATTACTTTTGTATCAGTTCTTCTTTCATTTCTTTCTATTAGACTTATAAGTATAATGGTTGTTCTATCATATTTTCAATTCACATGGTTATTATCATATATCAAATAGGGATGGATATGTGAGACTTGTCATTCTAGAACTGACAATGACAACAGTTTACTCCTGCAGATTTACAGGTTCCTTTCTTGAGAAACAACATTAAACAGTTTTTACAGCATAGATCTTGGCTTCTTACTCAAATTTGGATTCCTTGCTTTTTACAAGGACCATTATTATCCTTCATTTAACAATGTGAGTTGCAGACAAACACCAAGTTTCTATCTTGAACCCTGACCAGTCTGGGATTCTGTCTTCCTGATAAATCTCTTTCAGTCACATCATTGTCTGTGGAGTGTATAAGGCTTAACAGGTACGCATAAGCAAATGCTCAGCAGTATTATTTACTTGTGTTGCTCTACATAGCTGTCTGGGCCTGTTGACGGTTCTTTAAAAGGTATCAGTAAAATATGTTTTCTATAATCTGAGAGAATTTGTATTTCACTACCCAAGTAACTTGAGAGGAAAATAGTGTTATTACTTAACATCACTGTTATATTGAGCATGTTTCTAGCTTGGATTTAGTTACGGAAATATCAATGTACGTGTTTGATATTGACAAAAAATAAATTAACGAGTGTACTCATTAAAGATTTGAGGATAAAGACATATAGAAGGATCAGTAACTGGAATGCCAAAACCTTAATTACAGAAATAAATAGAATTGTTTTGAAGATGTACAGGGGAAAAATGTAATTCATGTATTGTTTAGGGTATCTGAAAGATACTGAAGATTATGTGCCATGCAGGTTGCTGTATGACAAGATGACAGGCAGTCAACACGGGTTCACAAAGGCAAAGTCCTGTTTAACTAATTTGATATCCTTCTATGATAAAGTCATCTGCCTAGTGGATGAAGGGAAGGCAGTGGATGTAGTTTTTTGTGGATTTTAGCAAGGCTTTTGATACTGTCCCTCACAGCATCCTTCTGGACAAGTTTTCCAGCTGTGAGATGAGCAGGTACACGGTGCACTGGGTGAAGAACTAGCTGAATGGCAGGGGTCAAAGGGTTGTGCATGAGATAAAGATCATTCTAACTTACCTTTCAGAAAAACTGAGCTGTTACTACAATAAAGAGAGCAAAGCATTCATGTGCACAATATATTTTGTACAGTTGTCCTCCAAAGACTATGTCAGACAGGGGAAATGATAACAAACACCAGCAATTCACTTAAACCTTTAGGATAACAACACAAGAAACAGGAGCCAGGTATCTTATGCAAGACCATAACAAAGATGATGAGTACTGGTTTTGGCTGGGATAGATTTAATTTTATTCATAGCAGCTCATATGGTGCTGTCCTCTGGATTTGTGACCAAAACAGTGTTGATAACACACCTATGTTTTAGTTCTTCCTGAACAGTAATACATGACATCAAGGCCATCTCTGTTTCTCACACTGCCCTGCCAGTGAGTAGGCTGGGGAAGCACAAGATGTTGGGAGGGGACACAACTGGAGTAGCTGACCCAAATTGACCAAAGAGATATTCCATATTATATGACATCATGCTCAGCAATAAAAACTGGGGAAAAGGAATAGGAAGCAGAAGGAGGAATTCCAAACGAAGACGTTTGGAATGGTGGTGCCTGTTTTCCCAAGCAACTGTTACTCATGATGGACCCCTGTTTTTCTGAAAATGGCTAAACATCTGCCTGCTGATGGGATGGAGTGAATGAATTCCTTATTTTGTTTTGCTTATGCATGCAGTTTTTGCTTTACCTATTAAACTGTCTTTATCTCAACCCACAAGTTTTCACACTTTTGCCCTTCCAATTTTTTCACCCATCCCACTGAGGGGGAGCGAGCGAGCGAGCGAGCGGCTGTGTGGGCCTGAGCTTCCTACTGGGGTTACCCACAACATCAGGAAAGGAAGAGTTTATGATAGATTAAGGTATTTGGGAGTAGGTCTTGGATTCAGGCCTGTGCTTTGGTGTTTTTTTCCAACCAATCCCATTATAGAACCCATTTGGGAAAGCAAGTAGCCATAAGAGATTCAAGATTGCTTCATTCATTCTCAGGTTGTACTACAGGCACAACACAAAATCTTACACTTTACAGTTATTTCCAGTTCTGAGAAAACAGTAAAAAGAGTACATGCATTGTTCTGGCTTTATAATAATAGTCACTGTAACTTCTCAAAATGTGTATCCAGCACATCCTGAATTCCTGCTTCTGTTTGCCACAATTTTTCACTTACTTTCAAATCAAATATTTTGTTATTTTCCTTATTTTCCTTGATATCTTTTTTTTGTTTCTCCGGTAAATGTGAAATACCAGACAGCATGTAAATTCTATTTCCTTCTCTGTCACATGTGGAATGTGATTCTTCACAAGGAAACTATCAACAGTTTGGACATAACAGACTAAAATCTGACATTCATCCTCTGTCTTATATATGTCACTGTAGCCCAGCTACACTGTCTTTATAGATTAATAATGAGATCTTGTTTAACAATCAGTGCAGCTCAGTCATGTTTTACTTCCTCCCTGGAGGACCAATTGCTTATCTCATCAAAAGGATGATAATTCCCTCTGTCTGTCAGTTGATATGATCTTTATCTGGACACAAAATACATCAGCAGACTGAGCTGAGCTTCCAGCCTTGCTGGTGGTAAGGGATTCAAAAATCATGTTTATCATATGCAGAAGATAGATGCATTAGCTAGCTTCAGGCACTGCATTAACACTAAAGTCCATTAATTCTAATTATGTTTTGCATATAGAGAATATTAAAATGTTTAAATTAATAAAGGAGAAAGGCCATCCCCTTGGCACAGTTTCTGCATATTAACACAGTTTTCTGTGCAGGAGGTGATCTGTGCATGCAAGGAGCATTCCTCAGGCCACTGGAGATTGAACACATAAAGCTATTTAAGGGACGTGTGCCAACCACAGCCATCTCATAGCATCTCTGTTCATTAGTCCATGCAGTTTTATTTTTATAGGCTTTGGATAAGAACGAGATCATTAGCTTCTTGAATGAAGGTAGGATAGGAGTGATCCAGCTCAGCTATGCATGTCATGTACATGAATATGCATATGAAGATTGCATAAAACAAATGTTAACCCTCCTTATTGTCTTCTATATAAGGGAATTAGTTGTTTCAATGGTAGTTCAGCTCTTGCATGGAAACAAGGGGCCAGGATGATTAGAGGAAATCCCTTGTAGTGATTGAACACTTTCATTTAAGTTTAGATTTTTTAGGATCTTTCCTGACAAGATGTAATCTTGTTTGAACTAACGAAATCACCCTGAAACATTTTTCCCTTTGTTGTCTGTTACTGAGTCTATTCATTTACCTTCTATCTCTGCAAAGTATAAATCCTCTACACTCAGCTTTTATTTTCTTTATTTAATTAAATAATACAAATGTGTAAATGATCAGATCCTATTGAATAAAAATGGATCCAAAAATCACTTCCCTGTTATACCCTGCCAACAATATCAAGGAAGAAGTAAGAACAATCCAATTAACTATCAGTGAAGCCTATAATCCAGCATTCCTAACCTTAAAAAAACCCGCAGAAAATAAACAGAAAATTTTAACTATATTCTAAAATGTTAAGAAGATAAAGAATGTGGTACTAATACTAATAATATTAATGATGAGAAACAGAGCAGGATATGGTTTTAAAGCTCCATCAGGAAGTCCTAAAAACTTCTAGTAAATCTTTAAATATTGTTTTATTAATATATCCAGCTCCTTTTAAAGCCACTTGATATCAGGCTTGGACCTTGAATGAAAGCAGTGATCTGTAACTGCCAAAACTTAACAGTAGGTCACCATGTTAAAAAGAATTTGTATGGATCATTGAACCTGGAAATTTCAAACAGTGCTCAGATCCCTTCAGAAATTGTTGGGATTTATCAACGGTTTTTTTGAAATCTGTTAAGGGTATGTCCACAAGGTTTTCTGAAAGGCAAATAAAACCTTGTTCTGCCTTTCTCTTGCTGGATGGAGAACTGTGTAGCTCTCCTCAGCATGTTATCATACATGATCTAGTAATCCTTGATGAGAGATAAGTACATTAGTTTGTACTCTTAACATAGCAGTTACTCTGTTCTGCTGGGAGCTCAGGTCAAGAGGGAGTGTTGGCAGAGGGAACTAATATCTACATACAAAAGCCTTTTTAGATCTATCTAAGAGCTCTGAATGCTCTATTGACAAGTTAACAGCCATCTTGTCATTCCATTACAACATTCTTTTTCCAGCTGTTTTATCTTTTTAAGCTCTTCTGTATGAATATTATTTTCTTCCTGTGTACAATGAGGAATACAGGTTAATTAGTCTACAACCTCCCCTCGCATATTCTTTGCCAGCCAGGGCTCCTCAGAGGTTATATATCCCTACACAATCTTCTTCACCTGGCTGCTCTTCATGAAGATAAATAATGTTCATATACAATGTTCAACAAAAATGTATTTCTGGGGAAAAAGTACTGGAGGTTTCTGTTTCTCCGTCATCAAGAGCTTGGAAAATTTACACTTACCTCTGGTGCTGTTTGTCATGCAGACTGCTTCTCTGGTTTGTGCTGAAAGACTGAGTAGTACTTGATGCAGAAAAAGTCTATGAAAAATATCCAAGTGACTTACTTTGTATTGGACTTTATTGTACTGTCTCTGTCACAATATAGCACTTTGTCCTTAGAGGATATGACTTCATTTTCTTGCTATACAGATTCTTTATTTTCTTACCTTTTAAAAATAGTCTATTTTTCAAAATTAATTCCTTTACCTCCTTTTCTCCAGGCAGCCGGATCTCTTACTCTTCTAGCGTCTCACCAGCCTCTCCCACACTGCTGTTCCCGTGTACCTTTTTTATGCTGGCCTCTAGGCAGTCCTGGACAAATGAAGGGAGCAACTAACTGTCCAGTTTAGTAAGTGAGTGCTGGTATACTTAAGGAGAATAAATATGGAAAACGTGAAACTAGAAATACTATTGGGTATTAGAGCCTGTGTGTTGGCAGCATGGTCAATAATAATATTAAATGAATGTATTTCTTGGTTTAGTTTTATGTTGTTGGGAATTTGATTAAAAAGAGACACAAATTCAATATTTGTACTGACTTGTTTTGTCAAGAATTGGCAAATATTATTCTGTCATAACATCATAACTCTAGAGAAAATATACTAGAAGGAGATATCATAACTTACCAAAGACTGATTACAACTTCCAACTAAATTTAACATTATTACAGTAAGAATGGCATGCATCATGGTAAACATTACATGCCCTATATAAAAAAAAACAACTAAAACAAAACACAAAAAACTGCATTGCAAAGTAACGAAAGCAGGCCTTTCACAGTGTTCTAAAGATATATGCCCAAGATGTATACCTAATTCTAAGTGTTGGGCTGCACATCTCTCATTTTCTTTCTGTAGTCAGTGGAAATGCACATTTTAAGTCTTCCTTTTTGTTCAGCTTGTTCCTAGCCAAATTGAACAAGATATTTTTGGCTTGTTTCATTCAAAGGTACCCTAGAGGAAAATTCTATGGCAGACATACAGCTCATCTACATATTCAACTAGGAATTTGGCACATAATTTTAAGAACTGCTATATATACTAGCAAAAAAATGGCAACACTAGAGAAGCTAAAGATAGGGCAAACAAAGTGAAAAAAAAAACATGACATGATGTAATTCAACAGGATAATACTACTTACAGAGTAATCTATGCTTAAGCATGGTGCAAAATAATACAAGCCTTTTTTTTTTTTTTCATATTTTACATATCAGAATCTAAAAGTCAGGCAATACAATTAAATATTTTTATTTAGAAAACTCTGGGGGATGTCAAAGAAATACAGAAAGACCGAAGCTTTTCTCAGATGAAAAAAAGTAGTAGTAAATAAGGTGTCTGTCTCTTTAGCAACAGTGGCTCAAAAATGAGGCTTCCAGCTGTTAAAATAGCTTGCAGAAACATTACACTGCATCACTTCATTTGTATAACTACTTACCTTATTTTTAGTGTCTTTAAAGGCATGTAGTCATACAGTATCAACCTCACAATGGAAAAAAATGCAAATTTTGAATAATGCAGCAACTCAAACATTGACTGCATTCTGACAGATTCTACCTATAAATCTTCAAAACTACTAATAAACAGGAAGGGGGTGGTGGGGTGGAAAGATATATTCTAGACATTTTACGTAGTTTATCACAAGACCTTGTTGTCTAGGGAGCTGAAACCAATTAAGGGGTGGATAAATAATACACGAGACAGAACAATATTGATGCACAAGTGAAATGACAAAGATCTTTAAACCTTTTTCCTTTTCCTCCACGTCTTACAAAATAACCATTTTCTGAAGAAAAAAAGAGACATGCTACGTGACCACACACAACTGAATAGGATTCAGACATACTGAATGAGTTTTTCTTCTGTTCCAAAGGGTGTTTTGTTTCTGAAAATTGGTACACCTTTTAAGCAATTAATTTCAATTAAAATGGAAAAATGGTTTTTGGAGTCACTCATGCTTATGAATTAATAGCAGAAGATTCCAATAGTCTGCCCTGGCTAAGGGCCAAAATTGATTTAATGCTGTGATTTCATTTCTGTGGGGAAGCTAAGACCAAATTTGGCTTTAGCATTAAAAAAAAAAAAAAAAAAAAATCATTATAGGGCTCTGTGGAAATATAAAAAGAGTGACTAGATAGAATCACAAAAAGTACTTTTTCTTTTCTTCAGACTGATGAAATGATAACCAAGAATTGTTTACATTGTATAATTCATCAAAAACAGTATTTCATACTATGAGTGGCACATTAGAATTCAGTATCTGCGTGTACAACTTAATACCTGTACTCATAGTAACTCATTGTATAAATCATCCAATTATGAATGACACAAATCTACATTACCATAAGATCTGAACCTCGCTTAAGTCAATAGAAAAGTTCTAACTTGCATATGAAAAATGCAAGCTATGAAAAAACTCAGACTTTGATTGTAAGATGTGTAACAACAGATATGAAATAATTAAAATATAAGCAGTTAAATAACAAATTGCCATCTAGGAGTTATTTAGTATGAGCTACAGACAAAAATTCTAATATATATGCATCTGTAGCATATGTATTACTTATTTATACATAAGTAAAATTAATATAGTGACATAGGAATAGAAATGGCTTTATGAGCCCCTTGCTCTTGCAGATTATAAAATGTTAGTGTTCAAAATCTATTTTAAAAATAATTAGTTTTTCTTCACCTGCTACTGTTATTGGACCTTCATCCTCTGACATTTAGAAACACAATTTTTTTTTCCAGGGTAAATTTCACTGCAGCTTGTTTCACTCATTTGCTTTTGTACCCACATTATCCTTCAAAACAAATTGTTCTCCTCTCATGTCCTCCTTTTGCCCTTAATTAGTTTTCAAACATGTTCTTCGAATTTATTTTGCTACTTTATTGTTGTCTTTTCCTCAGTTTCTTTAACTTGCTAGTGTCAAAGTTACTGCCGCTTCTACTACTTCATCTTTGTGGTCATTCAGTTCTTCAAGTAGCACACTAATATCCTTTTCTGCATTGACAATATGTTTAATTTCTGCCACTAGTGTGTGCAGCTTTTACACTTTTTTTTTTACATTATCAGTGAAAATATTAAATAATGTCTTCAAGAAGGACAATTTTGGAAGTCCAAGGCTCTCATATGACCCACTGACATGTTTCAGCTGGCCTTGGCAGTTTCTCATCACTGCCACTGCAGCTGCACTGCAGCTGTCTGCATGCAGTGTCATGTATGACTGTCCCTGATCTGCTGATGTGACTTCCTAGCTTGACCTTGAACCTGCTCATAACTAAAGATTTGCTGGATAGCCACTGGACCGTAGCTGACCTTGGTTACTTTTTTCTGGACCTGATCCTGACCCTGACTTGCTGGCTCAGTGTCCTGGCTCCTTGCAGGTGAGGCTACTGCCCCAGCCTGCCTTGCTGTGACTCTTGGCTGATGGCTTGCCATCCCTTGAGCAGCCAGCTCTTGCCTCTACCTGACAGTATCTACAATTAAAGGATGACAACTAGTGAAAAATTTAAGTGCCCATTGACCTTTACTGTCCCCAAGAATGTCTATAAATTTTGGATAGAGCTACTAACGTGTTAATTGGATAGGATTCAGAAACTGAAATACTTTCCATGAATCCAGGCCTCCCTGAACTGCAGGTTTGACAATACCTTATTTTTCTATTTGTGCAGAAACCATCCAGTAAAAAAGTACTAATGCAACAACATTGTTTTCTGTTTCCCATACATGACTATACCTTTTAAATATGTTATACTCCATTTTAATCCATATTTTAAAGTACTATTTATCATATCTGAATTTTGAAGAAGGAAATACAGCTCTCCAAAATAATTTTCAAAGGTAACCTAGACTCAGGAAAACAATAATATCTTTGAAGCAACAGGCTTTAATCATGAAAAAATCATTAATTTAATATGAATATAATTATATATAACTCTGCCTTGATGATTTAACATGTCTTGTTAACTTGTATGTAATATAATAAAGTAGTGGAATAACAGTAATTCCAATACAAGATACAGGTAAATTTAAAACTAAATAAATGATTGTTAGTTATAATGACATATATGTAACAGATACCATTGAGCCTAACTTGGGATGAGCATTGGAGGAAAGGTTTGTATCAGGACAGGAGTAAACTTATTGTATGTGTTTGGGGAAAATATTTTGCAACATCTTTCTGGATACCATGGATTTTGTCAGTCTTATTAAAATAAATATTAATTCAGATCTGATGAATAAAAAAAAAAAGGCTTGGGTCCACTTTTTTAACTAAATTTGTTAATAATAAATGTCTATGAAAAAGAAAGTGAAGCAAATAAGCACTGAAAATTAGAAGAACACAGCCAATAAAATTGTGATTTTGAAGGAATATGGTATGCTTCAAATATTCTAAGTAAGCTTGATTCTGCCTTCTGTAGCCTAAATTAATGCAAATTCCACCACTTATTTTAAATGATGCAAAACAAGTACTTCACTAATTATTCTACAATAAGGAGCTAGCCAGAGATTTCCCTCAGTTCATGTCTTCATATCAGTAGCTTCTGCTATATACAGGAGCTGTATTTCTCCACGTTTCATTTCAAAACAGGCTATAAAGCCACTTTATCACAATATACATAATATATAATTTCAAATAATCAAGCCACTAGCTAAAACTAGTAAAGCTATTTTCAGGAAGAGAATTATGTCTTCTACCTGCCCCTTTGATGATAGATATTTGTGGTCAGTTTCATAAAACAGTAGCTCTTTTTTTTTATTTATATATTTATATAAAAACACACACACAGACACATTTGGTTTTTCTGAGAACCTATGCTATTGGTCTGAAGGTTTGGTCATTTCTTAGGAAGAATTCTGTGCTTGAAAGCATAAGAAGCAAATTGACTTTGTGTTGCCACTACAGTCTCAGGACTGGGCTCTTCAATTCCATTTTCTTGAACCTGCCCTCTTATCCATTGTGCAATTTTGCATGGTAATGCTCTCAGATTCTTTTCTCAAGCAGCTAGACAAAACACGTTCTCAGCCCATCAATTTTGTATATTCCTTTAGCAAGAAGAAAGGCTAATCACTGTAATCCCCAAGATTTGCCCATTTACCTTCTCTAATCTGTGGCTTTTCAGTATTTCTGGCAATACATTGGTTTGTGCACAGGAGCCCAAGGTGAAAGTAATTGCTTTTGCTCCATTTGCTTTTATGAAGGTACTATATTCATCTCATGTTATAGCATTGTCTATTTCTCCAACAAATAATTCACCTTTGTAAACTTTATATGCATTCTGCTCTGCTCTTCTCTGTGTGAGATGAAGTGGCAAACTGACCAGTTCTTAAGATCTGTTGACTGCATGTCTATCAAGGCATTAATAATGAATGCCCAGCTGTGATGGGCTGGGTACATGGTTAACATAAGTGATAGATAAATGCCCAAGTAATTCTTATATGGTGAAATAGGGTATAGAAAAAACACAGCATATCTGCCCATAAAGACACTTTGAGGATACTTTTGATCACGCTTGGTTTAGTGCCAAAGCTTTTGATGTCCTAGCTTCAAGTAAACAAGATTGAAATACCATAATAACAAGCCATTTTAAACAGCATCCCTTGAGCAGGAATCCATTCAAGATAGAGGGAGGAGATAACTGCAGACTAGCTCATTGCACTGCCAGGCTGTGTGCTGAAAGCATATGAGATTAAAGGTACTTATCATGTGGAAGTATCATCCATCTAAGTATCAACCAAGTTTCACTCAGCAGAGACTGTCATTTATAAAATGGCTAGGAAGAACACCATCACATTCTGTTGCTTTTTGGAGCTTCTTACAATATTATTTAATTAATTGTATTCTCAGAGCTTTTTCTATGTATTGCATATAATCTACCAGCTAACATAATGTGTGAAGCTTTTTGTATCTGATCTGAATGATTTTTAGTTCACTTGCCTTTGTCCTTCATCTCTATTCTCAGTCCTCTTCTCTGTGTCAGATAGTTCTTTATTTTCCATCAGATTTTGTCTGGACCTGATGACGTCTGCTTGGAAAATGTTAAGTGCCTCCTCACAAGTCAATTTCTGTGATCTTTTCCTGAGTTTTCTGTTTCATGTCATGTGCTCATTTTAGGGATTTGATCCCTTAATGTTCCAAAATTGACTCATCAGTTCAAATCAGACATAATCACTTCTATAATGTTTACTTTCTTAGAATCCAGTTCTGATACCTTTAGTGTTATCACTGTGCTACCACTCAAACTCCCTTGTTGTCCCTAGGTTGCAGAGCCCTGAAATGTAAGTTCCCTACTCACTACTGAAGTATGTGATCAGATTCAATATAAAAGGAATGTTTACCATTCCTTCAACTATGTTTTTCTGAAGGAGGTTGGCTATGGCTGCTGTGATTTATATTGTATCAGGGATGCTGATGTGTGTTAAGCATGCTCCAGTGTACTATGACAGATGTTATCTGTTTCGTTTGTGGGTAGTTTACCGTACGGACGCTGTATACTTTGTTTAAAGAGAGTTTCTGGACAAAAGAAATGAAGGCTGATTTTGTCTTGTCAGTTGTGCACTGTATCATAAGAATCATAATGCAGGAGGAATAGATTTTTCCTGAAAATAACAGCATGTTCAGCTAGTGAAATCTTCTAGAGTGTGAGAGGCAAGGGCAGGCAGAAAAAAGACACAGCAGGCAGTGAAACTGCAACATGTGCAGAAACCGAAATGCTCCACTGATGCATTTCCATGGAAAGACTGAACCTAGCAACTGAGAATGTAGCAAACAGTAAGGGCAGGCTTCAGCATAACCAGAATATGTTTTCTTCCAGTATGGTTGTCATTTTAGCTCACGGTTAAGTAAGTTCACATTGCTAATTCACAGAAATTGTTACAGGCAGCCATATAGGGGACATGAATGGAGCGCATTGCCTTTCATTAGTCTGTTCTTTACACTATTGTAAAGATTTCTCCTGGGACCTGGTGAGAATTGTGTGAACTTACTTCTAACCCAAAAAGTGATTGAAAGTTGCTTGATGGTGAACAAGCCAGAAAAAACTACCCACTCCATAAAGAAATATTGGATAAGAGAAAGACTGGTTTACAAGGCCTTTATTTTAACTTGCATTACCTGACAGATCTGAGTCTTCTCTATTTCAAAGGCCACCTTGCTTCTGTGTCTCAATATAACCTAATGATAATTTTTTTTTTTAATGTGAACTTTTTATGAAACAGCTATTAGTAGTTTCACTTCAATATATCAACAGGGACCTTTTTAAACATACAACCAGAGCTTTTATACTGGTCAGCCTTACTTTGGATTGTTATAAAACTTATTTGCTCACATTTTGGTGCTTTCATACATGACTGAGCACCCACGCTTTCTAAATATTAATGTTACAGCATCAAATTAATGTAAGTGCCTAATGGCTTTACAGATGCAGGGATGAGAGCTTTCTGGGCCTTTTTTTCACTGCCTGGGTCATTTCTGTAAATTCATTAAAACACTTGAAGACCACTTTCTGAGTGTCACCATTAATAACTGTCATTAATGATTAATCTATTTTTTACTACCTGCAGGACTTAATGTTATTCAAATATAGATGAATAGCTGCCTTTAAACACAGCTAAAGATATTCATTTTTTCACTTAGATCATCTGATAATGTAGGGCTCCTGGGCAACTGGACAGCTGCATGCCAGTAGAATTTCTTCTGTGCCTTTACTCTTACGAACTGATTCCATAAATCTCTACCCATTAGGAGTTTGGAGTATTCCCATTCTCCTCTTTCCTCAAAGTTAATCTTCTTTAAATTTCAATACAGTTAGAAAAGAAATTCTAAGCTTTAAGCTGCAACTACTTCAACCTTTCAAGTCAGAGTTTAGTTAGAATTAGCTTGACAGTCAATGTACAGGGATTTCTCTTTTAAGTGTTCTTGCTATCACTTCTCCAGTTGAGGTTCAAAGAGAAATTAAAAATTTCTTTCTTCTCTCTTGGATGGTCTATTCATTTCTTAAACAGTCTTGAATCATTTTTCCCTGAGCAGGCTTTCCCTGTTCTACACTGAAATCTGGAAACTGACAAAAAATGAAAAAAAAAAAAAAATTGTTCTTAGAGATCTAAAAACGGAACCAAATCTTCAACACTAGTACAGAGGAAGAGTGAACTGAGATGCAGGCATGAGTATAGCTTTACATTTTGTTGTTAGTCAAATTAGCTATTATATATGAACCAACCACTAGCTGTTTTTTTTGGTTTTGGGGTTGCTTGGTGTTTTTTTTACTTTGTACTTTCTAAGGCTTGACTGATATTTAACTAAGCAGGTGCAAATCAGTTGGTATCAGGCACAAGGTGCATCATTGTACCTCAAAAAGGGATAATCATTACTTATTGTACATTTTTACATAGAAAAATTTACCAGTTTCAGCTATGATTTTTCTATTATTTGCAGTATATAAATGATGCTTTACAAAAAGCATTTCACAGTCAGTTGAAACTCTGAAAGAATAACTTCATAATATTTAGAAAATAACAATTTTTACAATTTTCACAAAATAGAATGACTTACAAATGTATTTTATATATTTACACACACAGAAATACTTTCACATTGATTCCTACCTAAGGTATTAATATTTGTTTCTAATCAGTGGCTTCATAGACTAAATACAAAAAACTAAAGATTTTCTGAAATCTAAGGACAAATATTTTCTACTTTCACAAGTCAGGCAGCTTGATTTTAAAAATAAATGATACTTTGAAGTAAAACCTATACATAATTAATCTAGTTGTATTTCTTAATTAATTGTATTAATTAATTGTATTAATTAATAACTAAATTAAGCTCATTGTATTTATTAACAGGTATGTCACCTAGTCCAATTTCTCTGCTTAAAGTAGGGTCACTTAGAACAGGTTGCCCAGGATATTGCCTAGTTGGGTTTTAAACATCTCAAGGAATGGAGACTCCACAACCTCTGCGATAATTTTCCTTGCTTTTCCTGTATTTCCTGTACTTCAGTTTGTGTCTATTGTCTCTTGTCCTTTCACTGGTGTACTGGGTCTGAGATGGAAATAATCTTATTCATAGCAGCCCATATGGTGCTGTGTTTTGGATTTGTGACCAAAACAGTGTTAATAACACACCAATGTTTTAGGTATTGCTAAACAGTTCTTACACAGCATCAAAGGTGTGCAAGAAGTTGGGAGGGGACACAGCCAAGACAGCTGGCCCCAACCAACCATAGGGATATTCTATATCATCTGACATCATACTCAGCAATAAAAGCTAGGGAAAAGGAGGAGTAAGGTGGGATGTTTGGGGTTATGGTGTTTGTCTTCTCAAGTACCTGTTATGTGTAATGAAGCCCTGTTTTCCAAGAAGTGGCTAAACATCTGCCTGCTGGTAAGAAGTAGTAAATTAATTCCTTATTTTGCTTTGCTTGCAGAAGCAGCTTTACTTCACTTATTAACCTGTCTTTATCTCAACCCACAAGTTCTTCTCCCTTTTGCCCTTCCCATTCTCTCGCCCATTCCACTGTGGAGGAGTGAGCATGAGGCTGTGTGGGGTTTAGCTGCCTACTGGGGTTAGTCCACCACAATCTCATATGAGAGTTGTTCATTGTGCTCGAGGCTAGCTTCTCTATGTGATGATGATTGTTTATTCCTATGTTTTTCCACTCTTTTGAATGTATGATTTTTTTTAAAATATGTATTAATATGACCTCTTATCCTATGTGATTTTTAATGTAATTTTTAATTTTTGTATACATCTTGGAAAATATTTCTGCTGATGAGGTTTGAAGCCCAACAATTCACTTAAGTCTATTCTTGTAGTTTTTGCAGAGTTTAGTTTAGATATCTTCAATTGACACAAAAATTTCTCACAGACTCTCAAAACACACTAATTAGTTTCAATTCAAACTAGATAACAAACATCACAGAAACTGTTGCTCAGTTCTGAGCAGTGGTTGGTTCTGAAAATTTTAACCAGCATGAGTCAGGATGCCTAAAGTGAAGAGTACATGTACACAAACAACATTTAAATTAAGTCAGTGGCATTGTACATCATATACTCTTTTTAATAGTCAGCCTTTCTCTCTATCCCTTTTTAAAATCACCTGAAATTTTAATTAAGTGACTTGATAAGAAACTTTTCCTAAAAAGGTGAACATTTTTTTATCAAATCTATTCCTGTTTCCTTCTAGCCCTAATAAATTGTAAGAATCAAAAATCTTAATTAAAAACAAACAAACAAACAAAAAAAAACCCAAGCAAAAAAAACCCCAAAACCAAGGGAACTATGTAGTGCAGCAGAAAAAAAGAGAATACTGAAACATTGCTGGTCAGTAAAAAATAATGTGGAAATCTATAGGGGGGAAAAAAAGAATTTCCTAAACAATGAATTTTACTGTGACAAGTTACCTTGTAGGAAGGAAATCAGAATGAGTAGTTTATCAGTGCTGATGGAGACAAATGGTGACTTTTGTGCAAAATGCTGTTAAACTAAATACCCCATCTTTCACTGCATTCAAAGAAAGCAACATATATTGGTAGCAATAATTTTTGCAAGTCATAATCTTTTATTAAATAAGATTTTTTTTATTTATTTATGCACAAAAAGGCTTATATTCTCCTGTCAACTTAAATATTTTGGCTAGGAAAGTTTGAGGTGCATTCATTTTAAAATAATATTAATGCAAAAAATAATAATTAATGCAGGGGAAGGTATATATTTGCCAGCTTTTTAGTTACATATTTTTATGTACTATTAAAGGGTTAATATAGTAGATCATATGCACACTGCATCTAAGAATAATGGAAACATTTTAGTAATGTTTATTTATGTGCTATTATCCAAACTAATACATTTATTGGGAAAAATTTCTGCTTGACATTTTTTGTTTTGACTGGCATTTGCTTGTTGCCAGCTGTCATAAGGAAAGGACTGCAACACATGCCGTTAGCAGCATATGCCTTTTTGGGCGCTGAATAGCATTTTCATACGAAAAATCAAATGATCCATAACATATTATGCTGTCATTTAAAAACGGCATCAGAACTGTAACATTTTTCATGCTCATAATAAATTTTGTTCCCCAAGGCTCAATCTAGCATTTTCTCCCTATGTTTGGGGACATAATGAGAAAAACATTTATTCTATTAATTGGCATCACTTTTTTCAGTATGTTAATGATTTTCTCATAATGGAGATTTCTTGCAACAGTTTTTGGAAGACTTTGATTTCTGTGTTTTGCTACTCTCTGTCAGATGGATCTGTCTGTTTTTTCCTGCCACACTATCTTCTTCATCACACATAACTCTGACAAGTACTTATCAGATGACATAAAGATTTGATAGCCAAGCTATTTTTTCTTTCTCCCAGTCATTTGTTCATTTTTCTATGATGAACTATTGCAGAGATTTTTAAGAAAGTGGGGATAAATTAGATGTTCATTAGTAATTTTGTGATAAAAATACATATTTATTCTACTAATATATTACCTTTTAACCTTATTTTGCTGAGGAAACAATCACCTCACTTTCCCCCAAAGAAACAAATGCCAGTTTGCTTCCTGAAAAGAGAAATTGTAATTTCTATTATAGAAACTCACTGATGTCTGGATTTCTTTATCAAATGTTTGGCTCCTGATATATCTAAACTAGGATAAAAGCTACTCTAAATTCCCTAAACAGTCAAAAGGAGAAAATAAGTATTCCCTTGGTGGGTGATTCAATACACTTATCTTACTCCAAGGACTATTTGAGGAGCTATTCAAACTGTGATACTAACCTGAACAAACAGATATTTAAATTAAGAAGTTTAATTTATTCTTGAATACTTAGGAGCAATGGATCATAGTTTTCTAAGAAATATTTTACTGTTATTGTCCTGGTTTCGGCAGGGATAGAGTTAATTTCCTTCCTAGTAGCTGGTATGGTGCTGTGTTTTGGATTTAGGATGAGAACAATGTTGATAACACACTGATGTTTTAGTTGTTGCTAGGTAGTGCTTACACTAGTCAAGGACTTTTCAGTTTCCCATGCTCTACCGACTGAGAAGGCTGGAGGTGCACAAGAAGCTGGGAGGGGGCACAGCCAAACTGGCCAAAGGGATATTCCATACCATGTGACGTCATGCTCAGTACATAAACTGGGGGAAGCTGGCCGGGGGGGCCGCTGCTCGGGGACTGGCTGGGCGTCAGTCAGCGGGGGGGGAGCAATTGTACTGTGCCTCACTTGCTTTGTTTAGTATTATTATTATTACTATTATTATTAGTACATTATTATTACATTATTATTATAATTTTATTTCAATTATTAAACTGTTTTTATCTCAAACCACGAGTTTTTCTCACTTGTGCTTTTCCAATTCTCTCCCCCATCCCACCAGGGCATAGGGGCAGTGAGCGAGTGGCTGCGTGGTGCTTAGTTGCCGACTGAGGTTAAACCACGACAGTTATTAAGTACTGAATACTCTCAATAGACAGACAATAATACTGAATTTCTCCAAAGGCACAGGAATTATCTATTTTCCACCTTGAATTTAGTTAAGTCAAAAGAATTTTTACCTTCTGTTATGTTCTGACTTATCTGTGTTCATTATTTACTGACTCTAAAAAAGCCAAATAATGTTCATCAGAAAATTAAGTAATTGAATTTAATAGCACACTAATGCTTTATGCAGTATACCAGTTTATATGGTTTCAATTACAGAAAGATTATTTTCAGGAGTATAGCTGATATAATTCAGAAGCTTTGATACTTATGTTGACCTTAGATTATTTATACTTTCATATGTTACACATATGAAAAGTAATAATAAAATTATATATTTTAAAAATAGCAACTTATATATATTATTTTAAGAATTATTTATATTAAACCAGTACCTAGAGTCTCAAATCTACTATTTTAATTAAAATTAATGCCATGTTAAAAAAAACCCCAAACCTCATAATTTTAAAAATATATCTTGTCTCGTGATACTTATGAGCCTGAGAAGGAAAAAAAATTATATAATTAGAAATTTGACAAAAAAGAGTAGATACTATTTTGTTCAAACACCCCTGTTTAAATAAACTAGCAAGTTTAAAAACAACCACAGTAAAAAACTTCTATGTTTTTTTTCTTTTTATTATGATGAAAAAATAATGTAAAAATAGTTTCTGTATGCATGCTAGGCACGTACATATATACTAATAATGTATACGCCGAGAAAGTTACCTAAATTTAAGTCCAGGTAGGATAAAAACCGATGGGTGTTATTCAGAAGGATGCCAGTTAAATTACTAATGGTATCTAACTCCTTTTCCTGTAAGATAGAATTTCAAGGGAGGAATATGTGAGGAATCAGCTATGGAGGTCACATTTCAAAGTACCATTTCCTAACCTGCTACTCTCTAAAGATAGAAATCTAACTGCACAGAAGTATAACTTACAGAAGGAATATTTTCAACGTTCTAGGTCCTCTCTGAATCCAAAGTCACAAAGAAGTCAGAACTGAAAGAAGGTGTAGTCATCTGGTGGAAATCAAATCACACATGGGTTTTGTTTAATCTATACATTTGTAAAAATTCCTACTAGTTAGTCCTCAACTTACTAGTGTTCAACCGCTATACTAATTATCTGCATATGTAGTATGTAACAGACACTTTAGATAGATACACCATCTTTCAAAAACTAACTAATTAAATTGTTCTTTTTAGATTTTTTTAATATGCAATTAACCACTGTGTGTGTATTTTCCCGCTCTGTGGCCCAGATGTCTGAGATTTTTGGTCTACCTTTTTGTTCTACCACAAGAAAGTGGTAGATCACCAACTAAAACTTAAGATGAGGTAATTTATCCATGCATTTTACCATTCATATTTTTAACTAAAAGTAGACAAAAATAGATAACAAATAAAATTTTGATGTAAATATTAACTAACTTTGAATTTTATTATGTTATGGAAAAAATTATGAAACATGATTTAATACGATGATAGCAATTTGTCACATGTATTCAAGTCTATTATTTCTTCTGCCTGACTGAGCAGCTCTAAATATAGTTGATTAATTAATAAGTATAGTTTTGTTTTTAGTGTGTTGGACCTTCATATCAGCTGTATAATGAAAGAGGTAAATATTCTGTGCTTAGCTCATTTTAGGCATTTGGAAATGTGTTCTAGGCATTTGGAAATGTGTTCTTTTACACTTTAATTTCCTTCCTATATATTGTATTTATAAAAAATAATACTAGTTATAATGTTAAATATTTTTCTATAGTCTTTCCTTTGTGAAAGAATAATTAGAAAAATCCTACACAGATATAAAATAACATTTGAGTCAGAATGAAGGAGCAGTGAACATTAAGCCTTCTTTGGAAGCTTTATTTTTCTTTCTAGAAATGTGTATTTTTCTCCTTAGAACAGCCTGATTTGCCAAAGCAGAATTTCTTTACAGATTCTTAATTGTCTTTAAATAAATTTCAGTGGGAATATTTCTTAGTTGTAGCATTGAGTTTCTAGTGTAAAGAACAAAATAACAAAATAACAGGCAATTTACACTATGTTGAGGGTAACAGAGATAATAATTATTTATCACTATCGATGCCCATGTTTTAATTTTTTCAAGGAAGATGTAGTTTTTGTTCCAGAACAAAAAACAGCTGCTGAACAATCAATATTTTCTGATAAGTTCTAGTAAATTATGTACTATGCAATGAAAAATGGCATTTTAAAGGCTTATTATATGAAAATAGAAGAATTTCCATTTAATAAAATGAACTTATGTTTGAAATAGAGTTCATTAGTATTTACATTGCAAATATCATTAACATTAACAGCAAAAAATCCACATTACTTACAAGAGTGATGTTAATAGTACTTAAAAACTTATCTTTTCATATGAACTTTGTGGAATAGAATATAAAAACTTAAAAGAGATGCACTTTGTACCAAATTTAGCTTTTCAGTTGAGAGATGCAAGATCTGTCTAGAAAATCACTGGAATAAGAAATAACTCTGTTTTTCAGCCAGTTAAAAACATCTTTACTACATTGCCTGTCATCTTGGATTTCCTACAAGGATTCTTTAAAGGTTATTTGCTTTTCGGATAAGAAATTGGAATCAAGAGAGACCAGTAAGCCCACAAAGGCTATCAATATGGACAGATGAATGAATAACTGTTATTTGAACCCATTTACACATAATAAATATGAATAAAGATCTACAGTTCATGAAACCATCTCTGTCAGTTTGGAACATAATGTGAGGAAAAGACCAGTAATTAGGCAAAGACCTTATCACTAATCTTACTGACAGTCACACAACAAGAAGCCATGTTTTGCTCAAATGTGGAAGTTTGTCTAATGTGATAAAGTCAAAAGGACTCATTGGAGCATAATAACCATATGCTTGCAAGGTTTAAACTTTGCTTGACAGCTTGATCACTACTAAGTTAGTAGTCATTTCTGCAGTTCTGCAGAAACTTTCACACTTCTATTAGAAACCCATTTCCATGTCCTTAAAAATGGCTGTCTTCATGTCGTATATAATGTTGATATTTAACATTAATACTTTATTACAATACATGGTAAAAGTTTATATAGTACTAAATATTATTATTTTCTTCTTGAAAAGTTCCATTTTCTATATTCCAAAGAGAATCACATTATTTGTTGTTCACAAATGAGGGAAATAGAGTTAATACATTTTTTCCATATTTCATATTTCAGAAATAATAACACAAAGTATAATTCATCTGGGAATCTCTATCAGAATATTATCTGCTTTTTAATAGTTTCCCTTTTAAAATGCTTCAGTCAACTAATTGGAGATCTCTCTTCTTCATAGGATAAAAGGAAAATAATATTTGACCTAAGTAAGTGTCCCATTTATGAACATGTCTAGTTAATAATCAAAATTAAGAGTGAGGAACGTTTTCGATAGCCTTAAAATTATTATATCAAGTATTTTTAAAAAATTGAAAATGCGTAAAAATAAAATTATGGAATGAAACTCTGATGATTAGTCATTTTTGACTAACACATCTCTTAACCAGTTATTCCATTCACAAAATGTAATAATCAAGAACCACAAAAATCACAGAATTTTTTAGGTTGGAAAGCATCTTTTGAGATCATCTAGCCCAGCCCATCTGCTCAAGCAGGGTCAGCTAAAGAAGGTTACCCAGGACCGTGTCCAGCTGACTTTTGAGTATCTCCAAGGGTGGAGACTCCACAGCCTCTCTAGGAAACCTGTTCCAAAGTTTAACCACCGTCACAGTAGGAAAGGGTTTTCTTGTATTCAGGTGGAATTGCATGTATTTGAATTTGTGTCCATTGCCTCTTTTCCTTTCACTGGGTATCACTGAGAACAGCCTGGCTCCATATTCTTTATACCCTCCCTTCAGATATTTATACACGTTGATGAGATCCCCCCTGAGCTTTCTCTTCTCCAAGCTGAAGAATCCCAGCTTTGTCAGCCTCTCCTCATACAAAAGATGCTCCAGTCCCTTAATCATCTTTGTGGCCCTGTGCCAGACTCACTTCAGCAAGTTTATGTCTCTTTTGTACTGGGGTGCCCAGAATTGGACACAGAACTCCAGGTGTGGCCTCATCAGTACTGAGTAGAGAGGAAGGATTACCTCCATCGACCTGCTGTCAACACTTCTCCTAATGCAGCCCAGGCTGTTGGCCTTCCTTGCCACAAGCGCACATTGCTTGCTTATGGTCAACTTGCTGTCCACCAGGACCCCCAGGTCCTTTTCTGCAAAGCTGCTTTCCAGCTGGTCAGTCCCCACCATATACAGGTGCATGGGTCTGTTCCTCTCCAGATGCAGGACTTGGCATTTTCTTTGTTGAACTCTATGAGGTCCCTCTCTGCTCATTTCTCCAGCCATTTTGGGTCCCTCTGAATGGCAGCACAACCATCTGGTATATGAGCCACTACTCCCAGTTTTCTATCATCTGTAAACTTGCTGAGGGTGCACTCTGTCCCATCATTCAGGTCATTAGTGACCTCAGCATCACCTGTGTCCTTTGTTATCAGATCCCCTACCCCATTCAGTAGTGGGCTCATGTTTTCTGTAGTCTTCTGTTTGCTTTTTTTGCACTTGTAGAAACCTTTCCTGTTGCCCTTCACAAGCTTTGCCAGATTCATCTCCAGGTTGACCTTGGCTTTTCTAACCCCATATCCCTGCATAATTGGACAGAAACTCTGTGCTCCTCTGGGTCTGCTGCCCCTGCTTCTACACTTCCTTGATGTCTGAATTCAGACAAGAGATCCTTGCTCATCCATACAGATCCCTGCCACTTTTGTTTGATTTCCTACTTGGAATGCACCTTTCTTGAGCTTGGTGGATTTTATCTTTTAATATCAACTAGTTCTTCTGGACCCCTTTTCTCTCCAGGGCTGTATCTAATAGGATTCTCCCAAACAGACCTCTGAAGTAGTTAAAGTCTGCTCTCTTGAAATCCAGGGCTGCCGTCCTGTTTTTTTCTCTGTTCTCTCTTCTTGAACTCCACCATCTCACAGTCACTGCAGCCAAGGCTGCCTCCAGCTTTCACACCCCCGACCAGTTCTTCCCTGTTCATAAATATCAAGTTCAGTAAAACACCTTTCTTTGCTGGTTCCTCAATTACGTGAGCCAAGAAATTGTCATCAATGCACTCAAGAAATCGTCTATATTTCTTGAGCCCTGCTGTATTATCCTTCCAGCAGACACCAGGGTGGTTAAAATCATCATGAGGACAAAGAATGTGAAGTTTCTTCCAGTTGTTTGAAGAAGGACTCCTATACTTCTTATTCCTAATCAGGCGATCTGTAGCAGATACCTACTACAACAGCGCCCACGCAGGTCGGCCGTCTAATTTTCACCCATAAGCTCTCAACTGCCTCCTGACTCCTGACCCGTCGAAAGCAGAGCTCCATGCAATCCATTACAATAAGATGTAGATTTAAATCCTGGACCCATAAAAATAAATGATGCTGTTGTCTTCAACTGATGGCTTTATATTAATTACTTCCTGTGATTCAGAAGTATCTCCTAAAAAGTACAGTGCTACATTATTCAGTGGGAAAGAATCGTAAAGGAGCTAATTCTGCTAAACACATTTTAACTAACCAGTGTTTTGCTTTTAGAATGAATGTATATTTGGTTTTCAAGCGAAGACACAAACTAAGGATGTTCTTTGTGAATGTACAATAAATCTTTCAATCTATTCTTGAACTATCAGATAAGTAATAGTTTTCAACTACCTGTATATAGAGCAAAATATCTGTAAATAAAAGATATGTTTTTGCTTTACACACATCACTTTGTAGAAGAAGCGTTAGTTCTCATACTTATCGTAAAGCATTTTTATTGACAACTGTCAAGGTTGGGACACTGGACTAAAAGCACCTTTTTTATGAATTAGAATCACAATTCTTACATGTTAAAATGTAGTGCCCACAACTTTGTCCCAAATAGACTTTGCAGACTCACTGACAAAATTGCAGATAAATTTGAATATACATATTCTTTGAAGCTACAGATGATATAAAACTCAAGTTTGTACCTGTATGTAAAAATCTCATAGTACAGTTAAAATATACAGGGCTGTGCAACAATTTCAATGTCTCTATGTAAGTGTCATACTGCTCTTTCATCTGGAAGAAGGATTAATCTGATCATTTGGTCAGCTACAACAATATTCTGACAGGGTGACAAGATAAACCAGAAGGTTTACCGTGTATTTATTTATTTTATAATATGTAATCCATAATTTCCATGAACTCAGAGGGTCACAGTATATACTGTTTCTTCATAAAACATCCAGAGGAATAACACATCCCTCTAGTGACTGGTTAGTGTCTTTAATTTGTTGTCTAATTCTAATGATAAATGCAAAAAAGTTGTGTCTAGATCTTCCTCATTTACTGTTTTTGTCATTTTGGTTGCTTCCCAGAAACATTGTTTGCCAAAGGCTTGTTGGTATACAAAATGCCTGGACTTTCATTCTGATATCCCATATGGTCTGCCTTGGTTTCCCAAATGCCTACCACAGTGAAACCTATTTTCCTGGCAGCCACAGAGGCCTTTAAGAGTCCATTCTACCCATTTTCCATTGTTCAGGGATGGTTTGTATTTTTCTTATTATTTTGGCATGTAACTATGAACAGGTGTCATTAGGTACAAGGAGGCATGTGGTGTCAGTGTAGCAGGGCTGTCATAGAAGATGGACTTCCCTCCTCTTTTCCTGGAGAACAGATGTCCTTTACAGTGTTCTGCAGGCCTTCTTATCTCAATCCCATTGATACCTGGCATCTCTGCTTAATGGCAAGGACTCTACCAACTTCTGAATGGGCACCCAGCCATCCAAACAGATGGTCCTAGATTCAGGCAGCCAAAAAAAAATTATGTGGATGTAATATGTTTTTAAAGGCCATAATCCCAGCTGGCCACACTGAAATGGTTGTCCTTTCTCTGTTCCTGTAACTATTATTCAGACAATGTGCTACTGCTACTTTGTCTTTGATCTGGATTAATATTTCAAATTGCATTGTATAAATTTCATTAAACATTTATTTTTCTCATATATACATACATATACATATATATGTACACACTCTCAGCAAAATGGAATTAATATTTATCCCTATAGAATTTAGCAAGAGTGAGTGACTTACGACTTATTTCGGTCTCCATACTTAGCTGTTATATAATAATTTTACTTTCCAAATCCTTAGCACATTCAACTTACATTTATTAATTCATATTCAACACCTATATAATCAATCAAGGTCAAGGTAACCAATATAAACACACACAGCAGAATAAGTCTGTATGTGTCAAAATCTATGAAAACTTTCATGCCTTTCTTTGCTGAAAGCTCATTTGAACTATAACAGAAGTTGATGCCTTCTTCATATTCTTAATCATCAAGCAGAACTCATGCAATGAGGTTCTGTATAACCCTTTCTAAGGAAGATAGCATTAGATTAGACTTTGAATGTTTTCCTGTTTTTAACACTATAAAATTTCCAAAGAGGTGATAGTTTAAATCCCTCAAAATCTTTAGGAATATTTCTTTAGGTAATATTTACATGTCTGTGCTGTAATGTCTTAAATTAATCAATTATACATGCAACCACTTATGCAAGTGACTTGGTTGCTGCAGGTTTTGGTGCATTTAAAGTTGCATTAAGAATGCAATGACTTAAGCGATTATATATAAAGGGCATTGAAGTGAGCTGGGAACTGACTTAATAATAATTTCAAAAGTTATTTTTCCAGAGGATTCTAATAATTACAGACCTCCAGCATACAGATCATATCCTAGGTCACTACAGAAACAGGAAACCTCTTGAATCAACTGTTCAGCCATTTTATCTTTATTTCAGCAACTTATCAAATAAGTTGCAAATTTTATCTATTTGCTTCACAATTGAACAAAACTGGTTTTCAAAAACCATATTTTTTTCAAGTTGCTTTTTTCCAAGGAGTACAAAGAGTTACCTTTTCCATACTGAAAAGGTAAATACTTGTGTTCACATGGTCGTACTCTGTGTATCAAAAACTACTGAAATAATTAGAAGCTGCAATATTTTTTTTTTCCATTAACAACAGTTAGTCTGTAGCTTCTTATTATGTTATTGTACACTAAGTCTCACCCATCTTTCTTTCAGGACACTAACACCAAATTATATCTACTATGCTATTAGTTGTAAATATGAAGTATGTTTTTATTTTCATGTTATGTTGTAATAAGTTTTTAAATACATTATCTTTTCTAGTATACTCTTTTCAGAATGGTTTTTACAAATTCACCTTTGTGTGCATAGTTTACCAGCAGATGCAGAACTAATTCAAACTGGGCAAATATTTCCAAATATGAAAAATTCCATCTGGTTTCATTATTATAGACATAGACTTAAACGCCAGTATTCAGATTTACTGTTGTCAAAAATCTCCAGCTGAAAAATGATAGGTTTCTAGAAAAGAAGGACATGACGTATTCCACCATTTTATTTCCTTAGCATAACTGACAACAGCTGCCATTTTTATCTGAAAGCCTAACATGTCCTCAGGGGCATGTAATAACAAAAAGGATTGCATAATAAAATTACATCTATGGTGTTGTAATTGCCATAGAAAAAAAGAAGAGATAATATTGAAATAAAGATTAGCAATAAGAAAATACAATAATGAGGTATAACCAGGCAAACGGAAGGCTTCCAGGGGGAAGAAAAGATGGAAAAGAAGACCTGCAGTTGTCAGACAACCCCAACAATTGTTTGATCATATCACGGTATCAACAGAAACTCCATCTTCAGAGAAATCAGTCTGCCCAGCTTTGTTTCATAGTAGTCTCACAGCTTTATTCTCCTCTATGATTTATCCCCAATAAACCTCACAAAAAGCCAGGATATGTGAGTTGATATAATAACACGTACTCCACCAGAATATTTTTGGCATCCCTAGGTGGATCCAAGGAAAACCAGTTGTTTCTCACAAGTTTGGGTTTTAAAGACCAGAATAACCACCTGAAATCAAAAGAAGTAGCTAGGGACTGGAGATGTTTATAGTTTTGTGTAATGTTCTTTTTTTTCCAGATGGGTAAAAAAGACACATAGAGTACGACTAGGCAAAATTTTCCATTAAGTAGATTATGAAGGTCATGGGACCCTAGATACAAGACAGAGCAGCACTTGTAGACCTTGAAGACTTCAAGGATTTTGCCATCTATGGAAGATATAGTGAGTGTGCTGTTAGCCTAAACGTACTGACGTGATACTCAATTTGACTCCTTTATAGAGCTTTACAGGATCTGTTTGCGGTTACTGTTAGTCTGATGAAAGATATAAAATAATTAAAGGAAAAGGTAGTAAAAATTAATGAGGAAATGGAAAAAAAATCTATAAATAATTTATACTCAGAAGTAGAGCTACTCTGGGGCATTTTGTTAAAGGATGCAAATAGGACAGTCATTTTGAAAAATGTCCTGGCGTTCAGAAGAGGTTACTTCAGCATGTATGTTAATCTATTATTTGACTGCTTCCAAGGAAGCCTTGCCTTCCGTAGGGTTCAGATGTGCATGTTTTCTTTTCAATTTTGTTCCTTCTGGCTGAAGTTAAGTTAGCTATGATCATACTTACACTTATGCTGCATACCTGAAAGTTGGTAAACTATTGCACTGAGAAGCAGTGTATAGCATGTCAGGTCATACTGGAGATAGCAGTCGTTCAACCCTGTTCTTTTCAATTCTTTCTTTCCTGAGAAGGTACTTATACCCTGTAATAAAGTCAGCTTTCAATCTTCTAATTAAGGTAATCTAGTTTAACAGTATGACAGAGTAAGTGGACTCTGCAGGTGAAATTATATGGCATATATAGGACTTGCACTTATTAATCTACTATTTTCTGAAAGTCATCTCTGGTAGCAATCATTATAGAATGCAAGGTAAACACATTTTTTACCTTTATAATTTTATTAATGACTATTGACTTATTTAGTAGATCTCTGAATTATATGTTCCATTATAACAGTGACTAGATGTCTTCCAGCATACAGGCACCTCATTTAGAAACCAGCAACAAATGGTCTTTATAAATTTATTTTTCTTAAGGTCTTCAGGTCATTTATTGCACAGTTGTATATCTCTCTCAATAAATAACTCAGGTATAGTAAAGATTATTGTGTCAGTGATAACAGGCTGTCCAGGTACAATGATGAGCTCACAGCACTGTGGGTGTTTCATAGTAACATGGCTTTCACATGGTCCTCTGGGAAGAATAACATGCTCTTACTGAGGGTTTTATTTGGTCTGCTGATGGTTATTTCACAGTAGCTACTGTGTTTTCAACAATTAAACTTTCTTGCTTGTATTTCTGATATAAATTCCTGAAAAGGCAAGATTAATTCTTTGTCTGTGATTCTAGACCCACTAAAGTGAAAAGAAGAAACCCCCGTTTTCATTTCAGTGCTCCACAACACAAGTAATTCATACAGAAAGTTACATTAACACTATGACCTTCTGTTGGGAAAGTGATTCTTAAGAGAAGTCCTGCCAGGCAGGTATATGACAAAGGACTCAGTGTCTTTGTGGTTTTAATGCTGAGATGTAATTTAATAAACTACGCTGCTACTGGAAGTAGGAAGCATATGTAAAATCAATGTCATTTTTTTTAAATTAATACCCCTGTACTTGTAAAGACTGAGGCCATGGGGTGATAGAAGCACACAGTGTTGTTACCTGCATCTTATAATACTGATTGTGAAGTTATGTATTAGGTGGGGCCCACGACCCCAGGGAAACACTTCCCCAAATTTGGTATGGTAACGTTAACTAACAAATCATTTCAGTGAGAGGACTATTTTGAAATGTTCAGTGTTGGGAAGCTGGGAAAATCCTGCATAATCGTACAGGTGAAAAGATATAGCATAGACAATAAAATGGAGTCTGGACATCGTTGTTCGACTTCTGAGTTAAGAAAAATAATGTAATAAAAAGCACTAAGAGGCCTGTGTATTGGCCTACATTGTTTCTTTTTCACAATCTCTATCCAAACATTCCTAAATATAAGAGTCCCTATGCAGGTCTAACAACAGGTCTCCTTAAATATCAGCTTCCAAATATTGCCTTTATGTTACAGTTTGTTTTAGCTTAAAGCTTTATGGTTGCTGCCATCATACCAAAAAATAGTAATGGCTTTGTGTTATTTAAATTAATTGCAAAATATTCACTTATAATTAATTTCCCTCTCTGTTTTGAATGACAAAAGAAAAAGTATTATTTTTACAATCTCTTTCATGGTTCCTTATACTTATGAAAGACATTGTTAGGAAGGACTGAGTTTAGGAGAAATTGACCATTTGTGTTGCCATGAGCAATGTAAATTTCAGTGAGAAGTATGCAGAATTGAATACATCTTTATTGTAGTAAAAAAACAAACCCAAAACAAACAAACAAACAAACAAACAAACAAAACAGATTAGGAGATCCAGAGTAAATTTTATTCCCTTCAATTAAACTTTATTTTCAGAATCTAGGGCAAAATCTCTTTGCTATACAACAGTTGCTTTCTAGGTGATTATTTCAGTTCTTATGTTAATGCTTAGTACTTATTATTTTATTAAATAAATACATACATAAATAAAAGAGCGAGCTTCATTTTAAAAATATGCAGGCAAGTCTTTCTGCCAAGTCATTTTGGACTAGATTTGTAAAAGGCTACATATGTCTCTCACATGGACAAAGAGGCATCTAAAAGTCATCACACTTTGAAAAAAGCTTATTGAGTCTGAGTCAGTTAATTAATAAATTTTTACACAAGAATTTTGTGCTCATGGCAGCAACTCAGCATCCAATATGGAGATGAAAGATATGCTGTGTTTACTAAATAGTTGAGGGCTACGCTTCTGCATTAGTTAGAAGTGTGACCACTTTATGTAAACAGACAGTACTCAAGAAAGAAAAGATTGGATGAAAAGGTACAGTGACAGGCTACTAGGGTGATTGCAGCAGGGAGGAGATTTCTGGATGGGAGGGCACTGAAAACATATTCACCATTTAAAGAGTCCTGAAATACTATTGATTATCCCTGCAGGAGAAAGGAAGTGGTCTGTTTCACAACTGCAATGAGCCCAAGCTACTAGACCTGCTGAAAAACAGCTCTTAAAGCTCAGGAGCAAGCTGCAAAATGTCCATCCTCTTTCCAGACCAAAGATAATAATGCCAGGTTTTGTTTTGTTTTGTTTTGGGTGTGGTTTTTTTTTTTGTTTGTTTGTTTGTTTGTTTTTAGTTACCTGTGTTCTGTGGTCATTCTGGCTTGAAATAGTGCTAGTTTGAGGATTTCATCACTGCACTGCTGTGCGCATCATACCCACCCCTTAAATGAGTTTGTTTTGCTTTGGTGGACAAAACAAAGAACATATAAATTCTGGGCTGTATTTGCAAAAGGGTTGCCAGCAGGTCAAAGGAATCTTATCAATGTGTATAAAGACCTGATGGCAGGAAGCAGAGGACCAAGACAGTTTCTCCTCAGTGGTGTCCAGTGAAAGGACAAGAGGCACCAGGCACAAATTAAAATGCAAGAAATTCCACTTAAACATTTACTGTGAGGCTGGTCAAACAATAGAACAGGTTGCCCAGAGAAGTTGTGGTGTCTCCATACATGGAAATGTTCAAAATCCAACTGAACATGATCCTGAGCAACTTGTTGTAACTGACCCTGCTTGAGCAGGGAGGCTGGACTAGATGATCTCAAGAGATCCCTTCCAACCTAAATGATCTTTTGATTCTCTGAAAAGGTTTGGCATAAATTAGTCACAACTAAGTTTGTTCTGGAAATTCATTACAAAACAAAAACAAGCAAAACAAAACAAAACAACATCACCTCCTAAAATGTTTCCATTTCTCAGAAGTTTGGATCACCTAACTGAAAAAGAGGAAAAAGTACTGATTTCAAGGAGAACTTTGACAGCATCATGTCATCCAATTATTTGTCATACTTGGATTCAAGTGAGTTAAGGTGTCTTTTGGAGTTCAAATTTAACAGAGAGAAGTTCTTTGTAATAAAAGTAGCTCCATTCCATCTAGCTCTAGCTCTGAAAGATCAGGAAAAAAACTAGAAATTAGAATCTCAAGAGGATATTTGAATCCACAAATAGCAGGTCTTGGATAATTAAGGGTATTTGTGTAAGAATCTAAGTTACATGTCTGTACTTGAATTTAGTTTTTCTTGTTACCTAAGCATACCTGGAAAGCTAGAGTCTACCAATAAGTAACAACAGGCATGGTGATAAGGCTGGATTTAGGTTTCCAGAGTAAGTCCCAAAGTATGTAAGGAAGACGACGTGCTGTAAGACTGTGGGAAAACAGCTTAATCGAGCATGAGAAACAGCCATGCTGGGAAAATGGCAGTCCTTCAGAAATACGTGCATATAACACAAAATTGTGCTGGACCATTTCAGCCTACACTGCAGACACTTACTTACCATTTTTTTGCTTTGTATCTTACATAATTGTCACCATGAGGTGCAGCCAAATAGGATATGGCTAAAAGCTTCAGCAGTTAAAACAGAGAAAGAATGAACAATTCTCTCTAACATGCGTGGAATTACCAGCAAAGCTCTGATTCCAAGAAAAATTCTTAAAAAAGCTTCTATCAAATATTTTCTTATTTATTCATTTATTATAATTATGTTAATACTCAGTATTATATTATATACTATTGAAAGAAAATTCTCATTTCTGTTATATGAAACTTGTAATATTTTCTTTTCAATTTATTAAGACAAATCGGACTTGTTATACAAAACTTATAAAGCCTTTTGAGCTGCTTCCAGGTCTAAGTATTGTGTCCAGTTCTCCAGCTAAAAAACTGCTTGCCTGTGAGTTCTGACATTGAGTCTTGAATGAAAGATTCTTGAAATAAATTCAGGAAATTTGACTTATTTTCTTTAGAAATTTCCATGAAATTACATTTTTCCGGTGCATTGTGTCAGACCGGCAACACAGGCATCCAACTAGTACTTCCTGTTACTATATAGTCACAGAAAGAAAAAATCTTGAATTGTGACATACCAAGCCTTCATCTGAAAACATCAGCATCTGAAAAAAGAAAATCATAGTTTGAGTAATTCAGTGTGGTCTCCATTGGAAACTTGCCAAGTTATTCTAAGAAAATAGGGGATTGTTTCATAGAATTAAAACATTATTATTATGTTACTGGTTTCCATATTATGTTATAGTTGCAGGTACATTTCCTCAAAACTTTTAAATAAAATATCTGAAACCTCTTTTGATAGGTCTTTTTGACTAAAAAAAAAAAAAATTACATATAAAGTATCCATCTTGAGAATCTCATATTTAAGGTGTCTGAATACCTTGTTTTCATATTCCTATTTAAATATTGTTCATCTCTGAACCATAATAGAATAGCTATTTTATAGAGTTTTGATTATGTGGAGCTGAATTGCAAAGAATATTCCTCCATTCACCTCTAATCCAAACCTCCAGAGGAATTGTAGCTGCTACATGGAATAAAAAGAGGTTTCTTTGTTACTATTTAATCATTCTATCTGCTATCTATTATCTGCAGTAATAAGAGCAAAGTTCAAAAAATGTTAGTCCCTCTTTAAATTAAATAACATTAGCTTTAGCCCCACATCAGATTTTCTTGAGATGTGTAAAAATAAATGCCTTCATTGGATATCTTCAATAGACAATTCATCCTCACTTGCAAGTACTGAGTCTGAAATAAAGCCCTGTGCATGAAACAAAGAAAACTTTACAATGCAGTAATGCAGAAATACTGCATCTGTTGGTGAGAGAAATAAAAGAATTTCTCATTGTATTTTGGAAATTTACTTATTAATGCAATTTCTTCCACCTTTCTGGTATGAATACTAAGATCACTTCCTTTCCAATCTGTTTAAATCCTATCCATTCCTGATTTAGCTTCAGTGGAAAATTCTATCTCAGAGTCTTGAAGTGCCTGCCTGTCCCCAGCTCCTTATAAAGGAGTATCTGATAGTGCTACAAGGGGAAGACCCACCAGCATTCCTTCTTTTCTTGCAACTTGTGACATATTCCCAGGTGCTATTCATTCATTCAGTTTGACATTATTAACTGATTTTCTCAAATGAATTTGTAAATTTTGTTCTCGAAGTTTTGGGCCAATTTATGGTTAGCCTTGGTGCATGCATTAATGGGATATTAAAACCTGACAGTGTCTTAGAAAAAGGGAAAATCTGTGATTCATCTAAAGGTGCTAAGAAGCACATTGCAAAAGCAGGCAGAAAGTGCCTCCAGCAGAATTACCTAACACTGATGAACTATCAGAGATGGAACTTGGCTATGATTCAACTCACCTCTGTGCACTGGCAAAGATACCCTGAGCTATATCCATGCAACAGTAAAGGCTGTCCAGCTTATTCTCTAATGCTTTGATATTATACCTTCTAAAGATATAACGTCTCTGGGCATTACTATTTGGATTATATTATGTGACCTTTCCTTCCTTGTAAAATCTCTGACTTTTAAAGACCAAAGCAGATGTCATCCTCAACAGTTTTGTTGGCTTTTAAATCTCTTATTGCAAGACAATGTAAAAAAGATGGGAAAATAAAATGCCTCTTATCATGATTATTATTGCTTATTATTCAAAAACAAAAACAAAGACAAAAACAAACAAAAAAAGGGATATCACTAATCTACCCTCTTTTAAAGGAAATTTTAAACAACTAACTCCTGCACATTTTCAAATGTTCACATTCCTCAATATTCTGGGTGCCTGACTGCATATGCAAAACGTTGTTTATATTTCCTACCAAGGATCAAAAGTCTGGGAAAACTATATCCCAGTGTAGCTGGAAAATTTGTCAGTGAAACTGCCATTCAGTTCCAGGAACACAGATTCTGACATTTTGCCTGTGTGCTCACTTCTACCAGAAACAACAGTTCCTCTCAGTCTGTTAAAGCTAGAAGTATTTGAATCAGGTCTACTCAGTTCATTTGACCTTAACTTTTGCACAGTTATTTTTTTGTCTTAGCTTCAGATCCCCATACTCAGAGATATTTATGTGCCTACTTTGCAAAGTAGGCCAACTTTTTTTTGGTTGGACTTTTAATTCTTCTAGATGACATTTAGTTCTCAAAATATGCACATAATTAGCTGGACAGAACACATCCTTACACCATTAAATTCTTAAACCTAATGTGTACTTATGATTATTTTGGAGGACTCCAAAGACTCCAAGGCACCTTCCAACAGTGAAATTGAGTGTCACTAGTATTGCCTAATTCCTATGGAAACCTTCCAATCAATCATCTTTTGTTCATAAGAAATAGCTATTACAAATTAATTTAAATTTCTCTAAATTTATTAATAAATGAAAATATATAAGCTTACCTTTATATTTATTGGAAACAGTAAAATATTTTCTGTATGTAAACACTGATAGTAGTTCTGTCTTGTTGGATTGTTGATTAATAATTGCTTTTGCTGCCATGTTACACAACAGAAGGGTCTTTGAATCTGAATCCTTACTAGTCAAGAATAGGAAGCAATAATTCTTGCACCATGGGAAAAGCAGCCAGTGAGGAAGATTACTTTGTATATAGCAAATACTCAGCACAGGAGCATTAGTGAAAAACCAAACAGACAGTGCATGTGAGCATTCTAAAACTGGTTTGGCAGGGTTTCCCTAAATGGATAAAATTAAAGTGAACCATATGGAAAAAAAATTCTGTACAGAAATTTCTGCAGAAGCTATTTCAGTTTCCGAGTCTTGAATCTCTGTGATGAAGAAGTACACCTTCTACCCCGCTGTGCATCCACTTGCAAACTAATTTTGTTAGAGATCTGCTAGCAATATGAAGGAGCTTTTGAAAACATACATGGCAAATCACAAAGTGTTGAAATTTAGTTAGGAAACACAGCATAACTCTCAAAAAATGACACATACCCAAGCACTTAAAAAATCACATTAACAACAATTATTAGTACACCTACAACAATTATTAGTATACTTATCTAATAAGATATCTGAGTCACCACACAAAGCTTACAAAGCTAACAAATTAGAACAAACATGTAAAATTAAATTGGCATTAAGATTTTGTGTATAGATTAACCACGCAGACAGACACGTATTATGACACAACTACAGCATTTTGTAAATAACGATTTTCCTCAAAATTTCCTTTATACTTACATTAAATGAATTGTATTATGACAGTCTTTGCTATGTCACTAATAAACAACTAGTTTATTTGTTCAATATCTTTATCAATGATCTAGATGAGGGGATTGAGTGCACCCTCAGTAAGTTTGCAGACGACACCAAGTTGGGCGGCAGTGTTGATCTGCTGGAGGGTAGGAAGGCTCTGCAGAGGGACCTGGACAGGCTGGATCGATGGGCTGAGGCCGGCTGGATGAGATTCAACAAGGCCAAGTGCCGGGTCCTGCACTTCGGCCACAACAACCCCATGCAGCACTACAGGCTTGGGCAAGAGTGGCTGAAAGCTGCCTGTCAGAAAAGGACCTGGGGGTGCTGGTCGGCAGCTGACTGAACATAAGCTGGCAGTGTGCCCAGGCGGCCAAGAAGGCCAA
>NW_008824475.1:2691164-2710072 GCF_000699105.1 Pygoscelis adeliae
GAATGGTTAAACATTGGAACAGGCTGCCCAGGGAAGTGGTTGAGTCACCATCCCTGGAAGTATTTAAAAGACGGGTAGATGAGGCGCTTAGGGACATGGTTTAGTGGGCATGGTGGTGTTGGGTTGACGGTTGGACTCGATGATCTTGGAGGTCTCTTCCAACCTTAATGATTCTATGATTCTATGATTTCTAATATTCTTTCTGGTCACGTGACACCTGAAAGAAATAAAACCCCCTCCAAACAAGGCTGCCTCATCCTCCATAACTCTTTGCTGACTTAGCCTCGGAGGTTCTGTCACTCTGAAAATCAATTTAATCCAGGCACACTTGTGATATTCCCCCCTCTGACTCTGAAATCTATCAAGTTTCCTGCAATGAGGGATATCTATGAAACCAATAAAACAGATTTGCATAGTTGACCATCATATGTATAAAGGTCTTTTACTGTATATCCTTATGCATGATGGAATTCTCTCTTTTGTGAGAGGGCAAGCGAAGGTTCTTTATACATCTCTCAACAATGGGGAAAAAAAAGAAAAAGATGCCGTTAGTATAATGGGGGGATAAAGGCAACTGTTAACAGAAAGCAAGCAATGATAGACTGTGTTTTTCATAGGAAATTCATTAAGATAAGGGACCAGATCTGCAGATAATGAAAACTTATGTATTTCTACAATTTACATCACCTGTAGGTTTTGGTCATATTTTTGATTTCTCCAAACAATTGGGACTATCAGGAAGCTTTTTATTCATGTTTGTAATCTCTTAATCTCCTAAAATATTTTACAGTGTACATTGGAAATTAACAAACATTTAAGTCACTGAGACACTAAGATAAAATTTTACTTTCAGTATGAATTGTACCAGCCAACAATTAACCAGGTAATTACCAGTTAACCAGGTAATTAACAGGTAATAGAGTAAAATTTTACCCTAGGTTTATCACCTGAATTAATACACAAGATGTTGTGCCTCCCCAGCATAACATCCTCAGATTGTAAGTGACAGGATTGACAATTTGTAGTCATGACATCATTTAGGTAAATTACAAGTGGAGATATTTGAGGGAGCTGAATTAAATAAAGACACTGAAGAAAACAATTTTAGTATATCTATAGATGATGTTAAGATCTGCAGCAAAACTGCTTACTCCCTATAGGAAACAGTCACAGGCAAATGCATACCAGTACTGTTTTTAAGAGGGAAGAAAAACCACAGTAGCGGTAGCTAGGATTGACTGATGAGAAGGAAATATCAATAAAGGACAGAAGAAAAAAAAGTTTTAAAAAGTTAAAAGTAGTGTAACCAGAGGAAATTTGGTTGGAAAGAAGAAATTCAGCATTTATGAGGAGGCAGCTTAGATATGGCAGGATCAGAAGGGGAAAAAATACATAATGATATTCATAGCTGAGACAAAAGACTGCAACAGTTAAACGTTGGAGTTGGGTGAGAGGAGTGTATTGGTCATGTAACACAGCTCAAATGGGAGTTTTGCCTATGTTATGCAAATAACAGGAAAAAAAAATCTTACAAAATGACCCATTTCTATAGAGATCTCTGAACTGCAAGCTCTCTTAGTTTCTCTGTCATGGTTTTTAAACAGTCCCAACCTAATATTTTGTAATTCAATGGATCATAATTTGTTTCATATGTATCTATGTTAATGATTTATCCAATCACATAGTTCTAATTAGCAAAAGAAGCCTGTATCTTCCTTGACACAGCTCTCTAGGCTCTGTGCTGATTACTCCTTAAATTTTTAACAAGGCGTGTTTGTGTATGTGTATGGATAGAGTTATATTTTGGAGAAAATTTATGTGATCAGATTTGAAGATACTTGATACACTTTGAAAAGCAAAATTTGAAAAGTCTCATTAAGTGTGCTGAGGCAGTGGATATACATCTTTTACATTTCAGTGGTTGTCTTTCACACGTTAGGTACACTGTAGAACTGCACTGGAAAATGCTGCTGTGAAGTGGAAAGATTCAGAGTGGCATCATAAGGCAAACATAGTTAGAATCATGTATGATTGAATAAATTGGGAAATATACTGTGATCATCTGGAAATTCAAATAATTCAAGAAAGTACAGAAAAGTTGTTAGTCTTTATCAAGCATTTCCCTTTTGGAACTGGTTTGGACTTTGGTATAATATTATTGGATCTTTAAATCTATGGTCCATCAGGCACTGATGTGCCAAAATTCTTATTTAAAATGCTGTTATCAGAATGAGCTTACTTTGTTATTAAGGAAACAACATCCTTGCTTATATGAAACAAAAACAAAGCAACAAAACCCCAAAGCACAATATTTCTTTAAACTGGTGGTACAATGTAGTGCATATAACTGGCTGTATCAGGTCAGGTTGCACAAAGCTATCAAATTCAAAGCTGTTTTTGAACACTCACTGCCAGTGGGTTGTTACCTACAAGCAGTGATTTTTTTACTGTTATCCATGGGAAGAAGTCAGTGACAGGTGTTCTGCTTCTGGCATATCTCTGCTTTAGAATTTATGGGATTCTTTCTTTTTCCAAGGAAGCTTTCATTAAATGCTGTTACAGCCCTTTATGCATAGTCAACAACCATAGATTGAAATATAAGAGAAGAAAAGAATTCCTTCTCCCTGCAGATTCTGAACAAAAGGAATATATTATCCTAATGCTTATTGCAGAGAAGAATGATGCCTTGTATGTACCATTTATGGTTAAAATAAAGAACAGGTCTCTGATAAGACAAGCTGTTCATTGGAATGCCATTGGCAATAACAGTAAGAAGTACATAACTAGATGCTTCTGCCAGCCTTAAAGACATTCTGTGCTCATGAACAGCCCTTAGGATATTCTTCCAACAAACTACCAACTTTTTTTGCTTCAGGAAAGTATAGGTGTCCTGTACACTAAATTAATGATGTGAAGAAATTTATCTCAGGAACACCCCATACACAGAAATCAAAATGTAATTATTTTGGTATGTATCTTTCAGCCTCCATAAATTTCATTCATACCTATAGTCATTTATCTAAAACTAGGAAAAACTGTTTTTGTCTTGTTTTGTTTTGTTTTGTTTCATTCTATCAGCAAAACTTAGCTCCACTTTGAAGATCTACACGTCGTATATTAATTTTGTCAGACTGAATAACATAAATAGCATCAGGTTATTCCATCATAGCAATAAAATTAAATTTATTATCACACTTGAAATTGATAATTCTTTGTTAGCAGTTGAGAGTAAGTATGAAATTTAATTAAAAGAATGAATTGATGTCATGATAATGCAAAATAAATTTAGGAAAATGAAGTTCTAATAGAATTTTATTGTAATATGATTTCTGTAATGGATGTTTATTTGCCTTATAGGTTTGGTAAATGTTAAAAATAGCTAATTTTTTTAGGGAAATGTCAATATAAATAACATAAAAAGTTGCCATCCAAAAGACATGGACATTTCATTGCACATAACAAAGGTTATTTCATGCAATAAGTATTTACATAGGTATATCATATAAAAACACATTGAACAGAATTATATGGTATATATTAAAGCTTATCTTGTAGGCATGTTTATATGATCTTTTGGCAAGAAGTCTTGCTCTGCCCCTGCTTTGAGTTGAGTGGAGATGAGACAGTGCTGATATGAAAACTGGAGAACATTACTGGCACATTCTCTAACAGCAGAAACAACTGTGACATAGATAAAAAGTCAAGCTGCTTGTGCTTGCCTCCACCTCTTGTACACTTCCCTTTCTGAGTTTTGTCAGGAGCTCCTTCTTCATCCATGCAGGCCTCCTGCAACCTTTGCTTGACTTCTTGTATGTCCAGATGGAGTGCTTTTGAGGTAAGGAGGTAACCCTTAGAAAACCCATCAACTCTCCTGGAAACTCCTCCCTTGTCTCCAGGATGATGCTCCCCTGGGATTCTTCTGAGAAGGTCCCTGAATAGGCTACTGTCTCTGGAAATCCAGGGTTGGGACATCACTATTTGCTTTGCTCCCTGCTCTCATGAGGGTCAACTGCACAGCTCACAGTTACTGCAGTCAAGGCTGCCCCCAACCTTCACATCCCCAACCAGTTCTCCCTTGGTTTGAAGTATGAGGTCCAATGGAATGCTTTCCCTAAGCAGCTCCTTGATCTAGAAGTTAACATCAATGTACTCCAGAAATCTCTTGTGTAGGAAAAGTAGCGTATGAAAATGAAGTAACATGGGTTAGGAAAATAACTGATCTTAGATTTGAGCTGCTTTTTTTCTTTTGCACTAGATAACAGCTCAGTACAACTAATACACTTTTACAGCAAGTTATGAGGCATAAAACTGCATAAATACAGCAAGAACTCTCAGTATTTTCAGTGAATGTCTCTTATTGAACATGGTGCTAAGAAACAGAATCCAAAAGCTGCCTATGTGAAATTACTAAGTAGTTTAAAAGGAAAAACAAATGAACCAATTTATTTCTTAGTCGTGATGCTAAGCCAGATAAGTTCATCCAGCTAGTCATACAGGCATAATCCTAGGAAGGAATGGTTGGAAAAACAGTGTTTTGTGTAACAAAACTTATATGGGCCCAATTTCAAGACTGGTCATTCATGAATGCTGGTTGGCTTTCTGTTTTATTGTTGTAGCTTGTGTGAACTGAACCATACAATGTGTAGTAGTTATTCTCAAATACACATATTTCAAGAGAAACAAATATTTTATTAATTTATCTGTGATAAGTATATTTAAGCATTGTTTAGCTCAGCAGTTTATCACAGAAGAGGAATGATTCTGTTTATGACAGATTATTCCAGCTTTATCTACAAATCTATAAACTGGTTTATATTAATTATTATTGACCTAAGTAAGGTATACAAAAACATCTTTGAACGATTCAATTTCTGTTTTAGTGCTTTATTAGTGCCTTTTTGTAGTCTTAGGCCATCAATTTCTAGTAAAAAAAATGTTTCATTTTAAGAAGTCCACTAGTGACCTAAAATGAGTTTACCAGTAACAACATCATATTTTCTTTAGAAAGACAGTATCTTAACTAAAGCCAAGCCTTTCTTCCAATATACTTAAACTATTTATACAAAGTATTTTTCATATGTAAACTTTCTCCATTTATTTGCACAGGAAAATGTATATTTAGTGAAATGTCTTGTACTTTAAGCAGGAGATCATTAGGCTTGTGCTGGTCCTATGGGCATGCATTTCACAGTCTTAAAATTGCCCCTGTAGAGGTTCTGTCTTATGCACAGATGAGCTTTACCTATATTGTAAAGAAGTTCTGTCTTGTTGGAGGCGCAAAGCTGTCAGTTTCAGCTAAGGTGTTCAGTTAAACTCTTTTATCTATACCAAACTATACAGACTCCTATAGTCTAATGCGTAGCTGCATATAAAACTACATTCTGCCAGATTATAATACAATCACAAAAATCCTTGATCACCATAAAAGCCCAGAGGTACACTTCTAAAGTTTAGGTTTCAATTTTTGCCCAACTATTGTTTTGCATTCTTACAAAATTCCACTAAGGTAGTTATTAAATCCTTCAACTCCATTTTAGGTGTGCTAAAATGTGCAACACAATTTATATAATGTCATAGATGATTGTCTGATTAATAATTATTATTTTTATCAAAGCATGATTCATAGCACTATAAATAGGAAAGCATAAGATGAAAATAAAGGGAACATACAGTTACAATGAGTAGAAAAATACCTTCTAGTCTAATACAGTCCTACGTATCTATTAAAATAGAATAGAAACAATACAGGTCTTCCAATGACTATTCTTGAGCCAAATACAAAAAAGGGAGGGGGAAGGAAAATATAACTTGTTTAAAAAGAAGATCATTCTCAGATTTATATCAATGATGTTTCTTGTTACTATTGATATCAAGATGGTTGAAAACATTTCGTCTAGTTTGTTTGAATTTTTATTGGTGACTTTGATCTAGGAGATATCAGTAGCCTTTTTATTGCAAGTGGTTTTATGATGAAGGGGAGAAGGGAATCAATAACAGTACCTAACAAATTCCCAAAGCAGGCAAAGGGAAACTGACCTTCCTGTTGAACAAAAAGTCCTTTACAATAACCTTTCACCTTTACTTTGAAGTTACTTCTTCATATGTGAATGGTTTACCTTGAACTTATTTTCACACAGAACTGGAGGACAGCCGGTTAGAGATGTGTGAAATGTAAAATCACTTGAAGAAACATGGCTTTGCATTTATTATAAACTGAAAAACTGTTCCCCAGAATGATGGAGGAGAAGGAGAAAGGGAAGGGGAAGAGGAAGGAAAAAAAAGGAAAAAAAGGAAAAAAGGAAAAAGAAATAAAGAAACAAATGGAAAAAGAAAAAAAAGAAAAAAGGAAAAGGGAGAAAAATAGAAAGGAAAGCTGAGAAAGAGAAGAGATGTTCCTGAATTTTACTTGATTCTTCACTAACCAAATATAAAAAGATATTCACTTTTGAACACAGGTTGTTCAAGACAGAAATAATGGCCTGAATCAGAACCTCAGGTAAGGTTGTGGTTCAATAAGAAGTCACAGTTCATATTTGTAACCTTTGATTTTTACCTGCACTGTAGGAATAATTCTGGTTTTCTCATGTTTTTGAAATCTTCATAAGGATTTTATAAAGCTAAGTTTATTAAAAACAATGATAATTTAAATCATTACATATATGTATGTGTATATGCTTATGACTCTGTCTTCATCATGTATGTCCTCTAAGCATTGATTTTTGCTATGCCACTACTAAAATTTGCTTACATAAATACTCATTTTTTTTTCAATAGAATACTGCAAAACAGTAATTAATTTCTTGAAAAATTCAGTGAACAGCAGAAACCTTACAAAACCAACATGAGAAACAGAGCCAAATTCATACCTCTCCAGTCATAGAATTTCTGAAAGAAGATAACAGCAGGTATAAATTTGCTTATTTTCAGGCTGCACAGGAGATAACACATTTTAATCAATCCTAAAAATATTTTTGCAAACCACTGACTTTGAGAAAAACTCTAAATGTGATCCATGTTTTCTTACCAAATTATGAACTGGATTTGCAAACAAAAACCTGGCTGAGCTATAGACTCTTACCTAGCCTGTGATTCTGTTAATAAATTTAAACATGTCCAAGTAATACTCTATGTTAGAACATACAGCACACCTTAGTAAACAGCCGGTATGACTGACCCAATCCATCTCACATCCCCCCCAGATAAGTATGTATCAAGACTTAGTAATTAGAATGATGTGGGAATGACTTCCAGTAGACAGTTTGCAGGAAGACATGATGGTTTGAACATGAAAACACCTTTATTATCATGGGTTTGGACATGTTAAGAATGCTTTTAGACATGCTTAATCTATTGTTGTATATTTATCAATAAAGTTTCACAATGCTAATAGAATTGTACTGCGTGTATTTTACCTTTATCTGCAGGAAATGTTCATGAGGCTTGCCTGAGAGATACAGCAGTTATTATTTTTCTACACTAAGTAAAGGCAAATGAAACATATTTCTGCCTTCACTTCTATAGTGTAATTTAATGACCTTACACATAGTCCACTGTCTTTCCCAATAAAATGATGTTCATCATCTATACATTGTTGTATCTAATCTTTGATAATTTAGATAACTTTTATTTATATTGAATCAAACTAAGTGACCTAGCCCAAGTAAAACATCATAGATTTTTTTTTTTTTGTAATATTGGATAATAAGCATTATTTTGATATGGAATACAGCTTTATTACTGAAAGTATTATCCACATAATATACACTCTCTGCTTTCCTGCTGCTCTGTTTTGCAGATCACAGCCTCTGGCTTCCTAATAGTCATTTGAAGACACTTAACACACAAACCAACAAAAATATGCATAGAAAATATACAAAGCAGCTATTGCTTAACCAAATCAAGCTCCCCTGCCAACAAAAATTCCACTAGATGAAATTTAATTGAAATTTGAATTAATGTTGACACTGCTTTTTAATCTATAAACTCTTGCAAAAAAGAGATATTTGACTCTATTACCCAATGTCCACCATCCATCTCAGTTGTAAGGTTTTAGGGTTGTTTGGAGTTTGGTGTTTGTTTTTTTTTTTTCCCTTTGAGTTTCCCTCCTGCTACCAGGCAGCAATTTTTCATTGCTGCTGAAAGGAGGCTGTTCCAGCTGACTATAAGACACTCTACAATGCTTGTATAAAGAAACATCTCATAATATACCAAGAAAGCTGATCAGCTTCACGCTAAACTTTAGTATCTCAAGTGTCCCGCTTATGACAGTTTTTTTCACATCTCCATACTTTTAGCAGCATAGTTTAAATAGCTAGCTGAGAGCACCTGTGAGAATTCACCTCAAAACAGTGTACATTGTAAGCCATATCTAGACTCTGTTGCCTGTCAGAGTTTCCATTCACAGTCTGTGTCCAAAGCTACATTGTCTGTCACCCTCTGCATGTCCGTCACATGCCCACTCACCTTTTTCGTTTAGCTGTTTCCTTCCTCACAGGTTAGTAGTGCACCATGCTGTTGCTGCAACAGCTCTTCACTTCCTCGCTTCCTACTATGCTTGCTATGTGATTGCATAGTTTTATCCTATTCTGCTAAAAGAGAGGTTGTTTCTGGTGTATGACTCTTTACAGAGCATTTTAATGTGCTTTCTTTACTGACTGTCAGGATAGGTAAGCTCTATTTTTTCACTTTGCAGAATTAGAAGTCAAAGAAGGAAAGGGGAAAAAATAATGAAAAACATTATACAATGCCTGTTTTTGAGACCCACTATATGCTATTTTATAATAAAATAATTATATTTTACTTTTATTGGGGATCCAATATTATTTTTAATGGGGATCCTTCCCATTGCAGAATAAACAATAACATTTTCTTTCAGCTTTCACTATTGTTTTCCTTTCGCTCTATTCTTCATACTCCTAAAGTCTATATTTAATATGTCCCTCCTTTTTTTTTCATCCTGATTCTGTTCATCATTTGCTTCCACCAGCATAGTTCCGTCTCTTTCTGTGAACACGTCATAGAAAAATTTTCAATACTCATTCAAAATTACACTTGCCTTCTGCAAGACTTGCACACAATACAAATGTCTCCTATCTGTTCTAGTGGCTGCATGTCTCTTCTGTCCCTCTTAACTGTATAATAATGCAGTATGATGAGATCCCAGACTTTAGATCAATAAGGCACAATCACTACAATGTTGATATGAACTGAGCTGCAAGCTCACACCTTACAGGATAGCATTTCCTTGTAGGATCAAGGTCTAGAAGATTAACTCTAAGATGATGTCTAGCAGATGCAGGAGACTTGACACACATGACAGACAGGAGGTGACATAACCTCAGAGTTTGGAGGATCCTGCAGTACTTAGGCTTAACAGAGCAAATAAAGGACTGAGAAGCTAATCTTTGTCTTTGGTACAGTATTGTGTGTAATGCCTACTTGGTGTTACTTCGTAATGATAATAACATGTTTTATTTATAATCTCTTCTGACTGAGGATCATGTTTATTTATTTTATTATGTCTGAACATCAGGCATAAAGCGTTGGGGATTTTTGTAAAACAGGTCCCAAATAATTTTTCTGGTCAGTATGCAGTATTCTCTTCTTTAGTTAATATGCTTTCTTCCTTCCCTTTCCTATGAGAACCATTAATCTACATTTATTTTCATCAAACTGTGTTTGCCATCTGTTATTCTTAACATTTAAAAGATATAACTTTAAGTTTTCCTCCTAATTCACTGGACCCAGAAAGTTAATTCCATTTGTAAAATGTGTGTGGGGAAAAAACAACAACAACAACAACAACAAACCGACAAACCAAAACCATCTCCTATTACTGATACAGACAGTTACTATAAAATAAAAAAAGTGTCAATGGTAATAAAACCCCGAAGACCTTGGCATTTCTTTCTCTGGTTCTCCTCTACAGATTCAATTTTTATTTCAAAATATTCTGCTTTCAGCTGTTTCTTGTCTTTAAGTGGTATTTAGATCACCATTTATTTTTATTCTATAACACAGAGATGATCTTTACTATGAAGCTTGGTAACTGTTGTCAAAACCAACAGGCACTTGTCTATGATAGTCTCCAGAAACTTCAACTAAAGATCAATCCATTTTCCTATCCAATGTTACACTCAAAATCTTCTTTACAGACAAAGAGTAAACACACCCTATATATATAAAAGTGAGAATATGTTGTTAGTAGAACTGAAATCTTAATGGTTCTAATCAGTATTAGTCCAGATCCAATTATTATCCAATATAAAAAGAAAGACAAATAATAGAGAAAAAATTGTTACACACAGGTTTTTTTCCCCTTTTTTTGATGTTGTGCTTCCCCTTCCCCCGAGCCTTTAGGTCCTCAGTGTGGTGGCTTCATTCTGGTGATGAGGGTGTGGAGGCATTTACAGTAAGTCATCAACATCTAGAGTCCTTTGCTGGGAGGAATATGATGTTCATTGGTGGTTTCTTCTTCCTCCTTCTAGGGTCCACTTGGAGTCAATTTTGTATGTCTGCTAACATGCTTTTAAATTTGTTTATTTCTTTGTTGGTCTGCAGATCCATGTTAAACCCATATTTGCCTCATGTAATGCCTTTTACATAGTTAGATACTATTTCTTTGTTCTCTTTCCTATCCCTAAAACCCGTTTCATCCCACTCCAGGCCTGCATTTCCTTAACTGACCATGGGTGAGCTGTTCAGGGCCACAGGGTCTCCAGTGCTGCAACCCTTATCATCTCATGCCTGTGCTCCTCTATGTCACATCAGCGTCTTCACTTCTCAAGGCCTCTGCTATCATACCATGTCTGTATTTTGCTGCACTACATACCTATGTTATAATTGTAAAATTATTGTGATATCATACAAAGATAACAAAAAGTAAAACATAAACATATATATACTGTCTACTTAGTGTCGTGCACACTATCCCTTTTCCAGTTTCAGAAATCTCTCTGAATAATTATGAATCAGTCTGGTGATTTTTATGGTGCCCACAAAAGAGGTAAGCTGCAGGATGCCATAGAAGAGGAGTCATTGCTCTATGTAAGAAATGGAGAGAAAAGACACTTCTTTTGACCTGCTGCTCAGTCAGGATCAGTGCCACACAGTCAAAAAGTGGAGGATTTACACAGCAGAACACATTTCAAAAAGTACAGGGAAAAAAGATACATCTGAGGAGACACCCTATAGAGGGTGTCTACACCTATAGAGCACAGGTGTGTTGTTTTTTTTTTACTTTTGACATTTTGTTCTTATTTTTGTATTTTGCAAGTTACCTTTAAATTCTTGAACATATTGTTTGAGCTGTTTGTGCATCTCCTGCTTTTTCCATAAACATTTATTTTATACTTAAAAATGTTCTGGGCAAATAAAAGTTTTCTTTATAATTTCCATGATATCACATTAATCTTTAATCTATCTCCTCCTATCATCCACAGTGTGAATTGATGAGGAACATGAAGTGTGCTACAGCAGATGTTGAAACCACTTTGATCAGTGTACTAACACTACATAACTTCCTTTGAGCACATATCTGTCCTCATTCTTTCTGACGCTACTTTAACATTCTTGTAAGTTTTGCTTCTACACCATCACACCTTTTCATAGTGTTTATTCCTCTATATCTAAAAAAAAATAGTTATTGGACTTCTCTACCTCCTAGACCATTTTTTAATTTAAGACTTTTTTTCACAGGGAAAGGAGCTTGAAACCTACATTGGGGGGTGGGGGGGCTATGTGTCTCTATTTTTATTTTTTTCTGTCATCAGCTCACATTGTTACACACCATATTTAGTAGCACAACCATCTGTTTCTTTCCCCACTTTTGAATATTCTCCAAAACCTCAAAGACCTTTAAATGTCTTGAACTTGTGTTTATCCCATAAATGGTGTTGTTTAGAGCAGCTCTTTTAATGGTAAAGCAGTGCCATTTTGTTGGCAAAGACTACCTCTTAACACCATTTCCACAGGAAGTTCAAAGAGAATAAATTATTTATTATATTCAAGACTGGGCAAAATGTTCATTAAATATATATAGAGACCTAAATTCTAGCTGGAGATTACTTCAGCAATGAACTTGAGGTGTGCCAGTTATAAATATCTGACTTGGCTTGCACCCATTTACAGTATTTTATACGTCACTGTTTTTTTTTTTTTTTAATTTGTTTAAGGGAATCTGTAAGAAGAGCTTTTCAGATTAAAAACAAAACAAAACAACCCCACAATGAAGCAGCATTCCTTTTGATATTCAAGGAATTTGAAGAAATGTGAAGCTTCCTTTTTTAAAAATAATAACTGTAATACAGCAACACAAAACCTAAAGTGATATGCCAAAGCAATTTGCTGCAACTAGAAATGGATCAGATCATAAGATACTGATCCAATTATTCTTGTATTTGAAGCTGTTTACTCTAAAACCTGAACTGAATGTCTTGATCCCTATTTTTGGTTTAAAAGCATAGCTTTGCCATGAAGCAAATGAATGGTAAAGGAGAAAATCTGCCGCAGTGCCTACATGACATCAGTCTACATGAGTTCTTCTGCTTAATGATTCTGTTTACAGTTCATCTGTTCAGATATTTCAAATTCTGGCATCTGCAAGCACTCCAAAGAATGAATTAGAAGTCTGAAGAATTTGTGGTAAGGGTAGGAGACAACTGGTTATTGATACTGAGTAAATAGTGATAAAGAATGAATTGGGCTGTAGTAGTTATGAGACTGTGGTCAGGTCATTTACATTAAAACTTGTCATTTTCTTTGCATAAGTGTGGACAGTATTAAAGGTGTCTCTCACTACTAGGATTGAAATGACAGGTAAGGGGAACTATTTCTCTATGACAGTTGCTGTGGTCTTAGCAAAAATCCAGGGTCCTCTTGAACAACAGAAAACCTGAAGTAGCTTTGAAGAGAATTCCTTTCTCTTCCTAAAAATTCTCCCTCCTCACAGAAGGTTTATTCTCCATGCTTCATAGGATGCCACAGTTAAAGGCAACAACCCCCCCCCCAAAAAAAAAAAAAAAAAAAGTCAAAAGGTATCAACAGTGATTATTTGATTATTAAAGCAAGGGAACAAATCAAAGACAATGTAAAACAGAACACATTTAATAAACAATTACTCCTTCAATTACCATCTTTTCTTTATATCCCTATGTGGAGAGCTTTTGAGAAACATTATGTCTTTGAGAGTTGCTCTAAACTTAGTGAGGCCTAAAATATTTTATTTATATACATAGAGGAAAAGTGTTTTTCATATGCAAATACAACAGTTAGTTGCATAGTATTTATCACTGGTACTTTCATAAGCTTAAAAAGTTAATGCAGTCCATTCATTATTGACAGATGGGGAGTAGCCAGCTCTGCATGGGGGAGTAGGGAATAGTGAGTCCAAGCCCAACAGCCACAGAAGGAGCTGAAGGTCAGACTCAGGCAAAGAGGCGCAGGAGTGACAGCTGTAAGAAGCAGAAGTGTTTAGGGTAGGTAGGAGTGGCAAGTTATGACTCGTGGTTCAAGACACTGTCAACACAGCCCTGGTAAAATTGAGTAAGACAGACCAGTAGAGAGGCAAGCTGAGCAAAACTGTGAAGCTGAGGAGTGCTGGGAGGTTGACAGCAAAGTAAGTTGCATTTACAGCTCAAAAAATTGTTATCACCCTCTTTCTCCTACCTTCATTGAAAGCCTTTGTCTGAAGACTTGCCTAGATTTTAAATGTGCTGCTGTTATCTTCTCATTCGTTCAGTACCATCATGAGTTGTCTTTGTTAAAAGTTTCAGTCATGAACCGCACATACACAGTAGCATTGCATTTTTCTGAACTTAACAGTTGTACTGGTTTTATCTTTGTGGCCAAAAGTTCCATAAATATTTAAAAGTGTGAATTCTTTCTTTTACTAACTTTTAGAGAAATATTCCTTCACTTTTATCAAAGGCTGGTAGATCATTAAATTCTCTTTTAAAATAGCCCAGATGTTTGTACTCTAACAAACATTTGCAAAGTTAGCAAAATAAACTTTTAAAATTAATTAATTCTTTCAAAGTATCTTTAAGTTGGAGTAGCTACTTCATTTATTAGTAATAGTATTATCATAACAGTTGGGTTCGTATACTAGTAATCAGTTGTAACAAATTCTTATACCGAACAGAACCCAACTCCATGAGTTTCTCAGGGATTTCTGTTACAGCTTTGGGGATTAAGTATTAGTGTGATTTTACCAGGCTTCCAAATCTCTACGAGTGTGCAATTAGGGTTATTATTAGGGTTCTCTGCCCTGAATACCCTGCCTCATTCTTACCACTCCCAAACCAGCCTATCAGAACATCCAGCATCCTTACTTCTGTGACAAGATAATTTGAAACTGAAAACCTAAGTGAGATAACTCTGCTTTATGTCAAAGTTAAGATATTTGGAATGGAATATTTGGGGCTCAATGAGATAGCTCTTTACACTGAAATTCATTTAATGAGGATATTTCCACTCATCTCGATGATTTAAGAAATTATCAAGGAAACCTGAGTCATGCTGAAATAACCAATGTTTTCCATAAAGCATTTTCTAGTTGTTAATCTTTCACTTAATGGTTGAAGGCTTTAAAGTTCTGATAAAGGTAACAAATTTATTTCATTACGATTTTTTTTTTACTAATTTGATGTGATACTTCATTTCTGAAGAAGAAAGAAATCTGTTTTGAAAGCTCTGCTTATGGTTTCTGATAAAATCTCTTATGTAGGATCCTGTTTGAAGTAACATGAACAGGGCCTCTTCTTACTGCCTTTTCAAATCAGGACTTCTGTAACATAAATATAAAAGGTTTCCACACCATCACCCTTCCAGCAGTAAGGTAATATTAAAATCAACTAATTTTTTTACAAGACGTGTCTTGTTTTTTGTAAGAGTATTTGTGCGGGGGGGGGGGGGGGGGGGAGGTCTTTGAATTTACAACATACTGCTCTGAGTGTATCTGTATCTTACCACTAAAGGAATATATTACATATTTTATGTAAAGAACAAATCATAGTAGCCATTGTTTACACATTTTTTTCCAAAATACGGCATAAAATAATATTATATGAAAAAGTTCAGGCAGGGTAGAAATTATACAAAGAGACTGTGTGAGCACACTGGATGTAATGAACATCATTTTAGAATGGAAGAACTGTTATCCTTCCTAATACTTAGCTTGTATCCAGCTAACAAGTTTCGGAAATCGACAACAATTTTGTTGCTATTCATTTTTCATTCATATTTCACAGGTTTTTGCTATCTAAGCTGAAGTTAAGCTAAACATAGCAGATAGATCCACCAGACATGTTTTTACTGCGCCTTCCCTCCTGATGTTTCCACTTCCTGTTACTGCCATGATCACAATGCTGTGTGAGACTTACAGGTGGTGACTAACTTAATTAGAAGGTTAAGATATATCCCAAGGTATAATGTTTTTCTCTTCAGTGATAAAAAAGGATCCTAACCACCATTATAGAGCACTCTGGGTTAGTAAAAAATAGTGAAAATTGCATGCTCATGAGAACTAACTAGCTTGCTAGTCTTTACATGGGACTGAGAAATAATTTTTTTTCACTCCAACAGTACAGCTGCTTTGAAATATGCTGATGTGAAATTGATTATCTCCCAAATATCCATCCCCCTCCATGTGTAGGCTAGGATACAAGATACCACAAAGAATAAAAGATGGACTCAGCACTAACCTCTTCCTTGGTCATTTGGTGGGCATACAGTAAGGCTTTGCTGCAAGATACCCAGATATAGTTTTGGCTGGTTTTCTCATACAAAACAGCATGAGAGTCATAAAGTGAATTACATTTCAGCACCAAAACAAGGAATCCTGGCTAAAGTGGAAATCTTTGATAATAGAATAGTAAATAACAGATTTCCATTTCTTCCAAGTATTCCTTTATGAACTCATGTATGCTATTATTGTTTCAGCCTGCTGGAATTTTGAGTGTATTTGAGGTTAGTAGGGTCTGTCAATACCAAAAATGTCAGCAAGTGAATTCACTATTCTTGTCTCCTTATATGTATTTCAATAACTTAAGAAACTAACAGTATCTCATTAGCATGTATTATACTCAAGGCCAGCAATACAGGAGACTTTTTATTAAATAACCTTTAATAGTCATTTTTGTTACACAAATTTTAGTTATTAGGGCTGAGCAGAGATCTTAAAAAAAAAACTGTTATAACTGATTTCTTAAAATAGTAAGAATAAAAATGCATTATGTTTGAATATGAAATTATAAATGCATTATACAATTCACTACAGTAAGTAGAGCAACATTACTGTAGTTGTTCACAAAAAAGTGAACACAAAATAAATAGTTTCTATTTGTTTTCATATTTCACAGACACACATTTGAAGTGTCATTATGACACTGTCACTTGTCACTGTGTTTTAATCTCTGAAAAAAAAATATTACTGTTTTATTTTCAGGTTTTATAGAAGAATATTTAATAGTTGCACCAACCCATTAACTGGTTTTATTTTACATTTTCAAGAAGATTTAAATTTTACTTGTAACATTTGTCATTTGCTGCTTTCAAATCAATTTTTTTAAAGTTACTGTAAATGGTTTTCTTAACCATAGAAATAAAGGGTAAGAAGTTGTTTAATCACATTTACACCTGTAATAAAATTTAGCATCTCGTCACTACACAGCCCAATGTATTCATTAACTCAAGGTTTTTTTTTAAATGTAAAACTGGTCAAAGCACCGGTGAATACAGAATCTTTGTTAGGTTTTGCAGCTTCATATTCTTCTAATTATGCTTAAGAACTCAAGATAAGCCTTTTATCAGTCAGCAAACAAAAATACCACACCTAATATAAAAACTGGAGCAATATAAGGAGTTTATTGGAGAGCAAAGCTTAAGTTAAAATAAATCTCTCCACAGCTTCTTTCAGAATAGATTGCACGCTGACTGCCATTCACCTGCTAGACTCAGGATGAAAAAGATTTTAAACTTACTGTTTGATAGTGTAAAGAGGGAGAGACTGAATTGTTTTAACTAGAAGTGAAGCCAGACAAGCAAGGAAAAAAAAAACAAAACACAACCTTCTGAAAACCCAGTTCAAAACTTGCTCATTCAGAATCCAGCTGAGCTTTCTGGTATGCAGCACCTTTCTCTCTTCTGGGGAGAAAGAGGGAGTAATGACGATGCTCTCACATGCCCAGGCAGTCACTTTCAGCCAACGTTTTCTGTTTTGTTGCATACACACATGAGAACCCTCTACTGACAATTTCTTTCATCATTTTGTTCATTGATTTTCCTCAAGATCTTGTGATTACATTCTCAGGATGAGAAACAAGATCCCTCTGTCATAGTAATTTGTATTAAGACTTTCAGAATCTCTCTACTTCTATCTCTTTCTTTATCTCTCTCCCTTTCTTTCTCTCTTTTCTCTTTCTCTCCAATAACTAACCAGTTCCAAGATTTCTCTACTGAAACTCCATGATATTTACCATCTAAGAAAACTAAAAATGAGACCACTGGAGTGATATGTGGTTTTGCTCTGGAAAACTACATATTTCTTGAGGGGGGGGGACAGAAATCAACAACAACAGCAGCAAAAACTAATGGTAAGTTCAGGTACTTATATGCATGCTATTCCATAACTTTCTTATACACAAAATAACATAACTCTGTATTTAATAAGCTACTAAAATCAGGTAGCTTAACAGTGTATGTAAACCATAACTGAGGCAAACCAAGAAAACTGCAGCTAATTTCTTGTCAGCCTTGATTTCTTGAGCTTTTATTAGTTGCATTAGAAAATACAAGAATACTACAAGGGATCAAAATTACAGTTGTATGTGAATAGACTTCCTAATCTCTTCTTAAAGTTGAAACTGATAGCATAGACTTGATTTTGCATCGATTTTTCACTGAGTATGCATTATGGAACAGTTCAATAATAGTTACTTTCTTCTGTTGTGTTAAAAGTAATGCCTTATAGACCAATTTTATTACTACAATGCTACACCTCCATTATATTACATTAACAATTAAAAGGGATGTCCTTCAATACAAATAGGCCTGTTCCTACAACAAATGCAAATCTCAGTTAAAAACTCCAGAACTGATCAACTGTACATACATTTTCCATTGCACAGCAATATTACTTAGTCTAGGTTTTTTTTCGTCACATCTTTAAAGATACATCAGCATACGTGTGTACATTTCTTATGGGATCTGTAGCCTGAAGGTCAGTTGCCTATGTACAAAAAATTTATCTGGAAAAGCTCATTCCTGAAGGTGCTTAAGCCTCACTTGGCACTTACCTAACTTCCATAAATTCTCAGAATTACTAGTGTTCTTTAGGTGTTTAAACTGAGCTACCACATTAAAACAAAGCACAGTAGTCACTAGATTAAGATACATACCTTAAACTCTCTCGAGACATTGAAACAACCCAGACAGATGTTTAATCTTCTTTACAGTTGGAAGGACTTGGTATCTTCCACTATCCAAACACACAGTACTCATGCACGTCCTTGTGAATATCTACTACTAGTCAGGGAAACTTACAGTAAGAAATACAGCCAAAGGGAAGAATATCACCTCTTTGTGTTATTTTTCCATGATTCTTCCACCTATTTAAATATATTCCTCATTCCTTTGTGCATAATGACACTCACTATTCCCTTGACATATTATTTCAAAATTCATCTTTTCTGCCCTGGTCTTTGAATCTTCTGTCCAAAATACCAAATCATATTAAGTGCTGATATTACTTTATTTCCCATTTGATATGACAGTTGACTTTGAATAGAATCATAGAATCATAGAATCATTAAGGTTGGAAGAGACCTCCAAGATCATCGAGTCCAACCGTCAACCCAACACCACCATGCCCACTAAACCATGTCCCTAAGCGCCTCATCTACACGTCTTTT
>NW_008824475.1:2710828-2711923 GCF_000699105.1 Pygoscelis adeliae
ATCAACACTCCCGCCCAACTTGGTGTCGTCTGCAAACTTACTGAGGGTGCACTCAATCCCCTCGTCCAGATCATTGATAAAGATATTGAACAGAACTGGCCCCAAAACTGAGCCCTGGGGAACACCGCTCATGACCGGCCGCCAACTGGATTGAACTCCGTTCACCACAACTCTCTGGGCCCAGCTGTCCAGCCAGTTCTTTACCCAGCGCAGAGTACACCTGTCTAAGCCATGAGCCGCCAGCTTCTCGAGGAGAATGCTGTGGGAGACGGTGTCAAAGGCCTTACTGAAGTCCAGGTAGACCACATCCACAGCCTTTCCCTTGTCCACTAGGCAGGTCACCTGGTCATAGAAGGAGATCAGGTTGGTCAAGCAGGACCTGCCTTCCATGAACCCGTGCTGGCTGGGCCTGATCTCCTGGTTGTCCCGCAATAGAATACTTCTATTTTTTGCTGCCTTCTTATATGGTACAGGTTACATCGTGTATGCTTGCTATATTTTTGTTAGGAAATCAGAATTTAATCTATATGATACATACCATTACTGCAGTTTAGAATGTTCTTCATGAACTATAGTCGGTGTAAGAATGGAGAGTTCAAACACACATTCAAACTTCATCGAAATGAAATTTTGCACCCTTTGAACCTCTCCTCATAGAATGGATAACAATGCCTTCTTGTTTTTCTTTTGTCTTGAAAACAGAAATAAATAAAGGTTAATAAAAAACTGTAATGTAAAGATACTTAGAAATAAAAATAAGTTTAATTTAAATTTAGTTTTACACAAACCAGATTGGTGATGTTAGAGCTATGAACATCTGCAGACTTTGCTCCACATCTTATAGAAAAATGTTTGTATTTCTTGGAGACCTATTCTAGTTTAGGAAAAAATTGAATGAGTACTGTAACTACTTCCTCTTTATTTAAAACAATTCAAAATAATTTACTTTTTATTTTAACATTATTCTGTGTTTTCAATTCAAATTATTGAGAATGTTGTATATTCTGCTGCATTCTGCAATTCTTCTTGTGTCCAAAATAAACATCACTCTATCAGTTATTTGACATCCTTTCTCTGAATAACTAAAGGGGAAAG
>NW_008824475.1:2712001-2719229 GCF_000699105.1 Pygoscelis adeliae
AAAAAAAAAAAAAAAAAAAAAAAAAAAAACAGAGACAGAACCTGTTAAAAATCACCAGTTTGAAACATCTGAAGCTTGAATAACTAAGAATATCTGTGAGTGGGAAGATGGATCAAGTAAAAGAATGTTGCAGTTTCAGTGTCATCCACAACTGACATTTATCATTTTTGTTGCAGTAAGGCAAGAAAAATTAAGGACCCCTGAGAGAATAGAACAAGATATTGATCAGAGCTTTGTAAGCTCTAAAATCTTGTACTTGAATCTGGAGTAAGTCCTTTAAAAGAGCTGTGTAAGCTCAAAACTTGGCTTTGTTTGAACATGTGAATAAAAACTAACATGGTTGTATCTGGGTTTTCTGGTGAAAAAAAAAAAAGTGCTGTAAGGACACATTTGAAGTACAGTTACAAATCTGCTGTTATTACAGAGTGACAAAATTGTGCAAGTTTTCCCTTTTTATTTTAACCTAAACTTCGATCTCTTATGCTATGAAGTACCTAATATTATAGATCTGTTCATTATTGATGTCAGCTAGACTATTCATGGTACTAATAGTTTAGAGATAGAATTAAGGAACTTACAGTTTTACCCTTCAACATGATCTATCAAACAAGGGAATTTCATCAAATTGTTTGTGTGGGTGTATATGCATTTACAAATTTGACTCAGGAAAAAAGCTTTCATCTGTCAAAAGCTTTTATAAGGAAAACAATGATATTTAATCGTGGGACAAAACCCCAAGTAAGCAAACATACATAGAGCACTGTAGTCAGAGAGGTTATATACCACTTCAGTACCTATACCTAATGTTTCTTAATAGCTGTCTTTAGACAACTTGTTAGTCATGACCAGCAAAATGTTCTTCAAAGGAAATCAGATGTAATTTAGGCCATATGAACTTTATTTTTCAAAACTAAATGCTAGAGCCCTCATTTCTGTCTATTTTCCTATGAAAATGGCTGTTTCTTCTATTAAGAACTTAAGACAGAAAATAACCAACAATAATTATTTACATTTTCACTGCTTTTATCAGCAGTAGTTTTATTAGTTTTCTGAAGTAAACACAACTCAGTGTGTTTGTTTTTAATTTAACATGTTCAAAAAGTTTAAGATGATTTCCGAAATGAGTAAGTTTTTAAACATTTTCAGAAAAGTTGTGCCTTTAAGATCTTATGAGGAAATGCTTAAAAAAAAAAAGTAAGTATTTCTCTTATGGAGAGGAAACTATAGCTGTAATATAAGAGGAATACTAGCAAACTCCCATTTTGTTATGAAACAATATATATTAATATATTTGTTTTATTAGCAGCCTTTAACTGTGTCATACTTAATATTCCACATATTTGAATATCCAGGGTATAGAAAGAACAGTAAATGGATAACTAATACCACAAGGTTTTATATACTTTAGTTGTCAGAAAGGTATCAAGAACCTGCACCAGCTAACAGTTACATGAACATAATCAGCATGTTACATCAGGATAACACCAAGGAAATTTGCCTGCTAAGCAGAGTTAGCTAGTAGAAAAGCATTGAGGATAGGGCAGGATGCAAAATTCTTCCCTTTGTAGAGTTAGAATATTTCACTTAAAATTTGAGAAGGTAACCTTCATATTCTCATTATTGTGCAGTATTCTCCTGAGCGTGTGTGCTTAAACTTAGTGACATAAGCACACTGTCAAAATATTAATATAAAATTCTAACAGCTAGATCACCGCTCATGGGCTCTTCCAGTTGACCAGAGTTTACACATAAACTATTCCTGAGCACATAGCCACTCATGGTTATCTCTGAGCTCTAGTCTTTCAAGGGATTTTGATGAAGGAATGCCTAATTTCTGTATCCAGGGGAAGTCTATGTCTGAATCTACTTTGAACTAGTTGGACTCTGGAAGTCTGGAGATGTGCACAGGCACAATAGTAGCTTGCTAGAGAACCTAAAACTGAAGCTGGGAGGTATCTAGGTAGCCTGTATGTTCCAAGGCTAAATGACAGCTGGAAAGAAAGCAGTTTGGTTTTTTTTGTTTTATTTTTAAGGTATCAGTGATACCTCACATCCAACAGAACCCTGCTTTAAGTAGTTATGTACTAAACTCAAGAATCTAGTTTGGAATTATTAATTGTTAAATGGCTTTCCTATGCAGGAAAGAAAAAAAAAAAAAAAAAAAAAAAAAAAAAAAAAAAAAAGATGCTTAAAGGGTCACCAGAAAAAAAAAAGAGGGGGAAAAAATATAAAAGATAGTTATAAAAGATAGTCACTGGTTAAAAAGCACCTCTTCTTTCAGAAAACTGTTACTAGGTATCTGCAGGAAGATTAATTTACACTTTTAAAACAAATGAAATATTTTTATACTGTGCTCAATTCCAGAGCAGGCTTCTATCATTCAAAAGGGAAAAAAAAAAAAAAGCTTTAATGTGCTAATTCTAAGCATATTATAGTTTAAACAAACAAACAAAAATACTTAAACCAATTATCATCGAAAAGCAATAATATTTTAAACAATTAAAACAGCTTCGTATATTCCAGATGTAGCTAACGTGGAATTTTTTTCTTCAATCTAATTGATCTTCATTTACTTTTAATAGTCAAATCATATGCATTTTTATTTTATATTTTTGGAGGACTGCTTTAGAATTTTCTAAAAGGTGTCCTGATGAACAATCACTCAGTCTGTGGAAAGGATGTGAAAATATATGGTATCCATCAAAGTCACTACTAAACAAAGAAAAATGAAATCTAAAGTATAAGATTGATTAATTGGTGACTTGGAGGGCTTACCAACCACTTCCCACACAGGAAAAATAAAATGGTTTTGTTTCATGCTATAGAATGCAATATCCCTAACAAATATAAAATAAGAAAGATGGTCAAACTCATTCAGATGAAATAACTGGGCTGGTAGTGTTCCGAGGTACCTCATTTTGTCTGTAAACAAATGCTAGGTTTTGTGAAAACATCTGTGTTTTCTGGACTGCATGGAATTTGGATTAACTTGGATAGCTGCAGAGATAGACAGTTTGCCCTCTGTTTTCGGTCAATTTTCTGAAAAAAAATCAATAATTGGATTTCACTATTTTTTATTAAGCATTCAAGTCTGAACAACTAACTCCAAGTCCATTCTTGTTCTGACTTAGAGGTACACACATAATGGGATATTTTTTGCTCCTTTCATGTTAGATATCTAACCACAAGGAAAATAAGAGCAAGCTTCATAAGAAAGTGTCGTAGTTTAACCCCAGCCAGCAACTAAGCACCACACAGCCACTTGCTTACTCCCCCACAGTGGGATGGGGGAGAGAATCAGAAGAGTAAAAATGAGAAAACTTGCGGGTTGAGATAAAGACAGTTTAATAGTTAAAGCAAAAGCCGCGCACACAAACAAAGCAAAACAAGGAATTCATTCACTACTTCCCATCGACAGGCAGGTGTTCAGCCATCTCCAGGAAAGCAGGGCTTCATCAAGTATAACAGTTACTTGGGACGACAAAATGCCATCAGTCCAAACATGCCCCCTTCCTTCTTCTTCCCCCAGTTTTATATGCTGAGCACGATGTCATACGGTATGGAACATCCCTTTGGCTAGTTGGGGTCAGCTGTCCCAGCTGTGTCCCCTCCCAACCTCTTGTGCACCCCCAGCCTGCTCACTGGTGGGGTGGTGTGAGGAGCAGAAAAGGCCTTGACTCTGTGTAAGCCCTGCTCAGCAGTAATGAAAACATCCCTGTGTTATCAACACTGTTTCCGGCACAAATCCAAAACATAACCCCATACTAGCTACTATGAAGAAAATTAACTCTACCCCAGCCAAAATCAACACAGAAAGGAAAAAAACAAAACAAAACAAAACAACAACTAATTCTTAATACAGTTTGGATATATTCATCATTATGGTATTAACAGTTGGTGTAGTTTCTAAATAGTTAATGCAGTTTAAGAACTTATATCTTAAGTCAATTAAGAACTTATATCATTAACACATGCAACTACTGTATTATTTATGTTGTTCTTAGGGGTGCCCTTGCATTTGCAAATATATCCTAAATCACATAAAATTGCATTAAAATTATGTGAAGGTGTAAATGTTAATATGTAAAAAAATTAAGCACCTTAAGTATTTCAATACTACAATTAATTTGTTTTTCAGTACCGTACCAATTATTACAAATTGGAATGTTAATTCTATAAAAATATTCAAGAAAATTTATGTGCCTCAAATCAGCTGATATGCTAACTGCTCCTTCTAGTTAAACTTTTCTAAAAATAGCAATTACTCACAGAGGTTTTAATAGATTCACAATCAGTTGACTCTGCAGAAGAAAACTATGTAAGCTCTGTTGATATTAATGATACCAAAGTGCTGGGCCTACATACTTCCACAACACCTCTTTCATTTGTAATGTCACCTGAAATTTCAGCACAGTCATCAAAAACAGCTGTGAAACAGCATTAAGGGATAGATTGTTACGTGTTGTAATAGGGCTGATGTGCTTTAGCAAAGAGGCTGTACTTCAGTTGGATCTTTCTTTTTTTCCTAGCATTAATTACAAGTGGCACGAAAATATCACTTTTGGGGGGAAAAGTGTCTAAAGCATACACACGCAACTGACCATTCTTTCTGAGTCTGTAGGAATGTCCTTGCTCAGCCTACCTCATAGATCCTTGCTCACTGTTGGCACACAAGCTAATGAATTAAATGTTCACCATTTTCTAAAGCTGTCATTTTGATAGCAGTCCATATAAAAAAAGTTTCCAAACACCTGTTTTAGTCTGTCTCACCTGGGGTGCAGGTGCCTGGGAGGAGTCAAACGCATCACCAACAGAGTCTTTTCCTTCCACTGACTTGTACAGCTCCTAGTGCCCCTGATCAACCCTGCTGTAATTTGTACACTCCTTTCCTCCTGAAAAGTGAGTTCAGGATTGATCCTCTCTGCTTGGGACTTCCTGAACTGGGATGCAGGACCCAGGACAGGCACCCTTCAATTATTTCTTTGGCTGCTTCACACTAGCAGTTTTCTACTTGATATTTCTGTGCGAAGTCTGGGAAACAGGCCTTCCAGCCCTCCTCCTCTCCTGGCTAGGCAGGGAGGGCTACTCACAGGAAGATATGGAAATAGTTTATTGGCTTCTGTTGGGACCTAATCCAGCATAGCAATTCTGCCAGCTACGCTGTCCCCCTCCTCTATTGGTGGTTTGGTTTCTTTTTCCTCCCCTCTGTACTTCACTTTCAATAAATCTTTTCACTTTTTGTTTGTATACTGTGTGAGTTGAAACTTATTTCTGTGCCTGTGATCTCAAAGTGTGCAGGAAATTTAGCTGCCAAGGCCTGTATGTCTACAATAAAAAGGGCTAAAGAGCTCAGACTGCCACAGCTTGAAAAGCTAGTATATAAAAAGTCTGCAAGGCCTGGGCTGACATGGCTGCAGAGTAGAGTAGGAAGGACTTCTGTATTAGACTTTTAAAGGTTGCAGAGTCTGAAAATTTAAGATGCTGAGGCACGTAGACTTGGGACAGAGGAAATAGGGTGAAAGCAGAAGTCAGGAACCAAAATGCAGTTGCATTATTTGTTTTCTCTTTGGAATAACGGGTATTTACTATAGGTAGTATACTTGTAAAAACTTAGTCTGCTTGCGGGAAAGTGACTAAGCTGCACCCTTGCTTAGTGTTGGTGCCACCATTCAGGTGCCATGCTCCCAGACTCCCTCAGGTTTTGTGAACATTGCACAGGAGCACAAGAAAAGGTAGTCAGAAAGGATTGGGAATAGCATGGTGAGAGGCAAGTCTCACCACCTTTCAAAGAACAAGGACAACCTACTTTTCAGTAATCAGTGGCACTCATTTGTCACGTAAGCACAATGTTTTGTTTGGGGTTTTTTTTTTTGTTTTTTTTTTTTTTTAATGAATATCAATTCCCCTAGAGAATTTCTCTCTGAGCTAACGATCAATTATCATCTGCAGCAAGATACTGACTATTCTTCACACAAAGTAACATGTGATGTGGAATGATGGGCAATTATTTACACTGATGGTAAAAAGACATGTTGTTTTTAAAAAGAAAATACAAAGTAACAACAATGCAACGTTATTTTTTAAAATGCCCTTTTATAACTGGAAACACAATCCAGGTGCCACAAAATTTCCATAGTTTGCCTCGCATGACAAATACAAGAAAAACCACAATAACAGAGAGCACATAATTTTTTTCTGCCTTATGCCTTGTTTTAAGCCATAGAAATTTTCCTGCCTTGAAATGGCGCTTCAGATCCTCTAACCACCACACTGGTGCTGGAGCACAACAAACTTAACTTACTCTACACTCAGTTGAAGGGAGGTGAGTCTCACTATTAAAAAAAAAAAAAAAAGCTTCATCCCGAATATATTTTGGTACTAAGTTACAGAGAATCATGAATATGACAGCATCTTTCTGTTCAGTTTCCATTTCCTGCATTCCACTTCATTACAAAATATGTGTACTTGGCAAAACAAGAGTTCTAAGTGACTTTGATTAGCAGAAAGACATCATAGCCATATCTCCTCTGTCAACCTAATTGCTGGAGAGAAGAGACATGTTTTAAAACTAATGCCAGAGTCACATTGCTAACATCTTGGAAAAAAAAAAATGTTCTAAAAATAGAGCAATACTTCTGGTCATTTTTTTTTTTTTTAAATAGGAGAAACAAGACCAAAAAAACCCCAAAATGTGATATATCCATGTTTGGGGGCTAAAACATTTGTATTTCTATTGATCTGTTCTCTTTAAGTGTTTCTTGTGACCTTTCAGGATATTCAAATTTTAATGCTTTACATTAACTAGCTTTAAAATAATGCAAAGCTTAAATGTCCCTCAAATAGACAATAGAACAGTTGCACTGGATAACCAGATGATAACTATTACAATAGCTGTCAGGGAATACAGCTTTTGAGACAGCAAGGACTGCCATGAAGTCTAACAGAAAGTTGAGAAGACTAATTCCTAACTTTTGTATCCAGTTATTAAAAAAAATAAAAAAGAATAAACAAAAAATATGTGATAGACTTAACATCTGTTATTATAAATACTCATAAATAAGAAAGTTACAATAAATAGTGCTACAACATTTCATAAAGCAATATCTAGAAACATCAGCAAATATTTATAATGGAATGGATTTGAAATGCTCCTTGCAAATTCCACTGTTGCTTTCTGTTACTCTGTGAGAAGATAACGAGTCCTTTGAGACTAACACAAGGTAAACAA
>NW_008824475.1:2719294-2725247 GCF_000699105.1 Pygoscelis adeliae
TTTACTTCTCAAAAATAGGTCTGTTCCTTAACTTGCATAACTCTCAGTGCGAAGTCAAACAGGAACAGATTCCATAAAATGGGGAAATGGATTCTTCTTGTTATGCTGTGTTCTTTATAATGCATATGGGGAAAGAAACTAAGAATTCTCTTATTTCAGATAAGAAAGAGGAGAAAATCGCAATATTGCTTTCATAGAGTCTTCATAATACAAATCAATCTGTCTTTCAAGTGAAGTGCATAAAAGATTGGGGAATAGGGATTTAAACTTTTTAAAAAACTTCTAAGAACAGTAGATAAAGTTTTCTTTAAGCTTCAACTAAAGTTGCTTAGATATACTAGCCTCAATTCAGTCTTGACTTTCAGTTTATGTCTTTCTCTACCAGTGCAAAATGTATGTAAAGTGGATATAAAATGCAATCAAATCAGACATGGCATTTTTTAGCTACTTTACACTCATTCTGTTCTAGCACAACTGACAATAAAAAGCCTTATTCTCTTCTATATTAATACCACTTTCCATGTGGCCTTGGTGCAAAAAGATTTTTTAATGACCACATATTTTCATTTTTGCTGTCTTTAAAGCACTAGTCATGAGGACTTATGTTGAAAGAGACTCTATATACTGAGACAGGTTTCTTCAGAGAAATCAGCCTCATTATGTTTGTTGTACTGTTAGTTAAGTGCTCTGCTTTTGATCAGCCAGTAAACCCCTACAGTGAAAGGAGAAATATCAGTTATGTTAACTGGAAAATTATCTGGAGAATAAAAATGCAGGAGACCAATTAGAATTAAAATTTGGCCAAAAGATGATATTCCGGATGAATTTGGTATAGACTTCTAACATTCTGATGTCAGAGACCAGGGAAGTGAAGCTGCTGAAGGGAAGGTTAGCCATGAGCAGGATGACCCCAACAAAGGCTGTGCCCCACAGGGTCTGACCACAATGGACAGAGCCATCTGCTGTTAACAGGGTCCATCAGCATTTCCAAAAAAGGGAAACTGAAAAAACAGATCTGAGGTCCAATTCACGGTGTCCAGTCAGGAGCAGCAAGAGGCAGGCCCAAAGACAAGAATGGAAACAAGTTACAACATACCTCTGAGGGGGCCATCCAAGAGACAAGGTACCTGCAAGGTAGGCATGAATTCCATACAGTAGGCAGAGATAGGACTGAAAACAGGCATAGCTTGGACATAGCTCAACAAAGAACTGGCTGCCCAGGACTGAGTTTAGCTGGGGGTCCTGAGCCCATGGGCCAGGGGTGTGGATGGATGCCCCAGGTGAGGTTGATTGGAGCCATTAAGGCCTATTAGTGCCCTCATTACTCTGAGAGCCAAAAGAGGTAAAAAAGCAGAAGTCTAAAAGTTTGGTTTTCATATTTAAAAAAAAAACACAACAACAACAAAACAACCAACCCCCCCAAAAAAAATCCAAACCTTTCAATATTTTCATTTAGTCCTACTTGATATATTAAAACATAACTGATCAAATAATGAATTCAAGTAATAGGCTTTGGATCAGAGGGACTGTTTCAATTAGGACCAATTCTTGAGGGTTTTTCTTCATGCTGTAGAGAAAATATCTAAAAATATTTTCTCATTTCAACAAAATATGGACTTCTTACAATATTTCTGTTTAACCAAAACAACAAAAAGTCAGATTTACACCAACTTTTAGCTAATACAGCTTTGTGATTTTTAATCATGGATGGGAGACCTTTCTTTCCTGAAGTTATATTATTCCGAAAAGGTAAGTGAAATAACATCTATACTGCTTTTTGAACATAGAACTCAACCCATGTTTGAGCACAAGCTTGTCTTACTTCCCACCTACAATCTCCTACTCTGTGATTCAGAGATTGATGTGTGGAATGAACTGCATGCTCAGCAAGTTTGTGGACAATGCCAGATTGAGAGGAGCAGTCAATTTGCTGGAGGGCAGGGCTGCTCTTCAGAGAGACCTGGACATGCTGGAGCCATGAGCTGACAGGAACCTCTTGAAGTTAAATAAAAGCACGTGCAAAGTTCTTCATCTGGGGTGGAATAACCCCAGGCAACAGTATAGGCTGGGGTCCAGTTGTCTAGGAAGCAGTTCTGCAGAAAGAAATCTGGGATCCAGGTGGACAGTAAGTTGAAAATGAGCCAACGTGCCCTTGCAATGAGGAAGGTCAAACACATCCCAGGTTGTATTATTAAGAGTGTAGTCAGCAGACCCAGGAAGGTGATCTTTCCCCTCTGTTCAGCACTTCTAAGACTGCATCTGGAATGCTATGTCCAGTTTTGAGCTTCCCAGTGTAGGAAGGATACTAGAGCAAGTCCATCAGAGGCCACCAAGATGGTCAAGGGTTGGAACACAGGGTTTATAAGGAGAGGCTGAGAGAACTGCGTCTGTTCAGCTTGAAGAAGAGAAGGCTCAGGAGAGACGATATGGCTTTCTACACCTACCTGATCAGAGAATACAGAGAAGATGGTGCTATATATTCCTCTCAAAGGTGCACAGCCCTCTTTTCCTGGGATAATCCATTCCTGGAAAATTCTGATTACTTGGTAAGGTAGTTTGGTAGGGATTTTTGTTTATTTGTTTGTTTGTTTTAATCATGTTACTGTAAATCGGCAGATGAAGATCCACCTTGCCAGGTTGTCAAATAATTCATCCCATAAACAATAGAACCTAGGGGCTCTGGTTATGGTCTAGAGAGTCCAGAGAATAGGGAATAGGGACTTCAAGCAACACAGCCTCAAATAATAAGTAACACAGCAACCTATACATGACGCTACCATAGGGGCTAACTTATTAGAATCAAAATGTTCTTATAGTTGATTATTTCATAACCTAAAGATTCAGTAAAACTTAAGATCATCTTCAACAATCAGAAGGGTGGTTAAATACTCAAAGCGAAGTTCTGAAATCTCCATCTTTGGACAAATGTCTGAGCAACCAACGTAATAAGAGCTTCTCTGAATAGGGGGCTGGATTAGAAGACCTCCACAGGTCCCTTCCAACTTAAATAACTGTTGTACGATTCTATGTGTAATACTTTTAATTTGACTATGTGGAAAAAATTACAATCTGATCTAAAGACATAAAAAGTAGAGCTCTAAAGACATAAGAAGTAAAATGATAATGTTTGAAGACACCATACCTTTACTATTTACTCTTAAGAAATCTTTGTCAATGTCATATCTGAAGTGACATTCATAATGCTGTTGAAACGCTAAAGTTATGAGTTATGACTTGGGAACCTGATAAGAGAGGAAAGACTCTTTCAGCATGAGGCATGCGTATACGTACAGTTGTATATATTTTAATTATTTTACATACACACAGAAATACATACATAACAAAGAGAAATCACAATCCTTATGTATGTACATGTCCACTATTGATATTGTAAGTATTAAAGTCTAAATACAGCCACAGCGATCTTCAACACTATGTGATTAAGACTTAATGCACCTACAGGCAAAAAGGACACTTGGAGAATATTAAGAAAAGAGCAGGGCAAGATTTTAACACTGATAGAGCAAAAAGGATATTAAAAATGTGCAGTCTTGAAACTGTATAACCAAGAGCTGTTAAATAGGAGACTACCATTATGCTGAAGAATTGAACTGACTTGTAACAAGTTTAAGATGGTAATGTACCATGGAATGGAATGAGAAAAATACCATTTTAACCTTTTCTCTGTATGTTTTAAGGGAGTTTCTTTTGATCAGTGGCTAGATTAACATATTTCTGAGGCTACAAATCATATATTTTCACATTAATCAAATGAATCAAATCCTCCAATGGTGCCTATATTGCATTATTAATAATTAATTTAGATCATGAAAACTCTGAAAACAGCTACATGCCAGCAAAGATGTTTGTTTAGGCATCTCTGCTTAAAATGTCAGAAGTGACACCCAGAAGGTATCACTTACAAGAAATGTGTCCCAGTACTATATAAGTAACAAAACTATTAATGACATTTTTACGTTTTTGTTAATCATGAGCATTTGAGTGCTCACAAAACTCACAGATAATGAAGACAATAAAAGGTAGCATGATGAGTCTGTTGCTGAGCTATTCTGTGGTAGGGGGGGAAAGAAAAAAAAAGCTTAAGTGCACACATATCTGGCATATCTGATAAGGTTTGCAAAATCATACCCAAACTGGTATGCTACAAATTGAACTGCAGAAATTTTTGGCAGCTAATAGCTTCTGCAGTTTTAAACAAGGTCAGAGAATGCCCATTTTGTGCTTTAGACGCCAGGGAGATGTGATTCACCAAATTAGCTTCCACACCTAGTCTACATTAGGAAATAACAAGTTTTCTCTCAATGACTCACTCAGTAGATATCTACACTAATGTACATATCATATTTTTCATTTTATATACATGTATTGGATTTTTTATCAAAAATGACTCCTGTATATTATACTGAAAGTTTATTAGCAAAAGCTTATGCATCATGAAAAGGAGCCTAACTTGAATTATTCCACACTTTCCAATACTTCCCTCCCCGCCAATAAACTGCTCAAAGTTCACCTGCAGGCAGTGCAGTTTAAATTCTTATTCCCAGTAGATTGTCCTTGGAAGGACAGAAAACAAAAACTAACAGTCTTGATAGTGGTGCTGAAAAACTCTTCCTTATCATAAATAAGGTGATCAGTACCTTGCTTATATGATAAGAGTGACCCCAAAGCCTTGAAAATAATTATTTCACAAAACCCAGTTTATAGCTTTGTGTCTGTTAACAATAGAATAAAAGTGTTTCCTCCTGTTTAAGCTATATAACAGCTACTAGAGAGCACTTCAGAATAAACAAGGAATTAAACATTTTTACTTCTTCCACCTGCAGAACTATCAAGGCCTTTCTGAATGCAAAGTTCCTTTATGAAAGGTGGTAACGTATGTTTTTTCTTCGTGCCTAGTTCAGTAGGGAACAAACACATCATAGGTGTTTTGGGTGGTGTAAAAACTGATGGGGAAGAAAGGAGGATAGATCAGAGACAGTTAACCCTTAAAATCAGAGACCTTCAAGAAATCTTCTTGCTTTATCACAAACTTCCTATTTCTATGATTCTATGATTCCTTGCACATGATAGCTTCCAGTCTTGGTGAATTAATTCTCTACCTAGCACGGGAATAACAGTACTTCCCCAAAGTAACATGGATTGAAAATTTCCATCCAATTTAATAGAAAATAGTTCTTTTTTCTTGTCTAAAAAAAACCCCCCAAACCTGAAAGTTACATCCTTTTTCTCAGACTTTCACTTTAAAAATATATTTGTAATATTTAGGCCCAAGCTGAATAAATTACATCTTTCATAAAGCATTATGGTAGCTTTCCCAAACCTGCTTTTACCTGGCCTTTTCAACCAAAATATTATGATGCCTTAATTCCTCACTGAAAAGATAATATTTTTTAACTTTTAAATATTTTGTATGTCATTGAAAAGCTTTCATTCAAAAGATTAGCACAAACTCAGTTAACAGAAGGAGCCTTACGTACAGTTCTAAGATGGCCCTGCAGAATTCCTAACTGTCTTTGCCTCAGCAAGGTCAAGTAGGGATCTTCATTCATATTTAAATTCCAGCTAATATTCAGAGAGAGGGTTTTGCATCATATTTTCCAGATCTAATTAATAACATCTGGACATCTGGGAACAGATTTAGAAGTGCTAAATGTGCAACAGCTAAGAAAATCATGTGCCAGATGAGAGAAGTAGGGAATGGAATACAAGTACTCAGAAGAACAAAAGAGATTTTTCAGTAAAGCACTTCATGCTTTATTTCATCCCACAAATGTGAGAAAGCAGAAATGGGAAATATAGTAAAACAAAGGGAAGATTTAGGTCCTGATCCTCCCCTGACACCTAGCAACCAGGCCAAGTATCCTTAGCAAAGGAACAAGTAACAAGCAACTATGCAACTGCTAAGTGAGAAAATAAAAAACTTAGATTAGGT
>NW_008824475.1:2725259-2757220 GCF_000699105.1 Pygoscelis adeliae
TGGTTAATATGAAAAATTAAAACTATTCATAATGAAGTTCAACTAATGTGTTACTTTTCAGGGGTAGATAGGAGTGGAGTAAGGAAAGATCAGTTTTGCAAAATAGCAAAAGAAGAAAACATGGAGTGAAGCCCATTCCATGCTTTCATACATCAATAACATCCCTTCACTGATTTATTCAGTCTTTTTACAGAATCAAAGATCAGACACTTTCCTCTGTTTACCAACCTGCTCAGAGTTTACCTTGCAGGTCAAATGAGTGGTCCAAGCCTTGTGGAGAGCCTATTCTGACCACCTACCACATGGATGAATTCACACAAGGAAAACAATAATACAGCAGCACTTTTAAAGTGCTGCTTGTATAACATCAAGTTAATTCACAGAGAAAGGAAAGGCTTGCTGTGGTTTTGCAAGAGACTGTGAAAAAAAGTAAGTTTATCTCAGGTTACAGAAACAAAACTAGGCCAGGAACTATAAAAAAACAAAAAACAAAAACAAAGGCTTAAAAATTTGAATCTAATGTAAAAGACAATGATGTCTCATTTTAAAGATGTATGTTTTAATTACGTTACTGCCTAGCTACATATAAAAACAAGAACTGTAAAAGCTACATGCAGCTCAATAATTTAGATGAACAACACAAGTGTAAAAAAGAGAGTACTGCAACTCAAAAGAAAAGCCACTGTCAAACAAATAGTCATTTCATTTCCAAAATTGACACGGAGGGTCATCCGTTTTAATGTTCTGTGACTGTGAGCTATACCTGTCCAGAATAAAAATGCCAGTATTGCCTTTTTCACATACCCAATAAAATGTTTGGAAATGGATAATAAGCAAAAGCTTGCAGGCTTTGGGTGTCTACAAATGTAAGTACTCAAGGAGTTAACCTGCCAGGATTAGTTTTTATATAAACAGAATAAATTCAGCCATGCATAGGAATGGAATCTCTACAAAAGGGAAAAGTATGACTAAAGGGAGAAATTCCATCACCAGACTGGATTGCAAAGAATAGGAAGTCAAAAAAGAAGTGAAAAATAAGCATTTAAATGAAAATTGTCACAGGACATGCAAGTCTTGCACAGGATGAGATAAATGATGGAACATTTTTTCAAATGAACCTGTAAATGGTCTACTGATCACTGCATAAATGTGAAAAGGAAATATTTAGGCCAGTGCAAGAGGATTTATCTATACAACTAATACAATGGAAGGCCGGATCTCTAGTAGTACAATGATGACAGGCGGTTTCCTTTTCATTCACAATAGCTTCAGTATTGTGATCCACAGTCCTAAACCACTGTAAAGTACAATACATCTTGCTGTTTTGTTGCAAATGATCCCTGGATTTGATCTGAAGTCACAGCTAGTGTCATCTAGAAGTTTCCTCTTTATGGATCTCCACAGCTTTTATGTGGGAAATAGAAAAAGTAAAGAAAAAAACCAATTCACTCATTGGGAGTGAATGCATTGGGAGGGAAAAGCAACCACACCCCCAAAGAAAAATAGTTAGCCCTATATATATCAAAGTTACAGCAGAACAGACCAAGTGCTGTAGAATGCTGTGATGAGTTATGACAATTTTCTAAATTATATCACACCAGATAACATGTATTTCAAGATAAGTAATGTAGCAGGTGTACTCAAAGTAAATGGCTTCATCCAGGGAACGTTTTCAGTTCTACTTTATAAACAACAATGCTACCTCTCTGCAAGGAATCTGGCATATTGAAACCCAATAAGCTATAGATGTTAGCAAAATTTCAGAAATAATGTTTTGAACAGAGGGGGACAGGATGCTGAAATAAAGTAATCCAATGGCATCAAGTAACTGATGATAACATAAGAGCTGTTGTCATAGTGCTATGTCAGTAGTCTCTACTTAAGAAGACGCTGATGAAGAGGAGAGAGATGACACTGGTGGAGAATAGTGGCAGTGTGTGTTAGTCACTAGAATTTCTTCCTTTATACAGGTATGTTTGATAAGGGGAGGAAGGAAGTCTTTCATACCTTTAAGTCAGTATTCCTTCCACCATGGTCCTAATTCTGTTTCTCACTATGTATTTTCTCAGTAACACTTCATCAAACTCTTTCCTTCACCCAGTTTTACTATGATGTCTGTGTCTTATGTAATTTTTAACACTGTGGGCTGAAACTAGAATATGTTTCCTGAGAGTATGATTTTTAAATGCCTTGAGAAAACTGAAACAACCTTTCTATGTCTGAGAGTTTGTTTCTGTATAATATTTGCAAAAGGATATTTCTGTGATAAATTTACCCGTGTGGGAAAGAGTTCTTATTTTTCTAAAGATCCTTTTCCAAATTCAAATCACAGCAGTATTTTAGCAGATGAAATACATAATTGCAGAGACTTTCCTAGTTTCATTCATACAGCTATAAACCAATGCTATTTATTTGCTGAGGCATAAAAAATGTTCACATAGTTTTCCATTGAAAATTACTAATATGCTAATATACTTTAAATTAAAAAGTACAGCCTTAGGTGTTAGAGAAAAACACAGGAGGAAAAACAGTTCTGTTGAATACCATAAGTTCATGGTAGTGTATAACCGGTTTTGCTAACTTTTTAGATTTACTAGCTCACTCTACAAAACTGATCTTTCAAACTGAGTTCGTAGTTTCACAAACACCTTAAGCCAGCCCTGCCTCTGAGAGATGCAGTTCTCTACACCCTGTGCTCTATCATACCCTACCCATTCTGGTTTTTATCAGAGTAGGAAATTGATTAGAAATAACTTTTTTCATCTGTGGTAGTTTCATGTGGAGCTATTCCTCAAGTCATCTTAATGAAAGTTTATAAAGAGACAAGGGAGAGAGCAGGGAAGGAGTAAGAATGGTCATTCCGTTGCTTGCAGTGTTGTTTTATAGTACCTTAAAATACATGGGAACTACTTTCTTAGACATATAGTCACACTGAAAGAACACCTTGGAATTGTGTAAGACATACACAAGTAAAGATTTGCTGTATTAGACCATGAACAATAAGTGCAAAGACCTAAAATTTGGGGATAGACTATTTCAGTTTAAAACAAGTGCAGCACTGAAACCAATCTTGAAAAGTGCCACTGCCTTCTGAAAGATACTAAAGACTTGAAATGCCCTTTTAAATTATAAGAGGAGCATTTAAGAAGCACTCCACACCATTAGGTTCTGACCTTATGCCTTTAAGAAAGTGCCAAAAGCCTACTGCAGTGGGACTGTGAATAGTGAGGCTTTTAATTTCTGCTTCCTTCACCCAAGGACTTTCAGATCCCATGCAGGGATATGTATCACAAAATTCTCCCTTAAATAAAGGGGATGGGTCCTTAGTATCTAGCCTTCCAGACATTAGTAAGTCCAGACACTGTAGAATTTTGATGATATTAATATATCATTTGCAGAACTTTAGGTTGTGTGCCATTTTAGCAAAAAGGGAAAAAGTGAACTGAGAAGGGGAGTAGAAAAGATAAATGAGCCAAGGTCACGAAGTAGCTTATGCTAGGTCAGAGGACTGAGTGATAGAAAAAAAATTTGGATTGGACAAGGCAATATGTATGTGAAGCTAAAAGTAATTAATCAGATTAGGATTTGTTTGTAGAACACCATGGATGCTACTGTGATACTGAAATTACAGGCAGAGCAGAAGATATAAATAAATACTACCTGCAACAGTGAGGTCAAAAGATGATTCTGTGGAGATACTTACCTTCATACTTATGGCACACTTTGTGCTTTGTTAGGGGCAAATTCTGATCTACAACCTCTGCCATTGCACATTTAAGAGGTGAAGGAGAGCATAAGAGTGCAGATTAATTTGACCCTTTGTGTTTTCCTTTCTGTGAGATGAAAATACATTAGCTCTGAAAACTGTTTAAATTCGGTGCTGCAATTACTTAGTCAGAAAAGTTTTTTCCTCTGATGAACTAGTTGTTAGAAGCAATATTTCCAGTCAATAGAAAAACGGAACCAAATGCCTCTGTAGTGATGTTAATCCTTGGCTCCCACACTATGTCCCTACAGTAAAGTGCCTTGCAACTAATTACAGTGTGCAACCCCCACAGCAGACCTGAGGCATTAGGGATGATTAGAATTGTGTGCTGGAGCTCTCATTAGGTGATGTACTTCCGCTGTCTGCATCATCACCCATACATAGCTATTCAAAAGCTACAGCCTTTTCATTACAAAGGCATGTACTATTAGGCATAATACAGAACTATTATATAATTCTGCATATTTGTGGCACAAATGCTCATCTGCAAGAGCATTGAAAAAATACTATACTCCCAAGAAGAAAAAAACAGTGTGTCTGTCTAGACAGGGATTCTGATAGGCTCTTCCTTGAATGTAGGAAGGAGTGATCAACTGTCTACTCCAAGCTGGAGCATCCTAAAACTCCCAGTGGTGATGGCTTAAGTCTTTGGACTGGTGACCAGTGTCAGAGGCAATTCTAACCCTACCTGCTGTTCTCCTCTGCTTGTGTGTTAACACTACAGATCTTGAAAGAAAATGGAGAATACTTCTACTCTGCCAGCCCTGCACAACTATACAGAGGGAGGGGAGGGGGAGGTGACAGTTCTTGTTTGTCCTTACAATTTGAGTTCCTCCTCAGATTCTTATACTAAAAATGTTGAGCACGGTAGATTTTATTTTAAAGAAGCAAAGATTATTGCCTCCTAATGCTCATAATTAAACCCAAAGAACATTCTATTTCTGTCTACACACTGAGATTAGAAGCAATGCTAAATTAACTTTATCATTTTTATTGTATTGTGGGCTGCCTAAGAGCCAGTGTCACAAGCCAACACCCCACTGCGCTAGGCATCATACAAACAATGAACAAAAAAGACTGCCTTGGTGCCAAAGAACATTTCAGCTGAACATTGTAGTTCAGAGCAAAGGAAACAGGAGTCAAACGTAAAGTTCAGCTATAACAGTGAGCACTATCTCAGCTAGTTCCCATGCCCCTTCTGTATGTCCTGTTTTATCTTTCTTCTGGTTTTCAGCTTTGCAGTGCACCTTGTCATTTCACAGCAGTCACAGTGATCTGAAGAAATGTGAATACAAGCAGAAAAAAATCCTTGGCAATGCCTGGTTTTGTCACATTATTTTTTTTTTCAAATGAACCACAAGATTAAAAATAAAGTTCAGAGGAAGAAAAAGTCCCCACCAAAAAGGGAGTCTTTAGTGATTTTCTGCATACCTGGCAACAATTAGGAAGTTATGTTAAAGTAATTAGGAATTGCCATGATGCTCATCTCCTACTTTTTTTTTTTTTGAGTATGCAAGCTCCAGAACTCTGCACCATTGCTCTGAAAGATGTTTGTATGCTTATACAGTATCTGACGTCAATGAAACCAGCACAAAAGAACTGAAGTGGACCTGGAACTACACTGACCGAACATCTCATGGCCAAGAGCGGAGGGTGGACTATGAAGAGAGGGCAGCAGCTATTGCTATATACTCTAAGCAGGTCACTTGTGCTCTGCAGCCTTCAGCAGGGATTCTGTGTTCTCTAAAACTTAGAAATAACTATGAACACAATGTAGAGAATGAAGTGTATTTACGCATATCGCCCAACTGTGTATATTTTTAAGGCAGGCATGAGATTTATGCATCATTTTAAGTGTAATCTGTGGTATACCCATACTGTTAGAACTGCACTACTTCTCATGAAGTTAGTTATGCTATGATTTATGTGGGAGGAAAAACAAGCCATCTGCTATTAATGATATAGTCAGTGTTGTGGTTTGGGACAGTAGGGTTGGGATTTTTTTGTTGTTGTTTTTATTTGTTTGTTTTTAAGATGCATACTAGTCATAGTAATCACTGGATAGGTCACTATCCTTAGTTTTCTGAGTAAGAAACCAACAATGTGAATTAAACCTTCATAAACCATGCCTAGGGGTGAGCTATAACATCAATGGTTAGCTGCCATCAGGAATGCTGGTTCTGCTTCTTCCTCAGACTTCCAAAAGATGCTCTTCCTGCTCCCTGTCAGCCATGCTGTTAACCTGACCTCCAGTACACCAGTTCAGGGAACTGAACTGACAGAAAGCAAGCCCAAATCTAAAGGACAGCTGGCAGAAGGGAAGGAGTAGGAATGCACATTGGATTTGCAGACAAACCTGTGCTTACACGTACAGTGTCAGGGAACAATGTGAGCTGGACTGCTCCCCAGGGGAGTTAGGCAGAGATGGGGGCCACGAACCAGGACAGCACAGAGCTGGTGAGCAGAGAAACAGCTCCTGTCAAGAGTCCAGTGATCATCAGGTAAAAGCAAGGTAACAAGTCAGGTTTGAGGTCCAGCAAGGAAATGCAGACAACAGTTCAGGGACAGGAATGGGGTCGGGCACTCCTGTGGCATCACTGGGGCAGGGCCTTGGGCTGGGCTGAAATGGGGTCCTGGGCCATGGGCAGGGTGGGGGGGAGCCATGAGGAGGCTGGGCAGGGACAGTCAGGCTTGGTAATGCCCAGATATGGATGAGCAGTGAATGTTTCTTTTCAAACTTGAGTTTTGGAAAAGTTACAGCTCAGAATCTTTTCACAGTGGATGAAAAAAAAAAAATAGCAAATTGTGTGATCTTTCATGAAACAATATTTTTTATTGTTGGTGGGTTTTTTTGTTTGGTTGGTTTTTTAAATCTCAACCTCCTTAATTCATTTGTTGACTTGGGTTAATCACTTGTATCTTGATTTGAAAGACAGTATCCCCAAACATTGATATTTTATTCCCTGTTAGGCATCTACATTTTCTTCTTAAGTATTTCACATACAGATGTGGCTGGATCAGTGATTTGCTTCAACCCATGCTGTCCTTCATCTTATGCATTTTTTAAAGCTATTTAGTACATATGATTGCACCACAAATTCAGGATTTGGACTATCTGGGGAATATAGGACCATTTCCTCTGGAGAATAAGGAATAGTTCACGTTACAGGGCTGATTCTAAGGACAACCCTTTATGTTTTAAAACAGATGTAGATATTTTAAACAACTTTTTCACAACACCTTTAGTATGCCTGTACTGAAACTGCAGTTTTTATTTACTCTGGCTATTGCCTGAAGGAGCATTCCAATATTGTGCAGTAAACAATAAGGTTCAGGTTAAAATTGAGAGACCAAAAAGATTTGCAGATAATGCCTTTATCTGCAGTTTTACTACTCTGAAAGATATCACCCATTATATAGTTTTTTGATATAATGTTTAAGGTCTATTTTCCTTTTAATAGGTGCAGTTTGTAACTGCATTTTCGCTCTATCAAAATGAACTGAAAATTAAATCAAACAAATATGTTTGCACTAAAATTCACTCCTGTAATCCAAGTTATGCTGGTATAAAACACATACAGAAAAAGGGTGGAAACACTTTTATATCATTAATATTTATTCTGTAGTAAACATTCAAAGAACTTTTGGGTTAATCTATAAAATTTAAGTTGAAGAAAAATCCCAGATTGTTTAGTAATGAACAGATAAAGAAATTAGTTGCATGTTGTGTGACATTATTTTTACATAGAGTTTAAAGGTTAATTAGTAATGAAATTATAGAAATAACAAGCAATGGCAAATAAAATTGGGTGATTCTAACTGAAGATTTTCTTAGTTGTATTTATCAGCTTGTCCTGGTTTCGGCAGGGATAGAGTTGATTTCCTTCCTAGTAGCTGGTACAGTGCTGTGTTTTGGATTTAGGATGGGAACAGGATTGATAAGGCACCGATGTTTTGGTTGTTGCTAGGTGGTGCTTGCACTGGTCAAGGACTTTTCGGTTTCTCGTGCTCTGCCGACTGAGAGGGCTGGAGGTGCACAAGAAGCTGGGAGGGGGCACAGCCAGGACAGCTGACCCAAACTGGCCAATGGGATATTCCATACCATGGGACGTCATGCTCAGTATATAAAGCTGGGGGAAGAAGAAGGAAGGGGGGGACGTTTGGAGTGATGGCGTTTGTCTTCCCAAGTAACCGTTACGCGTGATGGAGCCCTGCTTTCCTGGGGATGGCTGAACACCTGCCTGCCGATGGGAAGTAGTGAATGAATTCCTTGTTTTGCTTTGCTTGCGTGCGCGGCTTTTGCTTTACTTATTAAACTGTCTTTATCTCAACCCACGAGTTTTTCTCACTTTTACCCTTCCAATTCTCTCCCCCATCCCACTGCAGGGGGAGTGAGCGAGCGGCTGCGTGGTGCTCAGTTGCCGACTGAGGTTAAACAATGACACAGCTTTTGCTTTCTATGTAATTGTCCTGAGCTAATTGAAAAAAAAAAAAACAAACCACCAAACCACCAACTCTTGTGAGTTTATAGTAATTGAATCTCGTAAAATGAAATGTATTAAATAATTTTATTTAGGTTATTTGTACAAGCCATATAAAGCATATTGTAAGTGTTGGCTTAAATGACAATGGCAGTGTGATCCCAAGAAAACATAAAGTACTAGTAGCAACCATTAGCACACTCTTACCAATAAGGACATATTTGCTACCAGATATTTTGGGACATATGCATGCATAAAAATTTTTATACTATTTACCTCATATTATACCAAACAATGAATCAAACCAATAGCATGTTGTACAGAATATTGCAGACATTGTAGTACTGTAGTACTATGTAGATAAACCTTGTACAAAGTGTATTGTATGTTTTACAGTTACAAAATATCAACAGTAGATAACTTACATATTAATGACTGCATCACCTCAAGGTTTAAAAATAAAAATGTAAATGAAAAGAATGAAAAGTCTTTGAGTTTTGTTCCTGTTTTTTTTAATATCTCTAAGGAATTAATCATGAATTTTGAACACAGATTAACATCTATCCATCTAGTTTGTAATTCTTATGTGTGCTTAGTAGTTTGCAACAGAAACACACAAAATTCAGGCAGGATATCAGATAAGATTTTCTGAAACAGGAGAATCTGGAGTCACCTGTGGGTATCAGAAAGGATTCTGAGTCAAGAAGGCAAGAAAATTTGTGTCTGGGAATAGTTTCCAAACAATGAAGACAGGTATACAGACATTCACCTTCACAGCTGTCCCTTGTCTTGAGAAACAAGCCACCAGGTTGGCATAAAATAGTGTCTGCAAGATGTTGGTGGCAACTCAAATGTCTTGGGAACCCTTTCAAAATGTGAAAAAGAAAAAAAAATCCATTTTAATTTAAACATTGATAGAAATGTTTTAATCTTTTTTTCCCCACCTTATTTGAGAAGAATGCGAACTCCCAAAACTTAATTTTCCTGTATGTCATTATATTCACTATGTTTCATAAATGTTTTCTACTTATATGCTCTGAGTCTCTGATGCACACTGGGTGATGTTTCTGAGGCACATCCGAAGTATTTTACCTTTATACCATTTTAGTTTTTTCACACGTGTGGAATAGGAAATATAGTGGAAGCATGCCTCCAGTTAAAATCTAACATAACAAATCATGGGCTAGTTCTAAACAGGTTGTTTGGGTACAACCTACAGCATAGCTGCAGCAGTGCACTGCATCCTGTATGTTGCTTTACTTTGCTTCTCCGAAAGGTAAATAACCTGCATAGCTCTGTATGCAGCAGCTAGTACGCTTTTGGAGTCCATGCTAGCTACATCTGTTCAGCAGCACTCTGGCACTGGCCAGGATCTTCTTAACAATATTCTCAAGTCTAGAGAAATTTCCAGCTCATGTTGCTGAAATATTTCGTCTACCTTTTTGAGGGCATAAGTTTTAGCAAGGCCACATCAGCTAGAACTAAGATTTTATGTTCCCTCTTTTTTAATTCATCCATTTAACTGACATAAGAGAAGAAGAAGAGAACCCATTTTCAAGATTCTCCCCTCCCTGTTGGTTCTGGCCATTTTTTTCACAAATATAATAATATTTTGATATTTTTCACAAAGTAGAGTGCTTGAAGAAAACCAACTATATGATAATCTCAGCTTGCATGGAAAGTGTATTTCCAGTTCTCATAAAAGATATGAAAAGGATATACCAATTCAGAAAATGAAGATGAATGATTGAGAAGCCAGAAGGAAAATAAAAAATAAATTAATAATCAAGTAAATAAAATATTTTTACATTTCAAATTTATAAGCAGAATCATGAGTATGTATGAATGATACATAATTTAAAAAAAAATAATATAGGTATAGTGCTGCTAAGTATCTCAAAAGACAAAAGCTTACCAAAATTAATAGGAAAGTTATAAATGACAGGTTAAATATTTGGATGAAGTTGTATTCTTATTATATTACACCTTTTATCCCTATACTTTATGTCGCTAGCTCAACACACTCTTTTCCTTCCAGTATTTCTGGGAATCATTTTGGGAAAGACCATAGATTTGCTGATTATCATCACAGTGACTGAAATTGAACTTCCTCAGAAATGCATAAGCAACTTGGCTTCCAACATGGTTAAGCCCATACCTCATGGATACTGAAAAAAATATTTGAAAGCTTGGTGCCTAATATACACCTGAAATATTTAGTTAAATAACTGCTCAATGTTTTTTAAATTGCTTTTAAATAATGTTTCCATTATCCAATAGAATCAGTCTTTAAAGAAAAATGACATGCAATGCTTGAAAAGTAAATATCTTTTTTAAAAAAGACACAAGTCCTCCAAATTTAGAGAAAAAAAAAATCAGATTTATAATAAAAAACAAAAGCAGGTAATTTTTTTCAGTTTCTTGTTTTTCTACCAGTGTTTCACAGAGCTCTGATCTGAATTATGATCATTAATCTAGTAGAAGTTATAGGAAGAACATTAATAGCTAATGTTTATTCCTTCCCACTGCCTTGTTAGACAATATTTTCCTTCAAGTGAAATAGTTCTGATTTTAAGGAAATCTAAATCCTCATCCCCTCCTTGTAGTAATTTTGATGAAGGACAAAAATATTAAGGAACAGAGGTAGAATAAATTGTCTATGCTGGCCAAAACAAAACAAAAAAAAACCCCAAACAACAAACAAATCCACATATCAAACACTTAATTTCTAAAATTGTATTTAAACATATAAATAAATTTACTGACAGTCAAAGATCAGAAGTGCAGTCAATTCCTCTGTTCTCACCACCTCACAGTCCCAATTTCTCTTTTTGGGTTTCTTGTCCTATTGAAGTGGCTACACCTATTCTCTTAACTAGACCTGTCCATTCTTCCAACATTCTCTGTAAGAGGTCTTCGCAAGTTTCTAAGTGTTAGTTTAATTAATGTTTTAACAGTCTAATAGGTAAAATTATTTGCTTAGTGCAGAAAAGCCCCAAATTAATAATACAGATAAAGTCATTATACAAAAGTTTCCTATTATCTACCACTTTTCTCCAGTGTTACACTCACCCTTCCAATGTCCTTCTGGGTCCTTAGGTTGATAATTCAATCTTCTTTAAGCACAAAGGAGAAGGGTTTGCAGCAAGTTGTCAGCATCCTGAGGCCATTGCCATAAGGAAGATGATGTTTGTAGTGGGGTTTCTTTTTCCTCGGTCTTGGGTACCTTTAAGGCTATTATTTGTTTCTTTATCACAGCTTGCTTCCTTCTCACTTGTTCCCAGACAAGGTTTAAAAGTTAAACAAGAGCCACCCCCAGTTTCAGCTGACAGAAAGGGTGATGGTTTGCTGTGCCATGACTCCCCCAGTTGGTCAGATTTGACCACAGGAGGCATTCACAGAGCTTCATCCTGACTTTCAGTGGTCACTGACCTTCAGTGGTCACTTGGCCAGCAGCCTGTTTTTCAAACAGGCTAAAACCAGCTCAGGCCAAGGCAAGACCAGACCAGCCCTGAGACACCGCAGTGTCAGGTCTGTACAAAGCCTGTGGGCTTTTACTAGTAATGTAGGTCCTAGGCTACAGATTCAGTTCCCCTAAATGGCTGAACTATTTGGGTAAATATTTTGAAGGCAAAGAATTAGGAAAACAACATCAAGCAATAACAATTAAGACTGTAAAATTTCAATGAGCAACTGAATTTTAGGTCCTGTATGGAGAAGTTTAAAAAGACTTCAAATCACAAAAGCCTTGATGTGGAGTTCTCTGAACTTTCCTGCATCCAGAAGAAGATACAAAGACAGCCAGATCTCAATAGCCTAACTTTTATCTGAATACAAAAATAACAAACTAAAATAAAAGTTATGAGTTATTTAAATATGTTTAAAGATATAATGAATGCTCATAACCGCAGCATGTAACAGACTGAAAAACTTACAAACAAATCTCTCTTCTGCCAACCATATCTTTTCCTCCGTTCCAGCAATTTTGAGTAGTTTTCTTGATTGAAACAAACTCCATTGATGAATCTCTAGAAGAAACTTCTTTTGGTCATCTGAGACCTGGCTTTGAGTCTATTTCTTGTTTCAGGCAGGCAGACTTCCTCTTCTGCTTGACATCTATCAATGTCTGCATGCACTACATATTTATCTCTTTCACTCCTTATGCACTGGTCTCCTAGACCAAACATGATTATAAGCTGCCAAAGAAGAAGCCATTTTCATCTCTCTTCAGCAAACAACACGAGGTTAACAGCTTCCTACCTTGCTGTCTACAGCTGTGTTCTCTTTATGAACCAAAACAATGCATAGTACTCATACAGCAAGGGAGACATAAACAAATTACATTCATACATGTCAGGAAGGTGGATGTTAATATAAAGTTAATATAAATAGGAAAACAAAATTAAAGTCAGGTTGCTTGACAAGATCTTTAAAGCCAGTTGGTGGAACAGTAACATTTGTAGCAGCAGAGCAATACCAATGCTGATCCTGCCATGATACATCTATACCATTCTCTTTGAACTTGAACTTAAACAGTTCATACCTCCTTAACCTTTGTACTGCTTAATGGGGTCTTCAAGCAGGAAAATTCAACATTAAGAAGTGATTACAAGTTTACACCTTATGTCCTTAAATCCATGTGCATTTTACAGTTAATCTGTAATATAAAGTATTATCATTTTTGCATTATATACCTTTTTCACAATTATTGTTTCCAGAAAGAAGCTTGAATATATATATTTCCAAAACTTTAATCCCAATAACTAAGACTAAAAATAGTCCACTCCTGATCTAATGAAAACAGCTATTATTGGCAGAAAACATGGAATCATTGGTGTTCCCTCAAAAGAGAAATCCTATGTAAGACTTGGACATATGTTATCAGAATTCCAAGTTTGGAGCACTTTGAAAGAGCAGAATCAGTAAAGTACAATGATCTTTTTCACAGTAATGTATGATCTTTCTCTTCTTATTCTCCTTAAAAGACTTAATTTCACAATATGAAAATGACAGAACATAATCTGGATAACTTGTGTGGAGACCTTGGGAGGGGAAAATATGTAAATGTCTTATTAGAAAATAAGTATTTAGGGTTTAGATTATAGAATCATAGAATCATAGAATCATTAAGGTTGGAAAAGACCTCTAAAATCAAGTCCAACCGTCAACCCAACACCACCATGCCCACTAAACCATGTCCCTAAGCACCTCATCTACACGTCTTTTAAATACCTCCAGGGATGGTGACTCAACCACTTCCCTGGGCAGCCTGTTCCAGTGTTTAACCACTCTTTCAGTAAAGAAATTATTATGAAGGTATTCAGGAGTGTTTTCTTGTCATTTATTTCTTATGGTTTAGGGAGTTTGTTTGTTTGTTTTAACATAGTTCACCAGCAGTGATTAATCTTCCTTATTCATTCCTTTGGGTAATCCTCCAGTTCTATCACCTAACTCCAAGACTGCAGTACCTGTTAAGTGTAATTTCTAGTACAGTTTAGTGGCCTGTCCTTTAACCATCTGTAATGACTTGTAAGCAGGCTTGTAGTTGAAGGACTGGTTTTGGGTTACCAAGAGGACAACAATTGCCTAATTCATAATACTGATGAGGAACAACAAAATACCTATTTTGTTGTTTTGCCTATTTTGCCTGTTTTGGAGCACTGGAAAGATGGGACTGGTGCTGCCAGGATCCTACCAAAAATGAGACTGAGATGTATGAATTGTTAAGAGGATATTTCCAGTCTGTTCCACATCAAGCAATCTGAGCCACCTTTCCCATCACTAGCCTTTTCTTTTACCTATTTTCTTCCTGCTGTAAGAGTGTCCCATTTCAGCTTTTCATCCTGGGGAGCCAAGTTTCATTTTTGTCTTCATTAATGAGGAGTCTTGAGCTTATTCAGAAAATATCTTCCTGTCCCTGACATGAGTTCAAGGGTAAAGTTTTTTGCCTACCATCAAGAAATTTAGTTGGACAAAACCATATAATGCTTGGATATTCATGCCATCTGAATGAGACTTTCTGAAAGGGAACAAGACCAAAAAAAGGGGGTTAGCAGTACATTTTTCACATTTTCCTATGTTTTTTTTCAGTAACCACAAGAGGTTGAAAACTCATCTATCAGTTGCTTTGTTAATAACTCTGTGAAAGTTATTTCCAGAAGCATAGAAGTTACTATCTAAACCATAAAAGAAGGATTAAATAAGGATTCAGAGACCAGATTATAAACTATTTGCAATCATGTCATGTTACAGTAGACATAATGCAAAACACATGCATATGGTCTGAAAAATAACCAAACCATGGACATATTTATAAAGAGATAGACTGATTAAAAAAAAAGTCCCAATGTTTAGTCAGCAAAATATAATGTATATTTTATTAGAAGTATAACATTTTATGTAGTGCACATAATTAAAATTTTAAGGACTTTCACAATTCTAAAAATAATGACTTTTTTTTTTCTTAAGGAGTACTATATACATAAAACTGTACCCATGCCTATTGCCACCAGACAAGTATTATGATATTCAATGGTTTGAAATCTAACCTACCAGCAATACTGGCAGCTGTAGTGCACAATTTAGATACATACAATTTCAGCTTACAAGCAAAATCTTCAGTTCATTCATTACTTTACGCTTTTTCAAGAAAATAAATACTTGTAATTTGGGAGCTTTTGAAAAATAGGAGGAGAAGATTTGTAGTGTATAAATCTAGTCTGACAGCGATAAGAAATATCCTATTCTGGCATTTAAATTGAATTTGAATGTGGCCTTCTTATGCTGTCTTTTTCTCTCTGTCTCTCAAACATAATGCTTAAATTTCTGACTTTCCAGAACAAACAAACAAATAAATAAATAAAAGCCCTTAAAGTAACATTTGGTAATCAGCATTTAATGTCCATGACTGGAGGTCTGGCATTCCAGTCTCCTTTGATTTGTTCAATCACAGAAGAAGTTGCAGTGGTTTAAAATTGTTTCTTAGTATGTGTTATTGGTCCAGTTAATTAAAAAAATACTTTTTAATCATTTCAGCAATGATTTGTCATGTCGTAATGAAGTCAAGTAACTTCTCGAGTCATTCAGCCTCTTGTTATTTGATTTGAAAACAGAAAAGAAAAAAAGGTATTAATTAAAGATATATTAAAATGTGGACAAGCTATTTCTTCTGAAATGTCAATAATGATCACAATGTATTGAAAATATAGATAAGACGTATGTACCTACATTTCTGGAAGAGGGAATGTTGTTTCGTTGCTTGTAATTTATGTTATAAGCTTTATTTTGGGGTCATTTAACAAATAGGGTAAATTCCAGTATCTGTGTAACTTTATTAACAGAGTGGTGCTAGCAGAGAATGTGAATAATAGAGTATTGCAAGCATGAACATTGCAAGTGCAGTGGCAGTAGGTATTAATATGCATAGTGAGACTGTTAGTTCTCTAAAGGTGTCTTCCACCAGTGTAATTTATTATGGTTAGAAAGCAGATGCACTGCTTATTTTGTTTGTAAAGCAACAACATTTTTTTTCATATACAAATAGATTTAACTCACAGCCAAGGTTACAAGCATTAGATTGGATACTTTACAATTCCAGATGTGAGCGTAAGACAGATTTCTACAAAACCCTTTTAACACAACAAACATTTTTTTCAGCAAAGATGTCTGTGACTTATTTACAGTTACATTGCAATAAAACATAAAATAGCTGAGTTGTAACTGCTTAAAGTAACAAAAATAATCCATATAGATAATGAACTTCTATCAGAAATTTTGTTAAAAACAATGGTTAATATGAGACTTAGAGAATAACTAAGAAAAAACTCCATTTTATAATTAATTAGAGAGATTTCCTATTTATATAAGAGTTTATTGAACACAGAACAGAATATAATTTGTGTTTTTTTAGGATTCCAGCTAATACTGGCCAAAGTTAAAAGGGGCAAGGACAGTATAAATCTCTATAACTCTAGGCAAGTGGAAGAATTCTAACAACTTGGGAGATCTCAAAACTTTACAGAAAAATGAAAATGCCTATTGAAATTTGAATTCCTTTCTTTTCCCAATGAGTAACCAAGGAGTAAAATAGTAGGAAACTTTGTTTTTTAACCTAAAACACTAAGTAAAACTATGAAAATACTTATAATCAATTATTTATTTTAGTCATTTATGTTTTACCATACAACAACCTACCTAACTCTCTAATAACTTGTTAATTTAAAAATTATATAAATGATATTTCAGATTAGGGAAGAATTATTTAATTTAAAGCAAAACCAAATACAAATAATTTTTGTTATCATATTTTCCTGACCACCAACAGCTTTTCCAAATAAAATACAGGCATGATGCTGGAATATCAGTTACTAAACAGTTGTAATTGTTCAAGATTTTATAATACCCATATAATTTTATTAAGTGTTATCTTGTCTCTCTCATTACTCCATATTTTTTTTAAAATCTATTTTGACAACTCATTTTCATAGTAACAGGAAGTCTAGAATACGGTTTTAAGTTTCAAATCAGATATAGACAGAAGATCTTAAGTATCTCATTTCTAATATGCAATGATAAGCAAACACATGAGCTAGCATTTTACACCAATTTTTCAATAAACAATTAAACTCTTAAGCTGTTCTGAAAATCTTAACTCTTCATTTTCTTTACTAGTTATTAAATATATTCTAATTAATTTTCCTAGGGATTACTGCAAGTGCACAGAAGTTAGCACATTTTAGGATTTATTACCACAAATTTTTCAGCCAGCACCCATTATATATGATGTAGACATCAGAATATAAAAGGATATAATTCAGTATCTTTTTGACAAATGTGTGCTGATTCCATACACTTACTTGTGAAACACTACTAGAATTTTCTCTTACAAGATATTTGTGCTTGTTTTTTTCCAGATTTCTTTTCTGCCCAGCTGCTCACACTGTAAATAGAATATGTGCAGATCATGAAATAACTACTAAAATTGCTTCAAATTTTCTCATGAAAGAATGAGGTCGGGCTTGCCAAGAGAAGGGATGAAGGTTCTTATCAAAGTATTCTGCCACCCAGATTAAGAAGATTGTCTGCTCCCCTAAAAACTAAGAAATCATTGAAGCTGTGAACATTTCTCAGTGCACCTCACAGACTGTAATTATAGGGAAACCTATAAAAATAAGAACAGTCAATCACAGTTCTATTATTTTCTCTTTGGTGAGGATTCAGTACTTCATTTATTCCCATTATTATACATGTCTGAGAAAACTCCTAATAGAATTCCAAAAAGGCCTTTATAATTTTTTTTCAATCAGAAAAATAAATCTGCATTGTAAAGAGACCAATTCTATTCAGAATTACTCGTTTTCTCTTTATTGTGTTATCATAAACTTTCTACATCTAGTTGATTAGGTATGATAATTAGGGGTAATTTCCTGGCCTCAGCTGTATTATAGTGCAGATTTTCCAGCGGTCAAAGATGTGCCCTGAAGATCCCTACAGAATCTTGAGTTTATGATCAAATAAACCTCATGTTCGAATTTATGGCACTTAGGGATTTGGCAGCACAAGACCCCTTCCTCCTTCTTTAGATGGGGAGAAGAATAAGGTATTAACTCTACTGATCAAAGCTGTTTCCCATGTTTGAATATTGTGTAGCAGCTATATGATACCCTATAACTTGAACAGATTATTTTCTATCTATGCTGTGACTGGGATAAGAAAGACCTACATTTAGAATTTGAAGAAGTCTGTAACTGAAGTTGTGTCATTTAAAAGGTATTGTAACTCCCAGATTGCTTTAATAATCACTTTTTGTTGTGGTTTGGCACCATGAAGTTCAACACTTCCTAATTTTTCACTGAGTTCAGCACAGGGAAAATGAAAAGCAAGGAGGAAAGAGCAATTCTTGTAGTCCTATGTTATCTTGCACATTTCTTTTCTTCATCTGTTATACCTACCATCCTGGAATACATGACAATTCTATTGCTCTTTCCACAATTTTTCTGCTCACAACCCAAGGTATTCTTACTAATTGTATCTAGAGAGAAAAAAAAAAAAAAAAAAAAAGGCAAGAAAGAAAAGAGGGGGGAAGCAAACCACATTCTTTTCTTACAGATGCCAATCTGTGGATGGCAGATACAAAATGTAGTAATAGGATATGTCTACATAATAGATACTGGTACGTAAGCATAGCACAGTCACTATTAATTAGCTTGCTAACAATGTTTTGGTAGCATTCAAGCAACTCTGGCAGAGCTGAATAAATACTTTAGCAGCATGATGAAGGAAATAGCTAACCCAAGTTGGACTGACATACCCATAACATTTACAAATGAACTGAGAATTTGGAAAAACTACATCACACTGAGTTTAGGTAGATTTATTGCACATGACATTCAGTGATTAATGAAAGACTTCCTTCTGGCTTTTCCGGAACAGATGCACAATGAGAATACATACACACTATGCCTCTTATGTTGTGAACAAACACAATTACTATTCTTGAAGTCGAGCACTATGGTGACTCTTGAACACACCTCTTGAAGTCGAGCCACTTGGTGGTTTTCCATAGATGATATAAAGAAGTGAAGAAAAGATAATTCCATTACCTTGATATGTTGGTCACACGTAGAGACAAAGTTTATTTTTCAGAGTGTTTTATAATCCTCTGGCATTTCTGAGTCTTCACAGTTCAAAATTATTCTAGAAAATTTTGTGGGAATTGCTACGCCAATTTGCTCTGATGTGATTGCAGATCAATAGTAGATAAAGTAACAGGAACGTCTAGTGTCACAGGTACACTTAAGAAAATATAAAATAAGTCAGAAATTACAAAGGCAAAAGTAAAAAGCTCTGGGAAGGTAAGGTCTTAGAAACCTATCTGATCTCTTTGTGAATGGATGTAGAAGTCATAATTCATTACTACAAAAGTCCATCTTTATCTTCTAATAATTCTTGGCATTACTATTTTTCACACTTTTGTTACTAGTTTTATTGCCATCATGCATTTTTAGTCGATATTGAAATGTCTTTTATTTGGGATCTGTGGATGATGGAGGATTTTTAAGAATAAAAACAGTGCACTGAATCCCATTTTGAACTTATAGTTTGTCTGTGTTATTGTCCCAAATAATTAGCAAAGAGAAGTTACCTGGATATAAGTCCTCTTCCATATAGATGTAAGCCCTCAATGTGGGAAGTCTGTTATGTTAGATTGCAAGTTCTTGGATTTCACATTTTTATTTGCTTTCTCTTCTTTAGCCAATTTCATAATCCCTGTAAACATTTGCTCTCAAAATACACATATATATAGTCACTGTCAGCTTTGAGCTACTGATGCATTTTGCTTTTGAATTTCTTTAGGCTTTTTAAATAACATAGCACAGGTGGATAGTTCAGGGGAAAAGTCAGTTTCTGCTGATTTCCTTAGAAACTGGAGGTATCTTCTCATCTCAAGCCTAAGAAATGGCATGTAAAGATAATTTCTGTTTGATATATGCAATAATCTCTAGCAAAACTCATTGCAAACCCAGTCTTTCCAATTGGATATCGTGGAGTAACATCTTGAATTTTAAGAGGTTGCACTGGCAGCTTCTGTCTTAGCCTTTCTATTCCCCCATTGTAATGTCTGCCAAACACCATGCTTCTTCAGCCTAGTTGTCGAGCTTCACAACCCACCATGCAATTCCTAACAAACATCTTAATTGCCTCCTTCTCTGTTTTCTCAAAGTAAAGAAAAACAAGAGAGCATCTGAAAATAATGTAGTTGTTTGGACCTTCTTTTTTCCCCTTCCATTTTAATGTCATCTAATTTACAAAACGAACATTTTGTTTGCTTTAATTTTGGTTGATTGATTTATTTATCATTTACAAGCTTCCTTTAATGAGCATATACTTTTTTTATTTACATCTGCAAGGAAAAAAGATCTATAACTTTTTTTAGTCTATTTTATTTTTTAATGAAACTTTTGATTTCTTCAGGCTTTTGGTGGCCCAGATTCACCATAACCAGTAACTCATTCTCATTTACCAATTAAGACATTAACAAGCTTTAAAATAAGAGTTAAATCAACCAATCTTGTCACTATACTGAAAATGGATGTGTTTAGTAAACTGAGATTTATCTCCTTCTTTGCACATGCTGGCATAATGTACTGAAAATATAGAAACTGTTTTGGTTTTAATAAATATCTATGACAAAAATCTGTTCAACAAATCCCTGTTAGCTGATGACCAAATTCCTGACACAAGACTGAGATGATATTTCGAACTTCTGATGGCTAAACAGAATCCAGGTCATCACCTTCGTTTTGGAGTCTATAGGCACATTCAAATAACTTATCTAGCATATCAAATACATGCACAGTGGACAAGAGCTGTTTCAGGACTCAATCCAATTTAATTCTTCAGTACGCAAACAATAAGCTTGGTGGAACACACTCTGCATTGAATTTCTAAACAGGCTATTACTTTTAGACAAGGAGAAAAGAACAGAATTTATAAATCATAAGGGAGTCCCCAGTGAACCACTGGTTGTAAGAAAGATGAGCCATATGTGTCACCAAGCTTCTACATTGGCTTCTTCCATTCAGAACTGCTGAAAATGGTCTAATAGATACCTGGATTTTGCCTCCTTCTTCTTCCTGGGCTGTTGGGTGACTTTGTGACACACCTCTTTAAGAGCTGGCAAAACAACCTTTCCTTTTCAAACTCATGGTTTCTTGGGGAAGTTATTTTATTGTGCAAAAATTTTGCCTGAGAAATGAAGCATTTTCTGTTCAGAAAAAGTAAAGGACAAAAAACTTTTTTACAATTAGTCTTTAGTGTTTTATTTTAAACTAAGATGAAAGTAAGAAGGCAAAGCCCAACTAAAACTCAGACTGCTTTACATTCTGACTCAGAGCTATACAGAGTTCATATAAGCTATGAACCGCACAAAACCCCGTAATTATCACAATATGTTAATTTTAAGTTTGCCATGCTTCAGGAACCTATTGATTCAATTTCAGACATACCTTGTGGATTCTAAAACTGAAATTATATTGTCTGTGAACACTGTAAGAAAAGGTTGAAATCAGATTTATAATGCAACTCAAGATTAATCAAACTTAGACTTCAATCAGCAGAAGAGTCTACCTCAAGATGCTATCACTTCAGTTATTCTGCAAACTCTAAGGTAATCAACAAAATAAATTATTTAGGAATTATTTCTGCAAATTGTATTATTAGGAAATGGATTGCTTCGGTTGTGTTTATCAGAACTTCAAGTTTCTGAGCCTAGAAAATTCAGTAAGTTAAATTAGGAAGTGAATGCGTGGAATTTCTTCATTTACTGGGGGAAAAAAAAAGTAAAGTTTGTTTATTGTAAAAGCAAACTTAATATAATTTGAATATAATTCCACATTTATATTTGGTTGAGCAAGGACACAAAAATTATTTATTTCATTAGTAGCTGTGAATGGAGATGAAAGAAATAGAACCTCCAGTGGAAGTCCATGAAGTCTTCTCAACCAAGCTGGTTTTACAGATACTATTAATGATTTGCAATTCACTGAGTTGAATCAACAGGAGAGATACTTAGCATTCAGTTTAACTTTCTGTACTATGATTACTTTCTATACTACAATTAGCAACAGCCATCCATAAGGCAGCATTAACTGACATCTCAGGGGAAATAAATAAAAATAAAAATTAAGATATGCAATAGAAGAACAGAAAACAGAGATACAGTTCTTCCAGTATATATGGGCCCTATTCAAGATGAAAAGGATTTTCATTAAAGGGATAGTACTAAGGTTTAATCACTGATCATACTTGTCATTGATACTGGAATTTGAGAAAACTAAATTTTGAGGTCTGAATGGAGTAAAAAATTTCACATCAGTAAAATCCCTTTTAATTTTATGACATCTTTTCACATATTTATTCTTGCAAGTAACTCAAAAATGTATTGAGTATATATATCAGAGTGATATGTCTGGTGATAACTATACATACAAATAACAACTTGAACAATCAATCTTATGTTTTTACCCTATATTCTCAGTACTTAAATCAGTGAAATATGCTATTGTTTGCATGTACTTATGCTATAAAATACAGTGAGACTGCTAATATACTGGCATTTTAAACTAAAGTTCCCATTAAATTATTCAAAACAGAAGGATTTTTCATCAAACTGAAGGATTGTCTTTCCCCAAAGACCAACTCAGATGGGACTAGTCCATTATTTATCATTTTCATCTTAAAAAGCTGTATAGGAAACAGTGCTGGCTTATACCTACAATGTGCCAACCAATCAAAATATTTTTATCTGCCTCCATGACAACAACCATAAAGATAGTATTGCAGCAAACCATCAAAATTCAAATGATACCATCAGTCTGACAATGTGTTGAAAAACATTTCTGTTGCCTGTAGCAACAAATAGTTTTATTAAGTCCTGTGTTGCCTAGGGACCTACAAAGGCAAAAAAATTAAGTACGAGAACTATAAATGAGAAGTGAACTAATTGGTGAAAAAAAAATAAAAATTAAAAGCCAAATCTAATTTAACATGTAGGCACCTATACAGTAGACGCAACACCTACCTAAATCCCAAGTTCCTTGTCACCAATAAAGTTCCAAAAATATCAGATAGGTATTTACATTTCAGGAGCAACCCACAGAGTACCTTAGAAAGCTGATCTATAAAACACACAAAATGATGAAGATTTGCATAAAACAAGTCAGGAGACACTAAGCATATGGATCTGAGTTTTGCTATAGATACAATACAGGGAATTAGGGTCAAAGGATAACAAGTCCATGTACAGCCTCAGAAATGTACAGCATTTACCGAGGTTAGCTTACTGATTACTGTTAATGCTGCATTCACTCACATATGCAAAAGAGAAACAATATTTAATTTCTAGGAAAAAATCATACCTTCACCTTTCATGAACATTTCCTGAACACCAAGCCACAAGCTCTTTATGGTGGAGCCTCTTTCAATGCTTTCATAAGAGTTGAGAGTTTTTGTCCATTTTGGCAGAAAGCCAGACAGGAATTATATGAAACTAGAACATAATAAAAACTGTATCCATTTGAGAACTGGAAATCTTTACTCCTTAAACTATATATATGTGCATTGTTAAGTGTAATTAGAGAACAGAGACTAAGGCTCTCTACTGGCTGTAATTTAAATACTTTTTTTTTTTTTTTCTTTTTAAAATGTTAGTGCTGCTATTACCTTCCACAGCTGACACTTCGTTTTGTGATGTGACCATTTCTTTAAGAAGTATTAGGTCAAGTGATTTAAGGATTACTCAGCCTTTCTTTTGTACACCTATGGAATTTGGGAGCTAGACATCTTGTTGCTTAGGGTAAGCAAGAGCAGCCTGGAAAGTGCTGGAGTACTGGGAAATTTCAGGTCAACAAACTAAGCATGTTGTGAGATATTCAGGATGTGGCAGATGCTCAGGAGGACTCCTATGAATAGTAATTTAAGAGGTGCGCATCTAAAGTCATCTAAGCTCATCAGATCCTACCAGGGTGAAAAACTAAATGTAATCACTTCTTACTTTAGAAAGACTATTGCTAACTGAAAAAAAAAAAAAAACCCAAAACCAAAAAAACGAACTTTGTTATTTCACACATTTTGGGCAATAACCAGTGCTTCACCTCCTCTTTGGAACAGATATAAGAATAAGTGTGAGTTTTCTTGGCTGATACACCGTGATTTTCACCACATATTTTCACAAAGACTTTCCAGAAAATACCTATAAATAAATGGAAATGTAAACCGATCTGCAATTTGTAATTTCTAATGTGTGCATAGTAATTTCTGCCATTACCTCTGGATCTACTTGGATAACATGACAGTAAAATACAAGGAAGTTCCAAGTTTTAGGAGATACACTAAAACCAGTTAGAATAAGCATGCTTCAGGCAAGGAAGATAATTCAGATCCTGACCTAGTGTCGTGGTTTAACCTCAGTCGGCAACTAAGCACCACGCAGCCGCTCGCTCACTCCCCCCACACCCCAGTGGGATGGGGGAGAGAACTGGAAAAGCACAAGTGAGAAAAACTCGTGGGTTGAGATAAAAACAGTTTAATAATTGAAATAAAATTATAATAATAATAATATGATGATAATAATAATACACAAAGCAAGTGATGCACAGTTTTTAAGAGGTTGCACTGGCAGCTTCTGTCTTAGCCTTTCTATTCCCCCATTGTAATGTCTGCCAAACACCATGCTTCTTCAGCCTAGTTGTCGAGCTTCACAACCCACCATGCAATTCCTAACAAACATCTTAATTGCCTCCTTCTCTGTTTTCTCAAAGTAAAGAAAAACAAGAGAGCATCTGAAAATAATGTAGTTGTTTGGACCTTCTTTTTTCCCCTTCCATTTTAATGTCATCTAATTTACAAAACGAACATTTTGTTTGCTTTAATTTTGGTTGATTGATTTATTTATCATTTACAAGCTTCCTTTAATGAGCATATACTTTTTTTATTTACATCTGCAAGGAAAAAAGATCTATAACTTTTTTTAGTCTATTTTATTTTTTAATGAAACTTTTGATTTCTTCAGGCTTTTGGTGGCCCAGATTCACCATAACCAGTAACTCATTCTCATTTACCAATTAAGACATTAACAAGCTTTAAAATAAGAGTTAAATCAACCAATCTTGTCACTATACTGAAAATGGATGTGTTTAGTAAACTGAGATTTATCTCCTTCTTTGCACATGCTGGCATAATGTACTGAAAATATAGAAACTGTTTTGGTTTTAATAAATATCTATGACAAAAATCTGTTCAACAAATCCCTGTTAGCTGATGACCAAATTCCTGACACAAGACTGAGATGATATTTCGAACTTCTGATGGCTAAACAGAATCCAGGTCATCACCTTCGTTTTGGAGTCTATAGGCACATTCAAATAACTTATCTAGCATATCAAATACATGCACAGTGGACAAGAGCTGTTTCAGGACTCAATCCAATTTAATTCTTCAGTACGCAAACAATAAGCTTGGTGGAACACACTCTGCATTGAATTTCTAAACAGGCTATTACTTTTAGACAAGGAGAAAAGAACAGAATTTATAAATCATAAGGGAGTCCCCAGTGAACCACTGGTTGTAAGAAAGATGAGCCATATGTGTCACCAAGCTTCTACATTGGCTTCTTCCATTCAGAACTGCTGAAAATGGTCTAATAGATACCTGGATTTTGCCTCCTTCTTCTTCCTGGGCTGTTGGGTGACTTTGTGACACACCTCTTTAAGAGCTGGCAAAACAACCTTTCCTTTTCAAACTCATGGTTTCTTGGGGAAGTTATTTTATTGTGCAAAAATTTTGCCTGAGAAATGAAGCATTTTCTGTTCAGAAAAAGTAAAGGACAAAAAACTTTTTTACAATTAGTCTTTAGTGTTTTATTTTAAACTAAGATGAAAGTAAGAAGGCAAAGCCCAACTAAAACTCAGACTGCTTTACATTCTGACTCAGAGCTATACAGAGTTCATATAAGCTATGAACCGCACAAAACCCCGTAATTATCACAATATGTTAATTTTAAGTTTGCCATGCTTCAGGAACCTATTGATTCAATTTCAGACATACCTTGTGGATTCTAAAACTGAAATTATATTGTCTGTGAACACTGTAAGAAAAGGTTGAAATCAGATTTATAATGCAACTCAAGATTAATCAAACTTAGACTTCAATCAGCAGAAGAGTCTACCTCAAGATGCTATCACTTCAGTTATTCTGCAAACTCTAAGGTAATCAACAAAATAAATTATTTAGGAATTATTTCTGCAAATTGTATTATTAGGAAATGGATTGCTTCGGTTGTGTTTATCAGAACTTCAAGTTTCTGAGCCTAGAAAATTCAGTAAGTTAAATTAGGAAGTGAATGCGTGGAATTTCTTCATTTACTGGGGGAAAAAAAAAGTAAAGTTTGTTTATTGTAAAAGCAAACTTAATATAATTTGAATATAATTCCACATTTATATTTGGTTGAGCAAGGACACAAAAATTATTTATTTCATTAGTAGCTGTGAATGGAGATGAAAGAAATAGAACCTCCAGTGGAAGTCCATGAAGTCTTCTCAACCAAGCTGGTTTTACAGATACTATTAATGATTTGCAATTCACTGAGTTGAATCAACAGGAGAGATACTTAGCATTCAGTTTAACTTTCTGTACTATGATTACTTTCTATACTACAATTAGCAACAGCCATCCATAAGGCAGCATTAACTGACATCTCAGGGGAAATAAATAAAAATAAAAATTAAGATATGCAATAGAAGAACAGAAAACAGAGATACAGTTCTTCCAGTATATATGGGCCCTATTCAAGATGAAAAGGATTTTCATTAAAGGGATAGTACTAAGGTTTAATCACTGATCATACTTGTCATTGATACTGGAATTTGAGAAAACTAAATTTTGAGGTCTGAATGGAGTAAAAAATTTCACATCAGTAAAATCCCTTTTAATTTTATGACATCTTTTCACATATTTATTCTTGCAAGTAACTCAAAAATGTATTGAGTATATATATCAGAGTGATATGTCTGGTGATAACTATACATACAAATAACAACTTGAACAATCAATCTTATGTTTTTACCCTATATTCTCAGTACTTAAATCAGTGAAATATGCTATTGTTTGCATGTACTTATGCTATAAAATACAGTGAGACTGCTAATATACTGGCATTTTAAACTAAAGTTCCCATTAAATTATTCAAAACAGAAGGATTTTTCATCAAACTGAAGGATTGTCTTTCCCCAAAGACCAACTCAGATGGGACTAGTCCATTATTTATCATTTTCATCTTAAAAAGCTGTATAGGAAACAGTGCTGGCTTATACCTACAATGTGCCAACCAATCAAAATATTTTTATCTGCCTCCATGACAACAACCATAAAGATAGTATTGCAGCAAACCATCAAAATTCAAATGATACCATCAGTCTGACAATGTGTTGAAAAACATTTCTGTTGCCTGTAGCAACAAATAGTTTTATTAAGTCCTGTGTTGCCTAGGGACCTACAAAGGCAAAAAAATTAAGTACGAGAACTATAAATGAGAAGTGAACTAATTGGTGAAAAAAAAATAAAAATTAAAAGCCAAATCTAATTTAACATGTAGGCACCTATACAGTAGACGCAACACCTACCTAAATCCCAAGTTCCTTGTCACCAATAAAGTTCCAAAAATATCAGATAGGTATTTACATTTCAGGAGCAACCCACAGAGTACCTTAGAAAGCTGATCTATAAAACACACAAAATGATGAAGATTTGCATAAAACAAGTCAGGAGACACTAAGCATATGGATCTGAGTTTTGCTATAGATACAATACAGGGAATTAGGGTCAAAGGATAACAAGTCCATGTACAGCCTCAGAAATGTACAGCATTTACCGAGGTTAGCTTACTGATTACTGTTAATGCTGCATTCACTCACATATGCAAAAGAGAAACAATATTTAATTTCTAGGAAAAAATCATACCTTCACCTTTCATGAACATTTCCTGAACACCAAGCCACAAGCTCTTTATGGTGGAGCCTCTTTCAATGCTTTCATAAGAGTTGAGAGTTTTTGTCCATTTTGGCAGAAAGCCAGACAGGAATTATATGAAACTAGAACATAATAAAAACTGTATCCATTTGAGAACTGGAAATCTTTACTCCTTAAACTATATATATGTGCATTGTTAAGTGTAATTAGAGAACAGAGACTAAGGCTCTCTACTGGCTGTAATTTAAATACTTTTTTTTTCTTTTTCTTTTTAAAATGTTAGTGCTGCTATTACCTTCCACAGCTGACACTTCGTTTTGTGATGTGACCATTTCTTTAAGAAGTATTAGGTCAAGTGATTTAAGGATTACTCAGCCTTTCTTTTGTACACCTATGGAATTTGGGAGCTAGACATCTTGTTGCTTAGGGTAAGCAAGAGCAGCCTGGAAAGTGCTGGAGTACTGGGAAATTTCAGGTCAACAAACTAAGCATGTTGTGAGATATTCAGGATGTGGCAGATGCTCAGGAGGACTCCTATGAATAGTAATTTAAGAGGTGCGCATCTAAAGTCATCTAAGCTCATCAGATCCTACCAGGGTGAAAAACTAAATGTAATCACTTCTTACTTTAGAAAGACTATTGCTAACTGAAAAAAAAAAAAAAACCCAAAACCAAAAAAACGAACTTTGTTATTTCACACATTTTGGGCAATAACCAGTGCTTCACCTCCTCTTTGGAACAGATATAAGAATAAGTGTGAGTTTTCTTGGCTGATACACCGTGATTTTCACCACATATTTTCACAAAGACTTTCCAGAAAATACCTATAAATAAATGGAAATGTAAACCGATCTGCAATTTGTAATTTCTAATGTGTGCATAGTAATTTCTGCCATTACCTCTGGATCTACTTGGATAACATGACAGTAAAATACAAGGAAGTTCCAAGTTTTAGGAGATACACTAAAACCAGTTAGAATAAGCATGCTTCAGGCAAGGAAGATAATTCAGATCCTGACCTAGTGTCGTGGTTTAACCTCAGTCGGCAACTAAGCACCACGCAGCCGCTCGCTCACTCCCCCCACACCCCAGTGGGATGGGGGAGAGAACTGGAAAAGCACAAGTGAGAAAATAATAATAATACACAAAGCAAGTGATGCCCAGTACAATTGCTCACCACCCGCCAACCGATGCCCAGCCAGTCCCCGAGCAGCAGTCCCCCTGGCCAGCTTTCCCCAGTTTATGTACTGAGCATGACGTCACATGGTATGGAATGTTTCTTTGGCCAGTTTGGCTGTGCCCACTCCCAGCTTCTTGTGCACCCCCAGCCTTCTCAGTCGGTAGAGCATGGGAAACTAGAAAGTCCTTGGCTAGTGTAAGCATTACCTAGCAAATGGGAAACTAGAAAGTCCTTGGCCAGTGTAAGCATTACCTAGCAACAACTAAAACATCGGTGCCTTATCAATTTTGTTACCATCCTAAATCCAAAACACAGCACTGTACCAGCTACTAGGAAGGAAATTAACTCTATCCCTGCCGAAACCAGGACACCTAGCAAAGCATTTAATAACTCCAGAAACTATATCCTTAATTCATTTATTATCTATTCTATAGAAATTCACTGTTTCTTGGAAGGTTATAGTCAGCTAGAAAGCAAGAGTAATTAAATATCAGAAATATCAAGGAAGTGGTGCCCAGGTGAGCATTTCGGGACAGCCCTCACACTTCCTGAATATAAGACAATGGGTTAGTAAGTTGGGAGATGCACCTGGTGACATTGGAGGTCGTATCTTGAAAGACACCAGATGAGCATTAGGAGGAGGAAGAACAGAAAGGTATATGAGGGTGGAAACAGCAACTAGGTAACTCTTTGGTTATCACAGTTCTAGGTATTCAGCTATGCATACAGAAGTCTAGTTAGAAAAGGGAGGCTGGCATCATGGTGGTTGAGTGATTGTAAGTACTTGCAATGGCAAAGAAGGAAATTCTGTAGAAGAAAAATTAACCATTTGTTTATGTATTCCCCTAGGATGAGTTCTTTCAGTAGTAATTTTATGAAAGACATTTTTTGTCATTTTATAGATATGCAGGATCTAACCTTATAGAATGAATAAGACCTGTTATTCAGTGTTGAAAAATATGGATGTGGACTGCAGATATTTGACCCATAGCAAATACCTGCCTGATAAATAAAAGGCATTATAGGGAGGTGGGAACTCTTATTATTTTTCCTTGGAAAAGCATGCTTGTAAGGACTTGTAAACACAAAGGAACAGTAATAAAATTATTACTTGCTATTTAAAGCCCAAGTAAGTTATCTGTGGAAAAAGCCAAAGTATCTAGACCTTTGAAAGACTTCCACAGTCTCTGGAGAAGTCTATGAAATCAAGTTTAAAATAGCTTTTAAAATAACATAATATAAAATAAACAAGCTTAAACACAACAGATCATGGCATTGTACTTCTGTTTTCAACTCAAACATGGCTTGGATGTTTTCCCAACTTTACTTCAGCATTTCAATTTTTTAAACAGCCTCTTTTTCAGGTTGGATATTTTGATTTTTTTTCTTGTAGTCTGCAAGAGGACTTTTTGCCTAGAAATATTAGCTAAAAAAGATTCTGTACTATTCCATGTGTAACAGAGGTAGTAGAAAAAGCCTCAAGTGTAAGAGCTTAAGATATGTGTATTTTTAATCCTTTTCAAATATCATTTCTCCTTGTTAAATACTGGCCTTAACTTTAACTTAACTAACCTTTTATGCATTGACCTTGACATCCTTTAAAAATACTTATAGCAAGTTATTTCTCTGATTGGTGTCAGGGGAATATCTCATGTTATCTAACTTCTGCTCCAGGAGTCCATGACCTTACTGTAAGTTAACTTTAGTTCATTCTCCTTTGTTTTTATTTCTTGTCAAAAGCTCAGTTAAACAGCTCATGCAAATTATTCACATATAATTCGCTTAGGGCTCTTTTCTTCATTTATCTGTAATATTTTGTACTCAAATGACAGAGCTTACTGTGAACCTGTATACTGAGTACTGATCTATAAAGAACTTCTAGCAACATTAATTTGGTTTTCTCAATCTCATCTGTCCTCTGCATTATTTTTTGAGATCTGTATTGTTAGGAGGCTTTTTGCAGTTTAAGTTGGTCCTTATATGTCTGCTCTGAAGTGTACATGTGCATATTTAAACTATTTGCTTTTCACTATAACAAAACCATTTTAATTAGAACTAGTTTGTGTTGGTTGTTACTTCTCAAGTACTAGGAAATGTAGAAAGAAAAATAGCTAATAGGCTTCAATAAAGTCAGCTTTTCTAGGTTATGTGGTTTCTTTCAAATTTCCTTTGATAATCCATTTTAAAGTTCTCCTTTTCTATAATTCTCCATTTTTTTTCTTTTCACTTTTCTGACTTTAATTTCTTGTTTGTGGCTTTGTTTTTTTTTTTGTAAATTCTGCTTACCATCGTTAAACTGGGGAGTTCCTTCTTCCAAGAATCTAAACACTTAGTACATTATTTCCTTTCTTGTCTAAGTAAAACTAAGAACATAAGACAGATGTCCATGACCAATGTACATTGTCTATTGGAGGTAGTGCCTATTTGTATAGATTTTTTTTTTTAATAATTAGGCAAGTATTTATTTTGTACAAAGCCAAATCAAGTTTGCTTTTTTCATTTGAGCAAGCTAAAAAAACCCCACCATTCAACAGGGTTCAAAAGCTTTATAGTGTGTTATGAAATACATGTAAGGAATATAGATTTATATGTACAGCACGTGTGTCCTGGTTTTGGCAGAGGTAGAGTTAATTTCCTTCCTAGTAGCTGGTACAGTGCTGTGTTTTGGATTTAGGATGAGAACAATGTTGATAATGCACCGATGTTTTAGTTGTTGCTAGGTAGTGCTTACACTAGTCAAGGACTTTTTAGTTTCCCATGCTCTACTGACTGAGAAGGCTGGAGGTGCACAAGAAGCTGGGAGGGGGGCACAGCCAAACTGGCCAAAGGGACATTCATAGAATCATAGAATCATAGAATCATTAAGGCTGGAAGAGACCTCCAAGATCATCGAGTCCAACCGTCAACCCAACAACACCATGCCCACTAAACCATGTCCCTAAGCGCCTCATCTACCCGTCTTTTAAATACTTCCAGGGATGGTGACTCAACCACTTCCCTGGGCAGCCTG
>NW_008824475.1:2758285-2767999 GCF_000699105.1 Pygoscelis adeliae
ATTATTATTATTATTGTTGTTATTATTTTACTTTTTGTCAATTATTAAACTGTTTTTATCTCAACTCATGAGTTTTTCTCACTTCTACTCTTCCAATTCTCTCCCCCATCCCACCAGGGTAGGGGGAGGAGGGAGTGAGTAAGCGGCTGCACGGTACTCAGTTGCTGACTGAGGTTAAACCACTACAACGTGTTAATTTACACATTGGTACCAGAAGTTATATAAATCAATATTTTTCACAATTTCTTCTAAAGCATTTCATTTATGCTTGTAGCACTGGATCTGAATTTGTCTGAATTATAATGTAAATTCTGAATGGGACAATAATGGGAGAACAACTCTGTGTTGTTTTCCTCCTGATGCATTTTTATTACATGTAGCTATTTATTTCTGCTTAGTGATGTGATCTCTAGTCAGGAACTTAAAAGAATGGTGACTCTAAGAAAAATGGAATATGAAAAATCTGCTATGCCATTTTCTGGTTGTTTCACAAAATCTGAAGATATGCATGTCAGAACAGAAAGAGAAGAGCAAGAAGATAAGAGAAGCATGCAATTTCTGTATACATATCCTCAATAGGCTGTATTTTGATTTCCCATTTTAGATCTGAATTATTAAAATACATATTTTTCACTAAAAAAAAAATATTAAGTTCCAGTGTGTATTATGAATGAAAAGCTTTCAAATTTGTTTTATTACTTCATGCAGTAAACATGAAGCTAGTTTGGAGTTACAGGATTGGGAAAACAGGACTTGCTATAAATCTCTTCTTCCTGTGTTATTAATTCAAAATGGCACATGAATGTGTTGAAAACATACATATTTTTGCTTCTTGAAGCAGACTTGATATTCACTTTGTTTCAGAATTAACCCCTGGGTAACAGAAGGCCTCAAGGCAAACTTTGACAGCAAACTGCTTTTTAACTACTGCTAATCATCTGATTGAAAATGTTCTATAGTTGAAATAGCCTTGGCTATAGTTCTTCAAATAGCACAACTATAATTACTTAACATGTTTCACACACAGGCTCTCTCTCTCCAAGGTACTTGTTCAGTTTTATTGTTCTCTGTAGCTCATACACTATACAGATATAAAAAAATAAAGCAAACCATGTGGGGATTATCAGTGGGTTTAAGTGTTAATGCTTCATAACACTCCATATTCTGAGAAATTCACATTAAAATTCCGAGAGTGGCATAAGCAGTGTGCAGAGTGTTTGAAGAAAGACACTGTTAAAACAGAGGGCTGGGGGAGTTATCTAGAGGTGAAAAGTGCAGCCAAGAAAGTATGTTCTGAGCAGAACTTTTGCAATATGACTGAAAAAACTATTTAATGAATTCAGCTCTAGTAACTAGAACTAAGACTGTGTCTCATAATTGTATAAAGTATTTTAAATTATTTCTGCCATGTTCCTCATTTTCTTTTTTTTTTTTTTTAATTCTGTATTGCTAGCAAGTATGTTGTTGATATTGATTGTGGTCTGCAACTTTTACTTTAAAGTATAGGTTTATATTTGTGTAATGGCATGTTATATTTTCATTCATATTTCAATTGTTCACATTTGCAACTGATCACAGCAGAGGCACTACTATTCATGAAGCTGTAAGAGTGCCTGAAAACAGTTTCTGCGCACTTTTTGTTGTGTTTACCTCAGGTCCTTTAATCTCTCCTTCACAAAATCTGCTGTTAATTTCAGTAGTATTTCCATCAACAGAAAAACACAGATTGAGATTCCAAAATCTGTCAGCTTTCCTTCACAATCATGAAAAGCAAGACATTTTACTGTTCAGGGTCTCAAATTATTACTTGCTATGTTGTTCTCTGTTCCCTCTGCCCAGAAGTTACTGACCTCTATGCTAACTTTGAGTTTCTCATTTCCCTGAGAGGAGGTCTGAGCTAACTGTTTCATTTCACCCCATTAAAAAAATTATTTTCTGAAAAACACTTTCCTGTGCTACAGCAATCAGCAAGATAACTCACAGCAGATGGAAACACCAAAAGCTGATATCCGTTACAGGAAAAAATCAAAGAAAAATAAAATCATGAAGCAACGTCTGACTTACTGTCTGATCCCTGTTTCTTTATTGTTCCAAACCAGGGTTTTTGGCTGACCCTCTGATGTGCTAATGCTCAGTGCTGAATTTTTCAGGACTGGAGGGAGTCAAAACTACCTTTTCTCTTAGCTCTTCAAGGAGCATTACCTCAATACAGTGCTGATAACATACATGCAAGTATAAACCCGTTAGCAGATTTAGAAGGCCCAGATTTCCCACTTCTGGTAGCACTCTAATCGCAAAGATCTAAAATAATCTTTCATTTTTATTTGACTGTCAGGACAATACTTGACTGTCACTGTAAATTTTTTTTGTGTTAGAAATTAGGCTTTTTTTTCTTTTCTGTGGTCATCCGAGAACAGATTGTCTGGGGTTTTTTTTTCCATATCACCTGCAGTATGATCAAAAGGCTGTTAAAAACATCTTTCTTTGTTGAAAGGTAGGAAGTGATCTTCCTTAGCTGTATATGAAAGTCATTAAACACACTCATAAAGTAAAATAGAGCAGACAGCACAAATGTAATCAATTAACATTGCTCTGCTCTGGTCTGGCAGCTTGTTAAAAGCAAACTATTTTTGATATATCGTTAAATAATTTGGCTTCACTCAAGTCAGCAGTAAAACTCCCACTTGCTGGACTAGAATAAAAATGACATCAATAAAGACAATAGTTAACTGTCATTGTGCAACTGTTTTATATATATATATATGGATTATAGATACTGTAATTGCTCAAAAATAGGTGACATGATTGTGTGGAAGTTCTGAAGCAGCACACACAATGGAATCCACACCAATTAATCAAAAGGAATATTATTGAAGGATGAAAGTGTACACTCTAGATTTTATACTGTTATCGTAGAATGTGGCTAAGAGATTAAAAATTATCTCTAAAATTCTGTTCTCATTTATAAGGAGTGCTCTGGACAGTATTTGCAGATTGTTTGACATTTTTCCTCAACAGTGTCTGATTTAATTACAATGTTAATGTTTATCATCTAAAAATCTGACAATCACTTATGATTATATAACACTGGTATTTTCCATATTCTGTGTTATTCCACGCTGTCTTGTCAACGGGTGTGACCTTTCCTCTTGACGGTCTGTGGTTTAACTATGCATGCAGCTGGTCACCATTTGAAATCTGGCAGTCACTGTGATTTTCATTCTAGTATTATCCTACTATTTGCAACAGTTTGTATCATTAGTACTTTTCAGTCTGTTTTAGTAAGGAACACTTATGTTAAAGAGGGAAAAGTATTCATTAAATGGAGCATCAGGTTTTTGTGTTTCAATTACAGGGAGCAGGACCAAAGAAATATTTTAGTTCTTCTTTGGGACTAAAGAATATCTTGGCTTTCTTATTCAAAAATTATTATTTTTTTTAAATATATGTATCATTCTGTTTGAAGAAGGTCTCAATATTAAAAAGTGCAGTGGAAAGGCAGGTCTTTACAAAAAATGTACAAGGACTTTTTTCCAATACACTTATTTACCATACCACATCGTGATTGTCTACTATTTAATTTCTTATGGAAGGAAAAACAATTCCAGAGTTTGCCCAAACAGCTCACACTCTTTTCATTTACACCCTTCTAGAAGCCCCTTTTCCACTATCTAACACAATTCTATAATAAAAAATAAAACAGCCTGTATATCAGATGACACAAGGTAACCTCACTTAAACTTTACATATCTAACATTTCTCATTGTCTGATCTGCCTGCTTATTTAGCTTTTTAAAGGCAAAAGCTCTCTGGGACAGTCACTGAGCCTTGTTCATTCATTTTACCCTGGCCCATTATCCTAAATAATGGAAAGAAATATCTGCTAACACTAGCATGCCTGTTCTAAAGCTGCTTTTAACAAATCATGAAAACATGCAAGCCTTAGAAAAACCTGGATGAAAATCTCAGTAACAATTTGTTTGACAAAACAAGGTTCTATTTTAATATACAAAGTCTCCCTCCTTTCTGGTGAGCATATTGGCAAAAAGCTGCACGTGCACAAGAGGAGCAGGTGGAAAACATGATAGCACTGCAGTACACCTAATACTTTAATTTCATTATGTGCATCTGCATCTATTTTTTTTTTTAAGTTTTTTTTGTCAGACTTCCTCTTTCAGGAAAAAAAAAAAAGTATTGATATGAATGACAGCTCATTTAATCAGTAGCTTTGTGAAGAACAGATTTGCAAATGAGTTTGAACTGCATGTCCCTGCGGTAGCAACGCAGGCAGGTGCTTCCATGTTGGGAGCTATTGAATTTCCCTGAACCCAGTCAGGTCACTTCTGGAACACATCCATGCTCTAATAGATATTAGAGCTGAAAAGGATCTATTTAAGTCATCTGTCCCTCTCCTTGCCAATATCAGTAGCTATCCTGTACAGTAGATATAACTGATCAAGCCTAGATTTTAAAGACCTGGGCCATGAAGGTTTCACTTTTTAAGGAGAGACTATTCTTCAGTTCAGTTTTTCCTTTGTGTTAGATTTTATGTAGAATCTAAATGGTTTTTTTCTCTTACTTTTATGCTACTGTATCTAACTATTGTACCTTTCCTCCAGAACTGAAAATAATTACACTTCTAAACTCAGCGGCAAAAGTCTCCTTGATTTAAAAATTACCAAGACCTCATCTTCAATTTAGACTGCTAAGTGAATGCTTCCTCTTACTCACTGTATCAAATCACACATCCAGAGAAATCAGATTTCCTGATGGCTGGAATAGTAGATAGGTCGTCCTACCAAAAAAATCTTGTAGTGTTAGGGATAGGTCTTTCTTGTCCTACTCAATATGTACTCACCCGAGTATCCCAAACTGACCCATGACTGATAATTGTTTCTACAAAGTAGATAAAGTCTAATGGAATGCACATCAAATAAATTATGTCATTTGGGACATGATAGCCACTTTACAGCCTAACTGAAGAGACAATACTAAAATAAGATGATGACTTAAGATTTCTTATTTACATTACATTTATTTAATGACAGGAATAAATTTGTTTTTCTTTCAGTCAACGATAATGGCCCTACAGGTGGTAGAAGAACAAAGTTAATTTTGTTAAACTGTACTCAAAATTTTCAAATTACTTAAATTTGAGAAGCATATATAAAATAGAATACAATTTTACACAGTACTATACCTTCTCTTCACACTGATTTTTTTCTTGCTTTTTTTCACAAGCCTGTCTCATGTAGCAAGGATCTTTGAATCTTTTTTCTTTCCCCAAAGTTTATGAATTTTGTTTGGTTTATTTCTTTTTTCATTCCCTTTCTTTCATAGTAGCCAAGCCACTATTACTTCATGTAGCCTGAAGAAGCATTTTTCTAACAGCACCTTTCCATTTTGTCTAGGGAATGCTTTTTTTCTCTCTATGATATTACTAGTGTTTCAGTTAGCTTTAATATCCCTAAACAGGCAGTTGAATTCATTAATAAATTGCTCGTAACACAAGTTTTATTTTTTTTATTTCATTTTATTTCCATTTTATTATTTCCTCCTAGATGCAGACTGTGTAGTTTTCCTGGTGTTTTTCTGTAAAATTCCCCAAAACCTATGGTACATTTGGTAGTGAAAATTAGTTCTGTTTAAGTATTAGGATTAAAGATCTATTTTTTTTTCAAATAATGTGACCTTTTCAGTCCAATATTCAGAGTTCTTAATGTTCAGTGTAAATGTTCAAATGTAAATTTGGATGAGGATTTTAGTAACTAGATTTGAATTAATTGATCCAGCTTTTGAAAATGTCTTTTTCAAACTCATTTGTAACATGGTTATACTTAAAATCACATATTTGGAAAAGGGAGGGATGGGGAGGGGGAATGTGGGAATAACCTAAAGACCTTCTGTGATTCACAAAAGAGATTCTACAGCTAAAGTGATGCACGGTTTCTTGGCACCCTTGAAAGTTTTGGGAGTTAATCATGACTCCTGTCTGCTTCTCTGGGCATCACATGATGACATCTTTACAACATATTAAAGGTTTGTTACTCCATAGTATTAGGGATAAGAATTGGCATCACAAACTTTTTTTAACTGAATTATTAATGCAGATGAAATATATGAATTAAATTATACAATGTTAGCATGTGTTTGGTTATGAGGCAAAGTTATCAGTCTGTACAACATGAGTTGTCTCCAGCAGTCTCCAACTGATTCAAATCACAGAAATTTGAAAAGACAATGTTCACTTAAAGATCACATTTTTGAAGGAATTTATTTATTTCAATTGTTTATGAAATGTTTTGAAATTACTATGGAAATGGGAAGACAAATCTCTGGGCTCAAATGTTGTGAGCACAAAGTGACTGAAATTGGTAAGAGATAAAAATCACCAGCACTTCTGAAATAAATATATGTCTGTAATATGCTTATATCTGTATATTAGACACTAGTTTACACTTGGTCATCTTTGTTATCATATTTTCCACAGCTTTTTTGGAAATGACTTCTCACAGTGTCAGGGAAAAGAAGGGGAACTTTTCAAGTTCTCTTAAAAGGTATATGAAAAGTTGTGGTCTGTGGTGTATAAACTCATTCTGTATTTTTGTGGAGGTTTTTTGTTTGTTTTTTCCTTTTTCATCGCTTCTATAGTTCTAAGGAAGGTCTCTTTAATTTTCTTTTTCTCCAGATTTGTATGAAGAAGGGTAATCAAAAGGCAGCACCAGGATTTTCATTTTTCTTGATAACATAATTTTCACTTGATACATTTTCTGGGCTACAGATCTGAGGAGTTAATAGAGGAAGGATGGGCTGTACGCTGCAGACAAAAACATAGACTGAATCTTTATCTCATGTTTGGAATAAGTAAATATTTATTCATTATCAATTCACTCTGGTTTCAGCTCTTTGTAAAGTCAAATACAATCAGTGCTAAAAATAAGAATTGCTTCTTGAAAACTAATTCACCATTTCATGGATTTTTTAAATCAATTTCATTTCATGACCATTTAAAAGTGTCATGAAAGTCTTTAAAAAGAAAAATTTTTAAAAAAATGACACATTTATGTCGTTAGGGAGGTCATATTTAAGAGACTTACAACTTACAAACCATTTTTTTGGCTAGAAAAGACCACTAATTTACAGGCAGCTCTGGAGGGATTGTTGTAAAAGATTTAGTCAACCAATACATTGCTTAGTAAGTCAATTAGCATATTATTTCTTTGAAAAAATAGAGGATAGGGCAAACTCACCCATCCTGCTTTCAGCTTGTGTCGCAGATGGAGGTGAGACTGCACTTCACTCGTAAGAGAGAAGCAACAATACACCTTATAGATAGAAAACAGTGGGTTAGAGTTCAATGGTAAATGCAACAGTGATTTAACAAGATTCGATGGCAAGGTACACTTGATTATTTACTGCATAGAGGACAGGGTCAGACAAAACTGTCAGGGAGATCCTCCTGTTGAGCCATGAGGTTCAGAAAGGACCCCCTTGCTTTCTAGACTCCTTCTCGGAGAGGAGTCTAGGTGCGGCTGGATCCAAATTTAGTCCCAGACTTGGTCAATGGTTTATGTCTAAAGGATTATATATACACAATTAATCCTTTATATCACTTTGCTAAGATTTCAAAGTTTAGCATGCTATTAGTCACTTACCGAGTATCTGTTGCAGCAAGGAATCTCTCAACCTCGAGGAGTAACCTTGAGAGGTGTCCCTACTCAAGGGGAGATCCTATCATGCAGCCCACTGTCATGCAGGAGAGCTCAAAGGTCTCTTGGGCTGTTCACTATTTATAGGGGTAAGATGACTGACTCATAGTCATATTTGCATACCAATCACTGTGGTTAGATGTGCATATTTCTCACAATAACCCTTGGTTATTGTGTTGTTATCTAGCTCCCCAAATCCACTTTGAATGGATGCAGCTGTCACTGTCAGCATCCATTAACGACCGCCCCTGGTAGGTATCACTTGAGGAGGGTTACAGAAGATAAAGATCAGGTTGGGCCAGGGGAGCACACCATTACAGCTTGCAAGCAGAGGTCTGTTTTACAAAGTGCAGTTAAGTCACAGTCCTCCTGAAAAGTAGCCCCAGTGTATTGACCACTCCCTCTAGATTGGCAACATCCTTTGAATTTTATAAGATGCTCTCCATCCTAGTGTCTAGATCACTAATAAAGATGTTGAACAGTATTTTTCCCAGTATCAATCTCTGAAAAATACCAATTTTTCACCTGTCTTGTATTCTATCCAGTCAATCCTTACCTTGCCCAATTTGGCTATAATGATATTATGGAAGACCATGTTGAAAGCCTTCTTAAAATAAAGGTAAACAACATCCACTACTGTCTCCTCCTCAACAAAGACAGTCATTTTGTCATAGCGGGTTAGTAAGACACAATTTTGCCTTGATACATCTATGATGGTTGTTCCCAATAACCTTTTTTTCTTCATGTGCCTGTATAGGACTTCCATAAGGACTGAGGTGAGGCTGACCAGTGTAGAGTTCCCCAGATCCTCCTCTTTTTTCTTCTTGAAAATGGACATGATGTTTGCCTTTTTTGAATGAATGTCCCCTAATCACCATGACCTTTCAAAAATGATAGAGAGCAGCTTTCCAATGACATCAGCCAGCTGCCTCCACAATCTTGGATGCATCTTATTCCTCTTGTGGACTTTTGCATGTCCTATTTGCCCAAACATTCCCTAATTCTTTGTTCCTTTACTGTGAGTCACACTTCGGTCCCCTAGACTCTGCAACTTCCCTCTAGGAACTGGGAAGCCCAAGAATAGACTTTAGTAAGAAATGCAGAAGGTGAGAAAAAATTCAATGCCTCAGTCTTTTCTGTGTTCTTTGTTATTAGATTCTCCCACCTCACAGAGCAATAGGTTTACATTTTCCTCCTTTTGCTGCCTAAGTACTTATAAAAACCTTTCATGTCCCTCTCCAGTTTCAACACCAGCTGAGCTGTGGCTTTCATAGAATCATAGAATAATTTGGGCTGGAAGGGACCTTTAAAGGTCATCTAGTCCAACCCCCCTGCCTACAGCAGGGACATCTTCGACTAGATCAGATTGCTCGGAGCCCTGTTCAACCTCACATTCAATGTTTCCAGGGATGGGGCATGCACCACCTCTCTGGGCAACCTGTGCCAGTGTTTCACCACTCTCAGTGTAAAAATCTTCTTCCTTATATCTAGTCTAAATCTACCCCCCTCTAGTTTAAAGCCATTCCCTCTTGTCAGGGGGAACAGGACCTGCTAAAAAGTTTGCCACCATCTTTCTTATAAGCCCTCTTTAAGTACTGATAGGCTGCAATAAGGTCTCCGCAAAGCCTTCTCTTCTCTAGGCTGAACAACCCCAACTCTCTCAGCCTTTCTTCATAGGAGAGGTGTTCCATCCCCTGATCATTTTTGTGACCCTCCTCTGGACGCATTCCAACAGGTCCATGTCTTTCTTATGCTGAGGGCTCCAGAGCTGGACACAGTACTCCAGGTGGGGTCTCACCAGAGCAGAGTAGAGGGGCAGAACCATCTCCCTTGACCTGCTGGCCATGCTTCTTTGGATGCAGCCCAGGATATGATTGACCTTCTGGGCTGCAAGCGCACATTGCTGGCTCATGTCCAGCTTTTCATCCACCAGTACCCCCCAAGTCCTTCTTGGCAGGGCTGCTCTCAGTCCCTTCATCACCCAGCCTGGATTGATACTGGGGGG
>NW_008824475.1:2769910-2779935 GCF_000699105.1 Pygoscelis adeliae
CCGTCCCCTACCCACCCGAGCAGCACGCTCACTGTTTTTTTTTTTTTTTTTTTTTGGGGGGGGGCAAGGAAAGTAGTGTTGGTTTGTTTGTTTGTTTCCTGGGTTTTGTTTCTGGGTTCTACAGATAGAAATGAGTGGACAAATCAGGAGAGGAATTAATCATGGAAAAATTAATATTTGTACAGACGTTATTGCTCAACTTAAGTTTTTAAATACATATAAAAATATATTTTATGCAATATACATTATACATATATATGTGTATATGTATGACATTTATTTGTTATGCTTAAAAAGCTGGTTATTACCTGAATATCCAGACAGGCAGCTAGTAGGTAACCATTTGCAAAAATGCTGTCATAGCTGTTAAAAAAATCCCCTCTGAAAATCTGGCCCTAAAAGATTTCAAGTGTGAAGATTTGTGTCAAAAGAAAGTTGAAGTAGCTTCTAAAAATCATTAAGTTCCCACCCATTGATCCACAGGTAAAAGATTATAATGATTATTACTTTTGTAATAAGGTGGACAATTCAGTTCTATTTGAAAATTCCTGTTAACATTTAGGTGACTAGAGAAAAGAAACTCAGCACATCACTTTTATGGACAGATATTAACCTTCACAGATCACTGAGTATATCTAGATTCTATAATTAAGTGTGTTTGCTAAAAACAAAGACTCCAAGCTGCTTTCAGATGATTCAGCAGAAATGTATTTTTTAATGGCACTATATTGATCTTAACTGTATATCCTTCAAGAAAATCTATGTGACAGGAAGCTTTGACCTGAATTTTCAATGACAGCAGAAAAATTATTTTCTTTTTTGTCCTCCTGGGTTTAGAAAGAGCTTTAGCAGGGTGTCTTGGGGTTTGCAAGATAAAACAATAAAGTCAGTGGTAAAACAGCATTTCAAATATTGCTGCAATGCCTAAAAAACACATTCCAAACTCCTGGAGAGCACCTTAAACTTTTCATATAATGAATGTATTAGATATGGATATATTTTATAAACACAGATATGTTATAAAGTAAAAGAAAGAATAAAAAAGAATGAAATCAGAGCTAGGATTTTTGGTTTTTAAATTCTGATTACTAGATAACATTTATATGGTGGCCTACTTAATAAAAATAGGCTTTTTAATATGTAAAGTATGATTGTAACAATACACTGAGGGAAAATTATCTGGATTCATTGAATTAAAAAAAATCATAATTCTCCTTCAATCATAAGCATTAAAATGAAGGCAAAAGAAAGAGAGATCAGATATTTAACTAAAATGGAAGCATGTCACTATAAACTATTAATTATTAAAAAAATGCACAAATTAAAAATCTTTATACCAGAATATATGCAGCTTGCTGAAAGTACAATTAGCCTTAACATCACCTAAGAATGATTAGGTAAAAGTACTGTTTTTAAACAACCAAAGTTTGACTTCAATTTGCTGTTCATTTTCATTAGCCCATTTTAGTAAATAAGAGGCATGTGATGAAACCACATTTCTCTCTGGGAGAAAGTCCATGCGCTTTCAAAAGGTGACTCATTTACCTTCCAGAATATGACACAAGTATTACAAATTGTTTATACGTCATCTGGAAACTTCAGATGTGGTGAGATGTGGCATGTTCAAGAATTATCATGGCAATAATGAACACAGCAAATTTCCCTACTAAGACACATGAGGAACTGAAGACTTCTGTTTTCCAGAACATTGTTTGTGGAGCACTTTCTAGCTTGGCATTTGACTCCATCTTGACTTAATCCTGGACATCAGAACCTGCACCTATTAATTCCCAGAAATTTTACTACGTAGGTTCAGCATTTATCTCAAACAGAAGTCATTTGGAATTCACAAACTAGGTGCCCTGTTCCTCTAGTTTCCAAAGATGCCTCTCACCAGTATATATAAAGCATGCGTAGCAAACACCAACTATTGGGCTCATCCGGAAACATAGCAGTCACTGACATTTGAAAATAATATATGTGAGAAACACCAAGCGTTCACTGTTCCTGCGTTTTACAGGGCATCTACTGAGGAAGTGGGCTCCAGTTCCCTCAAAACCTGAGGGCTTAAAAAAAAAACCCACTGTCCTTACTGAATTTGTACCAAGAATTCAACGTTAATAGAATCATAGAATCATTTAGGTTGGAAAAGATCATTGAGTCCAATCATTAACCTAACACTGCCAAGTCTACCACTAAACCATGTCCCTAAACGCCATGTCTACACGTCTTTTAAATACCTCCAGGGATAGTGACTCAACCACTTCCCTGGGAAGCCTGTTCCAATGCTTGACAACCCTTTCAGTAAAAACATTTTTCCTCACATCCAATCTAAACCTCCCCTGGCGCAACTTGAGGCCATTTCCTCTCATCCTTTCGCCAGTTACTTGGGAAAAGAGACCGACACCCACCTCGCTACAACCTCCTTTCAGGTAGTTGTAGAGAGCAATGAGGTCTCCCCTGAGCCTCCTTTTCTCCAGGTTAAACAACCCCAGTTCCCTCAGCCGCTCCTCATAAGACACGTGCTCTAGACCCTTCACCAGCTTCGTTGCTCTTCTTTGGATGCACTACAGCACCTCGACGTTCTTCTTGTAGTGAGGGGCCCAAAACTGAACACAGTATTCGAGGTGCAGCCTCACTAGTGCCGAGTACAGGGGCACAATCACTTCCCTACTCCTGCTGGCCACACTATTTCTGATACAAGCCAGGATGCTATTGGCCTTCTTGGCCATCTGGACACACTGCCGGCTCATGTTGAGCTGTCTGAATGAGACAAGAGAAGGGAGGAAGACAGCAAGAAGGAATAAAACTTTAGTCCAGTAAAGAAGAGTGAAGAGGATATCTGTACATCTCTGATGTAGAAACTTTTGTTGGTCTTTTGGCACAACTAAACACGATGATATCCATACCTTGATCATGGTGTCTGTTTTATCTTCCAGATTGGTAAATACATCTGGAATTAATAGAAATTCAATGCTATTATATTTTTAAAGACATTGTTCCACATGCTGATGTACATTCTGTAAGCTTCTTTCACTTAAAGAAAAGAAAAAAAAAAAACTATATAACATATAAAATCTCACTTATCTTCATGCATGGAATCCTACCCCAAACTAGCCATTAAAACTGATTTAAATTATTATTTTTTTCATGAAATCAAAATTGATTTTATGGCAGGCTGAGGTAATCATGCCAGCAAAAAAAATCTTTAATTTACCTTAATAAAATGACTACAGAAACAAATGTGTATTTTCAGGTAAGCAGCCATATTTTTTTTTTTTTTTTAATTTTTTTCCCTGTTTAATGTCAAAGGACTATTGGCACTGAGATATATGATGTGCTGAAGTCAGAGAGATCTGACTATGCTGAGCATAACTATTCATCTAGGTTACAGCCAGTAGTCAAAAATAGAAGAATAATTTCAAGTGTTTCTCCTTGATCCTGGCTCTCTCCATTATGTGTTTCTGTTGTATCCTGCTATCTAGCATCTGGTTAGTGTCTCAGTAGTCATCCACATTTAAGATTTGTATAAATTAGCAATGCAAAGAAACTGTATAAATAGGTTCAGTCCTGTATCCAAAATTCCAGGCAACAATCCAAAAACATTCAGTGGAGGATGTCACTAGAGATTTCCAAGGTAGACTATGGATACATCATTTCATTTGGAAAGAAAAACAGTAACATCTTTCTGCATTCTAGCTCATAGCAAAAGTTTGCTTACAATTCAGCAATGTTTAAATAAAGAAGTTTCAAATAAAATAAAAAATACCCTACACTGTACATTAGCTGAATTTTTAGAGTAGCTAAGAGATTCACAGTATTTTTGTAACATAACATCCCTTTCATTAAGGTAGGAAAGCTGAAAAATAAAACCTTAACCCAATTAAAAAAATAAATCTTACTCTGTATATTATGGTGAGTGTGTTTACATTTAGTGTTTAACTGTAACACCATTTTTCATTTACCTATTTGCTATATGATCTGTTAGGTAGATTTAAAAGTGTATATATTACTGAATGAAATGAAAAGATAATTGCATTCTATTTTTTGGTTCTGAAAGTGGAAGGCTTAACTGTAAACAAACATTTTTCCTACCTGAACCTAGTCAGATTTCTGACAATAGAAATACCCTATAGGTTCTAACCAGGGGTTCATCTAACTCAGTCTTCTGTCTTCAAGAGTAGCAAAGGTACTGGTGTTTAGGAAAAGTATATGATTTTGGCTGCTATCTGCGGACTACTTCCCTTGTACTTTTATCAGTATCAGGAATTCTTGTATTATGAATGTAAGAAGGCATTTCCAACAGACAGGCATTTCTCAGTCACTTACATCTGAAGAGAGACCATTAAGCCTGAGCATCTGCTTTCTACTTTTTAAACCAGGTTTTAGTCCATAAAAGAACCTTTTGTCCAATCATGTGGCAATTTAGTTTCTTCTGTAGGCTGTCATGTGGAACTTAGTCAAAGGAGTTTTGAAAATATATTAGGTCCACAGGATTCCCTTCATAAACATGCTTGTCAACCATAAAACAGCCTTCAACAGGTTAGTGAGACATGATGACACCTTCACAAAGACTATGTTTACTTGTGTCATCAATGATTTCACTATGTTAAAAACTCTGACATGGTAATAGACTTTCTGACTGACAGTTCCCAGGATCTCCTTTAGAGCCCTTTAGGGGTTAAACTGTGAAACCACCAGTCCTCTGCCACGGTTCTTGTGATGTTTCTACCACCTTGACTTAGCAATTCTGTGTGTTCACATCTGAAACATTGTGATGAATGACCTCCGGATTTACTGAATTAATGGTTTCCAATTTATCTATTTGCTTTGATATTTCCTGCATACTTGCTTCCAACTGATTTCAACCCTTTAATCTATCTGCTATAGAGAATATGTGAAGTGTTGGATCCTCCCAAAATAATCACTGAATCTACTGAATTTATCTTTTATACCTTTATCATCCTTGAGTGCCTCCCCTATATGTTTTGCAGTTCCTTTACAGCTTTTGTTTTTCCTTTCATTTTAACAGGCAATATATTTGTAGAATTAGGCTTTTGGAATGAATATGGTCCTTTTATCCAAGCACAGTTCTGGTAAAAAAGAGATTAAATCACCATGAGACGTAATGTCTAAGGCTTTTTTTTTTTTTTTAATATATATATTTCCCAGAAAGTTTCTCAGGCCTTTAATAAAATTATGGAACAATTATCTAGATTATTTAGATCTTTCTCATTTTAAAATATGCTGAAGATGATAAAAAATACCAAAAAAGTGCACGTTATTCTGTCAATTTGTTGTATGTAATGAAGTAATTTTAAAGCTGTTCATCACAGGATTTCAACTATTTTCATTATTAAAAAAAAGAATATGAAAACAACACTGTCTGAAAATTATAAATATTTAAAAAGATATAATTTAGCAATTCAGTTTAAACCATGCCATTATATATTTTACATAACACTGAACCATTAATAAAATATAGAAGATAGAAATTAATTTAATTTGAAAACCTTTTATATTAAGTGATTAAATTATATAGAATATAATAGAATATTCACAATATAGAAAAATGTAATTGTTACTCTTTAAAATTTCAAATCAGTTTCCAATAAAGCTGACTGTGTCAACCAGTTAAATATAGCAGTTATGGTTTTTAAAAGACATTATTTACTCAAGACTGGAATGGTTTTGAAAGAACCAGAAGAACTTCAGAATGTTCAAAGGCTGAGTTGAATTAAGTACATATTTTGGGGGCTCCCTGAATCTGAGGAACTTAACTAGAGATTATACTAGCCATTAATTCAAGAGACAGGGGTTCAAATATGTTAACTCAGTTAAAAAGGTTTCTGTCCTTTTACTGAAAATTATGTGTTAGGACAGAAGATTGCGGTCTAGTAGAAATCACATATAAGTCCTCAAACATGAGAAGAAAGTCAAAGGAAATTGAGGCATTCTTTTTACAAAGCAGAATAAATGACAAATAAATACCTTTACTGAATTAGAAGAGAAGTCAATACTTTAATTCTGAGGGACAGAATTACATTGGAGTCTACAACTAATCCTATGCAGCCTCCTTGAAATTAAATGCAAATGTCTATGTAGTTATCACAATGAGTTTTTTGTATCTGCATAACTTTAAAAGACAGTGAATATGTCCACTTCTTTAAGACTATCAGAAGTTTCAGAATATTTTCTCTAATTTGGTGACTGAATTTCTACTTCTTCCTAAAAGGTGAAAAGCTGAACCCAAAGTATTAGAGCAGAAAACTCTTAATCTTTTATTTAGAATGGACTTTAAAATAGAGTTGGTTATGTTTGTGTTTTTTTCTTCTGTGAAAAAAAAAAAAAAAAAATGTAATTTAAAACCCCTTAACAAGTTAGAGTTTAGTTCTAGAATAGTCTTAAACCATCCAGTAGGACCATAAAAAGTGTAAAGGGTGAGGAAAAGCCATTCATTTGTGTAGGGTAGTGAAGGCAGAACATAAAGGAACAAGAAATTGGCAGAGTATAAGCTTAACCCAAATAAACTACATTAATCAGTCCTGACAGATTAGTTTAAATGTCAGTAAACTCAAACTAGTTAATTTAATTGACGGCACTGGGAGAGGGAACTTTTCCTTAAGTGAATGAAGTGATTCTACCTAGTATGTTGTTGTTGTAGCTGTAATATAAAATTAAAAAAAGAAAAAAGGAAAAAACAAACAAAGTGATGTACCACATCTTGCATCAAATGAAAGCTAAGCACTGAAGAAAGTCTCATCCACTTCACTGTTAACTTCACTTACACAGCTGTGAAAGGATTCATTGAACAAAGGAATTTACTTTTCATCCAAAGATGCTGATTAGTCTTACAACAGAGAAAATTATTTTTTTCTAATTGTTTTTAAATAGTTCTGCATATATTAATTCAGGATACCAGAGGTTTCTTAACATATTTCTTCCTTTATTCCTATACTTACTAACAATTTTGTTAAGCATAAAAAACAAAAAAGCACATATTTAAATAATAAAAAGGGACTGTTGACTTAATATGTATAAAGCATACTTCTCAGTTTCCACAAAATACAAAATTGAAGAGGTAGGCAGACATAATGATTATATTATGTACAATGAATATCTTACTCCATGAATAATGATTGATGAAAACCAAACAATTTATATCAGATATACATGATCAGAAAATGTATAGGTAAAGGTAAATATAGAGAAAGGTAAAAGACAGAAATAAGAGCTTTACCAGGAGATTCTTCATTGTTGCTGGGCATAGCACAAAACACAGAGATACAGTCCAGAAGCTGAAACTGTTCATTCTGGAAAAAATACTATGGTCAAAAATGAATTTTTAAATGTACAGGTGCCTCAGGTCTGTGATTTTGAGTCATTTATAAAAAGATGTATTACTTATCAGATTCAATTTTTTTCCCCCTTTTTTCATGTAGTACCCTTTGACACATTTAGATGGAAATCAAAGTTCCTGATCAGAAATTACTCCTTGCATAGATAGCTTGTAATGTCTTTATGTCTTCTTCCAGAATGAAAGGTGGTTAATCTAGCAAATAAAAGCAAGAGATTGAAAAGCAAATCCTAGAGAGAATGATTTCATATCACTGATCATTAACACTCTGAGCTCAGCTGTTCATCCAGTTTTCAGTCCATCTCATTGTCTGCTGATCCAGCCCATATTTCAACAGCCTCTCTATGAGGATCTTATGGGACACAGTGTCAAAAGCCTTCCTGAAGTCAAAGTAGACAATACCTACTCCTGTAGAGTCATGCTCTCCCCTTGTCTACCAAGCCAGTCATTTCATCATAGAAGGTTATCAAGTTTGCCAAGTATGACATCCCCTTGGTGAAACCATGCTGACTACTCCTGATCACCTTTTTGTCCATGTGCCTAGAAATGATTCCTTGGATTAGCTGTTCCGTCACCTTTCCAGGGATCGAGGTGAAGCTGACCAACCCGTAGTTCCCCAGGTCTTCATTCTTGCCCTTCTTGAAGATAGGAATGACATTTGCCTTACTCCAGTCTTCAGGCACTTCTCTCAGTCACCATGATTGATCAAAGATGATCAATAGTGACCTCAAAATTACATCAGCAAGCTCCCTCAGCACTCATGGGTGCATCCTATTAGGGCTTATGTATTCATGTATATCCAGTTTTCTGAAGAGACATATCTCTGATACTCTGATCTTCTGCCACCAAGGGTAAGTCTTCCATGTTCCAGACTTTCATTCTGATCTCTGGGACCTGGGAATCCTGAAGACCGGTCTTACTAGTAAAGACTGAAGTGAAGAAGGCATTCAGTACCTCAGTCTTTTCCATGTCCTGTGTCACTGGGACCCCTGCCCCATTCAGCAGCAGACCCATATTTTTCTTAGCCTTTTTTTGCCACTTAGGTACATCTAGAAGCCCTTCTTGTTGCCTTTTACATTCCTTGCCAGATTCAGTTCCAGGTGGATTTTGGCTTTCTTACCCTAATTCTCTGCATGCTCAGACAGTGTCTCTATATTTCTCCCAAATTACCTGTCCCTGTTTCCACTTTGTTTATACTTCCTTTTTTATGTTTAAGTTTTGCCAAGACCTTCTTTTTCATTTATTCAGGACGTCTGGCATTTTTTCCTGACCTCCTGCTTTTTGGAATGAAGCATTCTTGATCTTGGAAAAAGTGATCATTCAATATAAACTAGTTTTCTCGGACCCTTCTTCCCTCCAGGACCTTATCTCATGGGACTCTTCCAAGCAGATCCCTGAAGAGGCTAAAGTTTTCTTTCCTGAAGTCCAGGGTTGTGATCTTGCTTTTTGCCCTATTCCCTCCTCTCAGGATCCTGAACTTCACTATCTCATGGTCACTGCAGCCAAGGCTGCCTTCAACCTTCACGTATGAGGTCCAACATAATTTCCTCATTGGTTCCTCTATCACTTGAGTTAGGTTGCCACTAGCAGTATCATTGGTGCCCCCATGGAAGAACAGCAGGAAGTAATAGAGGGTTGGACAAGCTTCAGCAGTCTCTTCACAACATCCCAAATTGCAGCCCCTGGAAAGCAGCAAACTTCTCTAGATGACAGGTCAGGTCAGCAGATGGGGTGCCTCTGTCCCCTGCAGCAGAGAGCCACTTGCTACTATCACTCACCGCTTCCTCCTCGTGCTCCTACATAACCAGTTGTCCCAGATGCTTCACTTGAAAGCACACCCAACTCCTCCTCAGCTTTGAGGGAAGTGAACCTGTTCTGTAGCTGCAAGCCCTCAGGTGGACCATTACTCTTAGTGCCAGAAGTCACCAGCTTCCATTCTTTGCCTTCCCCAGCGTTTGCACTTACCTCTCTGCTATGGACACAGTCTACCTGTATTTCCACTGCAGCTGAGGTCTAGGGTTCTTCAAATTCTTGTGCCTCTGGGAATCATAGAATCATAGAATGATTTGGGTTAGAAAGGACCTTTAGAGATCATCTAGTTCCAACCTCCATGCTGTTGGCAGGAACATCTACTAGATCAGGTTGTTCAAAGCCCCATTCAACCTGATTTTGAACACTTCCAATGACTGGGCATCCACAACTTTTCTGGGCAACCTGTTCCAGTCTCTCACCAACCCCATCGTAAAAAATTTCTTCCTTATATCCAACCTAAATCTACCCTCTTTCATTTTAAAACTGTTTCCCCATGTCCTGTGTCCTGGTTTTGGCTGAGATAGAGTTAATTTTCTTCCTAGTAGCTGGTACAGTGCTGTGTTTTGGATTTGTGATTTGTGTTTTGGGTTAAACCACAACATCCTGTCACTACAAGCCCTGGTAAAAAAGTCTCTCTCCATCTTTCTTATAAAACCCCTTTATATACTGAAAGGCTGCAAAAAGGTGTCCCCGGAGTCTTCTCTTCTTCAGGCTGAAAAACCCCAGCTCTCTCAGCCTTTTTTCATAGGAGAGGTGATCTGATCATTTTTGTGGTGTTGTGGTTTAACCTGGCAGGCAGCTAAACATGACACAGCTGTTTGCTCACTCCCTGCCCCCCCCCCCCCCCCCCCCACCG
>NW_008824475.1:2780162-2785567 GCF_000699105.1 Pygoscelis adeliae
GCTATGGAATACCCCTTTGGCCAGTTTGGGTCAGCTGTCCTGGCTGTGACCCCTCCCAGCTTCTCACTGGCAGGGCATGAGAAGCTGAAATGTCCTTGGCTAGTGTAAGCACTACTTAGCAACAACTAAAAGACCGGTGTGTTATCAACATTATTCTCGTACTAAATCCAAAACACAGCACTGTACCAGCTACTAGGAAGACAATTAACTCTATCCCAGCCAAAACCGGGACATATGGCTTTCATCTGAACTCACACTAACAGGTCTTTGTCTTTCTTGTGCCGGGGCCCCAGAGCTGGATGCAGTACTCCAGGTTGGGTCTCACAAAAGTGGAGTAGAGGGGGAGAATTCACCTCTCACCACCTGCTGACCACACTTCTTTTGATGCAGCCCAGGATATGATTGGCTTTCTGGGCCACAAATGCACATTGCTGGTTCATATCTAATTTTTCATCTACCAACATCCCCAAGTCCTTCTCCACGGGGCTGATCTCAATCCATCCATCCCCCAGTCTGTACTGATACTGGGGATTGCCCCAATCCAGCTGCAGGACCTTACACTTGCTCTTGTTGAACTTGATGGGGTTCACATTGGCCCACTCCTCAAGCCTGTCAAGGTCCCTCTGGATGGCATCCCTTCCCTCTAGCATATCAACCGCACCACTCAACTTGGTGTCATCTGCAAACTTGTTGAGGGTGCACTTAATCCCATTGTGGTGTTGATGAATATGTTGGAACAGCACTGGTCCCAGTATGGAACCCTGAGAGACACTACTTGTTACTGATCTCTATTTGGACATTGAGCTGTTGATTGCAACTCTTTGGATGTGGTCATCCAGCCAATTCCTTATCCATTTAACAGTCCATCCATAAAACCCATATCTCACCAATTTAGAAACAAAGATGTTGTGTGTTGTGTTATCCTTCTCTAATTCTTTCTGATGCTGCACAGCCTGCTGACTTCCTCCTGTAACTCCTCCACTTGGTACACAGCTCTTCAGAAACAACACAGCAACTGCAGACCACCTCTCCCAGTCTCAGGGAGAGGCCCCAGGCACTCCCTGCAGCCTGCAACTTGCAGGCCTGTATCTATCATCCAAAGCTTTGTCTAGGTCAAAGTCTCTGCCCTGGCAGGGACGGCTGCTCCAACGCATGCTGGGAAATGTGCCCTGTGGTGCATCACCACCATTCCTTTACAGATTTTGCTATTGGTGCTAATGAATTGAAATGATGAATGAAATTATAAAAGGTTTTGGTTGACTGACATCAGTTGTTTCTGATGAAAAATGTAGAACATTCTTTCTCATATTTTTAACACTCCTTTTTTGAGAGCTTCCCTAGTGAACTATAACAAAAATATTTACAGTGATTTTACATTTCATTAAGATTTATGCTGAAGATAACTCCTCCATCAGACCTAAGCTTATTTAAGCTTTTCACAAAAAATGTCCTGGGAGTTTCTATTATTTTAAAATATATTTCAAAGCTCTTAAGCTTAACTTCAAACTGTACCCTGGTTATAGAAATATTCTTTGAAAAACTGGTCATGTTTAAGTTCTGATTATTTTATTCTAACATTTTTGTAATGCTTGAAAAATGGAAAAACTGTAATTACATATGAAATGAAGAAATGATCAACAACAATGATCATATCTGATATAAAGGAGGAGTTATGTAGAGTGAAATTTACTTAATTTTGTTCTATAACTTTTAAACATGGCCTACTCATTCAATAAAGTTCTTCAGTAAAGGTCACAGGTGCATTTTGCTTTCTGAACAGGCCACTATGAACTAAAAAAAGTGGCACCTAAGGTAAGCTTGCTCAAATAAAGTACGAAAAGTCAGTTGAAACAGTGGAAAAGATAGAAGGTGGAGAAGAGTACACCATTTAGAACTTGGTAAAACTCATGTTTTTTCCTTAGTAAAAAAAGTCATGGAAAAAGTTAGAATAAAAGCATACAAATTACCACAGAAATGTTACTCAGATTTTATTGAGTCAATGGACAAATGGTGTTATAGGTTAATAAATACATGGAATCGAAGAAGTTAATTGCATTATCTGTACTGTAGAATCTCTACAGCTTTTTATCTAATATCTGATGGAAAGCATATGTTATTGGAGCTATACTATCACTGACTGTGGTGACAGATCAAATGCTCAGAAAAATCAGAGACCATAAGAACACAGAAAAAAGAATAATGCAAGCTTTAAATTGCTCTTCAAAAAACAGCTGTGTCCAAACAAAGACAAAACAAAAAGATAATCACATTGTTAAATATAACACAAAAATGAGCTTGCAAAAAATAGTTATCAAAAGAATAAGAATTTGAAGAAAAATTTATTAAAGGTAAATATACCTTCAGATTGAACCCTGTATAAAGTTTTTGCTATGTGATCCCAAAACCATACACAGATGAATAAGTATACATAGAAGGATAACTGGGTGTCTGAAGAATGGAATACTTCCTGTAGGAGAACAGACAAAAAAACCCCAGTGATTCTTCAGTCTGAAAAAGAGAAAACTGAAATACTACTCAATAAAATCTGGAGAAGTAGGCATTTCTCTTATCAGCAAGACCCAATAAAACCATCAAGCATGTTAAACAAGAATAAATATTTCTTCATGGATGCTTTATAGAACATGTTGCTATGGCATGATGTGTAAGACTGAACTCTGTTTAGAGGAATGATTCATTAAAGAGTATGAAGTGTGACTGTTTGAGTGCAGCCTCCTTCAGAAAGGTATTTGCTCTTGCATTCTCTTTCTTCACATTTACTGCTATAGATGTAGAAGCTATTACCAAAGAGGATATCAATTAGCTTAAACCTTTCTTGAGATTTTGATGGTTTATGCAAAGACTATTTGCATTTCAACATTCAGAAGTGCACCAAAATGCACACTAGTTAATTAAAAACCATGGGAATTTACAAATTTAATTTAGCTACCATATTTTTAATAAGAAAATGTTCCATGAATGCAAAACAGATTAAAATGGTGCTATGATAGGTATACAGACAAAATAACATATAACCTAAATAATAAAGTCTAAGCACCTAGAAATTCAGAAATAGCACACGTATTTTGAAGGAAATATTCTCTCTTGTGGACATGTACTTTTCCAGTAACAGCCCATTTAATACTGTGTCCCTTCTTCCACTGAGGAATTTAATGCCTTATTTAAGTTTGATATTTTTACCAGAAGCAAAGAAACTTAAATAATCCTGACCAGTAACAAAACTGCCATTTGCTTTATTAAAGTCCTATTATTGCCTTCATTATCTATAGATTTTTTCATTGACCAACTTTTAATTTTCTTCATAGTCACCAAAAGAAAGACAAATATTACAAGATTAGTCCTCTATATTATGTCAATATCATGTAATTCAATTCTATATTCATCAAACCTATTTGTTCTAGCATAAATCTGAGCATTAGTTACAAAAAACAATTAACTATGTTTTCTTGACTGAGAATACCCCATTAACTTTTCTATTTAATACTGGTTTGAAGACCTCTGTGTTATGTTAACCCTTAGGTTTTATTTGTCCTGTATTATAAATGATGTTCACATAATTTTACTGAGTCTTTCTACAGTCTGAAGGGCAAGAACTCTATTACAAAACATGTCCAGAAATGTGTTATAAAAGTGCAAGACAATTACTGAAATAGTAATTATTCAAGAAACATTACCCTGGAAGATTTAAAATTAAAATGACCTTAGTAACAGGCCAAATGTTTGCTCATATTAATAAGTCACAAGTATGTATTTCTGAATAATCCTTCATAGTGGTAGGTTGTTTTTTCCTTCTTTAAACATTCTCTCTTAAATCAAAGTGAATAAAATTAAAAGAGAATCCCTGAAAAGAATGAGGCTATTATCAGTCATTGAGCTCATCTGAGTTCATTGGGGACAACAAATAATGCTATCTAATTAATTACGATGACAGCAAACTGTGTGACACATTTCTTATGGCTGGCTGGTTTAACATTCTAAACCCTCTTGTTGATTAGAACTTACATGTTTTAAATAGAAAGGGATGTTAAACATCCCATCTGCTATGTAACAGAGCTTCAGAAAAAAAAAAAATACACTGAAGTCTTGATAAGTTCATCAGAACAAGACACCAGAACAAGACAAATGCAGCATCTTATCTGATATGCAATGACACAGTTCCAATTGTTTCTAAAATTCTATTCTTTTAATCAAGCTACACAGAAAAAAAAAAAAATCCTACTGTCAACATGATTCCTTGATCAAAGTCTGACATCATGTTAGTCAATAAAATGTCTCACTTCCAAATACCTCTTCTCTTTGAGTGAGCACAAGTAAAATTTTGAAATGGAATACATATCCTGAGATGGCACATCTTGTTTACAAAGTGGTCATTGGCAAATAATGATGTAATACTGACTGACTACTATGAAGAGTTGTGACTCTAATTACATGCATATTCTGAAATAAATTTGTTAGAAAGCAATTTACTTAAAAATGCATGATTTTATTTCATGCCTAAATACACTTATGTGAAAGTAATATACTTCTAGTATACTTCAAATAGATTTAGCAAATGTATGAAGGGGCAGTATATTGTTCATGAAGTCCAAGTAAGCTATAATCAAGTTTGTGGTTTTTTTCAATAAACTATTTTATAAGCAACACTTTGTTAATATCAATATCCATATTATATATGGTTACAGAAAAACTGTATGCGATTATAAATTCTTGAGTTCCAATGGAATTAAATGCAGAAATTAAGTATTTGCACACATAAGTGTTTATGATTCTATTGGAAGAGCTATAGAAGAACTATATACAGGTTGCTTTTTTTGAAGTATATGTGTGTAAATTTCCAAAAAATTGCTTTCATCTATTTATTTTTCATTTTTTTAAGTATGAGCCTATTTGCCACTGATTTTGGACCTCTGCTTAACATCCCCTTGAGTGTCCTTTTTTGAGATCTCAGGTGAGTATTGATGCATTCATGCATCATATAACATACATAACACTGTATGTTAGGGAGTGTTTTGATTGTATAGAGCTCAACAATTGTGATGATGATACGGTTGAGAGTTTATGGGTAAAGATGAGGGGGAAGGCCAATGAGGCAGATATCCTGCTGGGAGTCTGTTATAGACCACCCAACCAGGATGAAGAGGCGGATGAAGCATTCTACAAGCAGCTGGCAGAGGTCTCTCGATCGCTGGCCCTTGTTCTCGTGGGGGACTTCAACTTCCCGGACATCTGCTGGAAATACAACACGGCAGAGAGGAAGCAATCTAGGAGGTTCCTGGAATGTGTGGAAGACAACTTCCTGACACAGTTGGTAAATAAGCCTACCAGGGGAGGTGCCTCGCTCGACCTGCTGTTTACAAACAGAGAAGGACTGGTGGGAGATGTGGTGG
>NW_008824475.1:2786290-2788534 GCF_000699105.1 Pygoscelis adeliae
GTTCATCTTGAGGGTGCTCACAAGGCAGGTGTGGGACAACCAGGGCATCAGGCCCAGCCAGCATGGGTTCATGAGACGCAGGTCCTGCTTGACCAACCTGATCTCTATATCTTATTGAATAATTAAAATATGGTTAAAGTTATGGTAGCTTAACACAGAGGACAGGTCAAACGTTTGTGGAGCACAAATACCATCCAGAATGGACGACTGTAACTGATACTAACCTTATAAAGCATATAGAAATTGCACAGTTTGACTAGCATCTCATGGGGCATAACAGAAAACTTTCCTTCACTTGAAAACATAGAATCATAGAATATCTCAAGTTGGAAGGGACCCTTTATGGATCATCAAGTCCAACTCCCTGCTCCTTGCAGAAATACCTAAACTAAACCATACAGCTAAGAGCATCATCCAGATGCTCCTTGAACTCTGACAGGCTTGGTGCCGTGACCACTTCCCTGGGGAGCCTGTTCCAGTGACCGACCACTCTTTCAGTGAAGAACCTTCTCCTAATGGCCAATCTGAACTTCCCCTGACGCAGCTTCATTCCATTTCCTCGTGTCCTATCACTGGTCACCAGAGAAAGGAGATGAGCACCTCCCCCTCTGCTGCCCCCCTTGAGGAAGTTGTAGACTGTGATGAGGCCACCCCTCAGCCTTCTCTTCTCCAAGCTGAACAAGCCAAATGACCTCAGCCGCTCCTTGTAAGTCTTGCCCTCAAGACCTTTCACCATTTTTGTCGCCCTTGTCTGGACACACTATAATAGTTTGATGTCCTTCTACATTGAGGTGCCCAAAACTCCACACTGTAGTCCCACCTCAAGTACCAGTGCAGCGTAGAGTGGGACGATCACCTTTCTTGACCAGCTAGCTATACTGTGCTTGACGCACCCCAGGACAAGGTTGGCCCTTTTTGCTTTTCTTTTTCTTATTCATTTTTTTTTTTTTTTTCTAAACTATGGTCAGTTTGTAGGCTTCTTGTCAAGCCTTGTTTACTTAGCATTCGAAGAATAGTGAAAAAATTCTCAAACCAGAATTGCTCCCCATGACACATTCTCATATCTACAGTCTAGGTGAGTTCTAGACATATTATGCATTAGGTTTTTGTTCCAAATGCTCATGCAGGACGGCTGTAACAGGTCTTTAAGGTAAATGATCTTGAATCTTTGCACATGTTATTTGACAGCAGGTGTTTATGTCAGGTTGCTTTCTATTGCTCTTTAATTCTTTTTCATGTTACAGTATAAATAAGAACACTGATTTATTCTTACTAAGCCCTTTTATTGAGAAACATCTGGAATGAGTCTAGCAGATTTGCATGAAAGTTTATGTTTTATTGTTGATGCTGCTTGAGTAAGAATGATCATTACCATGCAAATAGAGATGGGCAATAACATTAAAGTTAATATTAGACTGTGTTAAAGAGATACATTTTGTATCAGGAGAATGACAAGACAGCGTACACGGTAATTATCATCTTCATAAAAAACAAAAGTCTATATTATTTTTTATTAATCACACCAACAAATAGAATATTCTATTCTAAACACATATTGAAGTCTGTTGTAAATGGTACAGCCAGGGAATCTTTAAGATAAAAACTTCTTAACAAAATCGTAACACACTGGGACTCCAGCTGATCATGTAAAACTCATAATAAAACATAAGACTAGACAGGTTTAGGTTTCATTATAGGGGAACAGAAAAACCCCACCCAAACCTTCCAAAACCAACAAGACCCCCCCCCAAAAAAAAAAAAACACCAAAAGAAACCAAAACCCAACTGCTAAAAAATCTGAAATAAATATCACTAAAAAATTTATTTAAAATTTTGTTCTCTTTTGTTCATGTTTGTAAGAAAGAATTAGAGATCCATAAAAGTAGAGCTTAAAGGTCTCTGTGGAGTTGATGTAGTTTATTCTCTTGTCCCATGGGAAAATCAAATTTTCTTAGAAATCAAAGGGAAAAGAAAAAATAAAAGTATGACTATCTATTACAAAATAATTGATATATCTAAAACTTAAGTATGTGAGAGGCACTGTATACATAAAGCATACTTGATAGGAAAAGTAATATTAGAATCATAGAATCATAGAATCATAGAATCATAGAATCAGGAAGAGACCAACAAAACCACAAAATCATCGAGTCCAACCGTCAACCCAACACCACCATGCCCACTAAACCATGTCCCTAAGCGCCTCATCTACCCGTCTTTTGAATACTTCCAGGGATGGTGACT
>NW_008824475.1:2789872-2812792 GCF_000699105.1 Pygoscelis adeliae
AGCTCCTCCGCCAGCTCTCTCAGCACTCTCGGGTGGATCCCATCCGGCCCCATAGACTTGTGAGTATCCAGATGACGTAGCAGGTCGTTGACCGCTTCCTCTTGGATTATGGGGGGTTCATCCTGCTCGCCATCCCTGTTTTCCAGCTCAGGGCGCCGAGTACCCTGAGGGTAACTAGTCTGATTGCTAAAGACTGAGGCAAAGAAGGCATTAAGTACCTCAGCCTTTTCCTCATCCTCGGTGACAATGTTCCCCCCCGCATCCAATAAAGGATGGAGATTCTCCCTGGCTCTCTTCTTGTCATTAATGTATTTGTAAAAACTTTTTTTGTTGTCTCTAACGACAGCGGCCAGGTTGCGTTCTAGCTGGGCTTTTGCCTTTCTCATTTCCTCTCTGCACGACCTAACGAGATCCCTGTACTCTTCTTGAGTCGCCTGCCCCTTCTTCCACAAGCGGTAAACTCTCCTTTTTTTCCTGAGTCCCAGCAAAAGCTCCCTGTTCAGCCAGGCCGGTCGTCTTCCCCGCCCGTTCTTCTTGCAGCGTACAGGGACAGCCTGCTCCTGCGCCTTTAAGACTTCCTTCTTGAAGATTGTCCAGCCTTCCTGGACCCCTTTGCCCTTCAGGACTGTCACCCAAGGGACTCTCTCAACCAGCATCCTGAACAGGCCAAAGTCCGCCCTCCGGAAGTCCATGGTAGCAATTTTGCTGCCTCCCCTTCTTACTTCACCGAGAAAAGATCTATTGGAAAGATCCAAGAAAAAATAGAAAGTATAAGGGATATAAGGAGCTTCCTTCTCATTAAAATACAAAGTCTCTGACTTTCTCAGGATGAGTTTTCAGTTTGGTTCTGTATTCAGTTGACTTTTACATTTTTCAGTCATTCGTATATAGCTATGTCATGGTAACCTGGCAGAAACCAGGATGCTAATGCAATGGGGCAAGAATACCATGCATGATGCCAAAAGAATGATTCTGTATGAAATCTGTGAGTTTTTTCTGTGATTATTAGCTCATGTCCTACTGTATCCCAATTTTTGCTCAGTACTGTTCTTATCTATCGTTTCAAATCTGGGGGAGAATTTAACAAAACTAAACAGAATCATAGAATCATTAAGGTTGGAAGAGACCTCCAAGATCATCGAGTCCAACTGTCAACCCAACAACACCATGCCCACTAAACCATGTCCCTAAGCGCCTCATCTACATGTCTTTTAAATACTTCCAGGGATGGTGACTCAACCACTTCCCTGGGCAGCTTGTTCCAATGTTTAACCACTCTTTCAGTAAAGACATTTTTCCCCATGTCCAATCTAAACCACCCCTGGCGCAACTTGAGGCCATTTCCTCTCGTCCTATCACTAGTTACTTGGGAGGACCAATTATAAATACCAATTATTTTTTCAGAAAATCAGTAGTCAGAAAAACTGAATTAAATGTCATTAGGAAACATGAAGCAATTGTCATAGGTCAGTGAAAAAAAAACAGGTTTAGCACATGGAAACACTTTCTCTTTAATTAACACCTGAAGAGATGAAAACTCATGGAGGAAGGGGAAAGTAACTGGTTTTGCCAATTTTTTTAGGAAACACATTTTAAATATCAAAATTTTCATAAGAGAAACAAACCAGCAGCATGGCTTTAACAAGTTATTAACAAAATAACTACAGGAAGATCATGTTTCCATTAGATCACAGAATCGTACAGGTTGGGACTGACCTCCAGAGAACATCTAGTCGAGCCCCCGGCTCTGAGCTGGTCCAGTTAGATCAAGTCCTTCAAGGACAACTACAGTTGAGTTCTGAATACTTTGATCAAATGTTCTTCAAATATTTGTGCATAAAACCCAAATTATTACAATTTATATTGTGATTTATGTCTAACAGGTGCTTCACTTTCTATTCTTTTCATTCCCACTTTCAGGTCTTTACATTTCTCCTTTTCTCATTTCTTCCTCTGTTGACATTGTCTGTTTTGATTCATAGTTTTTTCTTCTCTATTTGTTTCCCAGGTTTTTCACCCAGTTCTGTCCCCACGTTTATGCAGTTCATTCCTCTCTTCCCTTCTAATTTTTAAGTAAAATTCTTATTCTTTCCTCAGCTTATTTAAAAATAGTTTCTCTCTCATTCATGAACAACTGAAATAATTAGTCAGATCATTCAAACCCTGATTCTATTATGAAGTTCTGTAATGTAGAATGCTGCCAATATCATCCATTGATCTGGTAGCATGTGTTATCATAACAAACTAAAGTGAAGGGTAATAATGATCTTTTTCCCTTTTTCCATGCTGCAGGGACAGCTGCTCAGTTGCTCATCCATGTGTGCCTCAGTGTACTCTGGTTTGAAGTTTCAGCTGGCAACGCAGCAAAATATTCAGTCCAAATAACACATCTAACATTATTCTGTTTTATGAGACTGAAAAATTCATTTCTGTGATCCATTCTGATAATGAATTGAAAAGATAGCATGATGATTATGGTGCCTCATAAATAATGTTTTCACTTCAGTATTTCTGTACCAAGCAAGAACTAACACACTATAGAAACATAAAGTATGCACAGTTTTTCTTTGCTTACACAAAGAAAATCTTGTGCATACATACACAAAATCCTTTTATGGACAACTGGTTCAGATTAACTGAGTTTAGCAACAGGAAGAAGGCTCTGCCTCTTAGTCCTAACTAGATAAAGGGAATCCAAATGTCCATGCTCTGACTTGGGAATTCTGTCTTTCACAAAGGCACTAAAAAATACAGATAAACGGCTGCTTAACCAGACCCCCTCTGAAATATTGCTGTGTACGAGAGCTGACAGAAACAGGATCAGTTATAAAGGATGTTTGAGCAGTCCATAACATACAGATCTTGGGTGCTGTTTTAGATTGTGAGATAGAACAGAGGATAGCACACAGTCTCACCTCACAAGCTTCTACGTGCAAGGATTTCTGTGAGACCTTCAGTTTCTTTGGAGTTTAAAGATAAATGACAGATAGTTTACCACACTGGAAACTTGTTTATTAGACTACAACCTTATTAACTCTGACAAACATGAGGATATTTATAACAAAAGGAAATTTCTGCAATTTTTCCTGTAGTTGATGAAGGTTAAGAGCCTAAGGCACTTAAAGTTGGGAGAAGTTTTTAGCCAACAAACAGAATGAAAAAATAGAATAGATTCAGTCTTTACAGAAATTGTATATATAGGTAAAGATGCCACTTCAAGACTGCATATGCACTCTTATATAACTTATATAAGTTTATGCCAAAAGTTGTAACCCTAAGATGACAGTTTTAATTGATTGGAAGAGTACATTTCAGAGAGTCTGACAAGACTACTTTATAAATAGCAGTTAATGTATATGAGAGATAAAGGACTCCTCTCCTACTTCACCTAGAAATCCTATTTACTCACCAAATTTTGTCCACTGATTTCATGGGAAGCTTAAGTTTAAACTACTGTAGCCCAATGAATAAGATTTTTACTGTTGCTGGTGCTACAAGCTTTTTATTTTTACATCAGGACTTGTCTGGGCTTGTCTTGGACTGAAGTGTTTCTGGCTTGTTGCAGCTTCAGTAAAAATTGTCTAACATCTGGCTATGGCTTTTTTTTTTTTTTTTTCCTTAACTTAGCCCTCTGAACACCAAATGTAATAAAGCTACAACAAAGCTATGTAGTCACTGAGGTACATACATGTTCACCCATGCTGGGAGGGGCTGTTGTGTAAAAGATGTCTAAGTGAAGATATTAAAAATTTAGCTGGGAACTGAAGACAAGTCAGCTGACTATATGAAGTGAATCAAAACAGAAGAAGTGAAGGTCCCCACCACCATTATCAAGCTTCTAGTGAAGAACACTGGCTCTGAACCTCCTACTCCTCTCTGCTGGAGGAAAGTTGGAGCCACTGGACCTAGGGCCCAGAGGGGACACACAAAATCAAATAAAACATGCAGATACTAGGAAGCTTTCATATAACAACTTTAGCTAGAATATTATTGAGGCTTTTTATGTGTTAAGTCAGACTATGAGTAATAGTTAATTGTAATAGTAAGATTTATTGTAATTGGACTAATAATAACTGCTTGTTGTATTTTGATTATGCTCTTAAGACTTTAATTAAACTAACAATAAATTCTTAGCTCTTATGTGTAAAGTGTGTGCCCTACACACCTTATGTTGTCCATAACAAAACGTTCAATGCAATGTTGCATTTCCATGAAGTGCACTTCTAGGGCCAAGTCTCTATGTTAATCTCTATTTTTAGGATCTGGGAGGCCTAAATTCATCTACAGTGTCATACTCTATCTCTTATTAAATGATTATTTTTCTTTCCTATTAACTGCTCTACTTAAGGCAAAATTCATTTAAATGGAGTCACTTTTTTGAGGAATGATAACAATAAAAGTTTGTGAACCTGCTTTTGAGTCTCTCCTGGTATAAGTATCTTACGGACAGTTATTTTGATTGCATGTGTGACTGCAAATTCAGTTATATCAATGTTTTGAAAACATGACCAAGAAACTCAAAATCTGTTCCCAAATGTCATGAAAATACAATGAAATGTAAGACACCCAATTCTGTAGCTTTTGCAAATCCTTATAAAAGCGATTTTCTAAAGGGAAAGGTAATCTTCATTTGCTGACTTCATTCAGTTTTGGCTCAGGAAATTATTTTTGTATTCTTTCAGTTTCTCTTTTGTCTGTGTCTAAGCTACATATTAATGTAACTGACAAGCTTCTTTCTTCATAAAAATAATTAATGTTAGTAACTTAGCTTTTTATGTAGTGCAGCTGCACAGTGTGGACTGCCATACTGTGACTGTGTCTTTTCCCTATCTCATTGCTCAGCATAAAAGTCAAAAGCACACAGATGAGCCATTAAATGAAATAAATGTGTGATTGTCAATGGAATTCCTTTCAAATTATATCTGAGTAACAGTCATCAGAATCCTGTTATGGGGACTTGAAAGGAATTTACAAAAATCCCCAAATTACTCGGTCTAGGAGAGCATATTGACTAGTGCGTAGATGAAAAGTGTGCAAGAACTGGTTGATTAATTAATTAGCATTTGCAACTGTTTTAAGATTCTTGCATAAACTGTTTTGCTATTAAAGTAAGAAGTATTTTTGTTTTCTGGTTTGTTTTTTTTTCTTTGCACAGAAAGCCAGTATAAAACCACTGAAGTCCTACTTACATGTTGTTTTGAGAACATTGAGGTCACTGACTCACATTCAAGTTGTTATAGCTTCAAAAGCTGAAGCTGGACTTCATGTACATGCTCTTAACTCACAGAAAATGTAAGGTGACATAACTTCAAACTTTTTAACTGTAACTTACATTAAATCACATTAGCTTGTATTCACTGTGAGTTAGTAACATATACAGGAACAAGTAAAGCAGTTCAGTTTATACCAATTATTTGGCTCCAGATTAAGACAACTCAATTAGGTGTCTATATATGGTATCCAAGCTCCTATCATGATCAGCTAGTCAATACAATTAATGGGGTCTAAGGAGTTGCTTCACTGAGTAGACACTAATATCTGATCAACCGAATTGCGCTCTAGTGGTTGGATTATCAACAGGCACAGTGCAATCCCTCAAACACAAACATCTAGTACCATCTGAGATGTTGTACAATATCCCATAACTACCTGATGGTCCAAAAGGGCAAGGGTCTTCTATAGATTTTGTGTCAGATTAGCCACTCCTGCATGGATGCCTGAAATACCTTAAGGCATTTCAAATTGCACATCTATGAACTGAATCAACTGCATGGCCTCTCCTGAGACAGATTAATCATGACACATTTGGGTGAGCTAATCAGTAAATTAATCATGTACCTGCACCCTACATGAATTTGATCTATTGTGAGACAAATTCTCTAAATTTTTTTAAAAATACATTTTTGTACACCTGCAAATATCTTCAATAAGTATGTCACAACCAAGTCCTTTTCTTCCTCCTTCAAATTAAAATAAAATTGGATTTTGATTGTGTATATTTTATTACCAGAAAAGAGTGGAGATGATGAGGTTAGAGAATAACATATAGGACACATATGTAAATAGATCATAGCAGCTATGTCTAACAACCAATTCCAGAATTACTCCTTAGCAAAAAAGAACACAGAGTAGACCTTATCCATACTCTTGAATTCTCTTACCCTATAAAACAGGATTATCACAACTGACCTACCTTGGGAATAGTCTCTGGCCTGAACCATGTTAGGAATTAAATGCTACTAACTGGTTTTCCTTTTGCCGAGTTATTTAAATTCTCTTGTGTACAGAATTTAGTTTAAACATCAATTTCTTTTCTCTTCTATTGGATTTTGTCATGCGTAGGTAGGATTTCAGTGGAGGATTCAACTCCATTGAAATCACTGCAGTTGCTCAAATTTATATTAGCACAGACATTTTTCCTTTGCAATTAACCTCATCTTGCTCTCTGTGTATCAGGTCTCATGGAAACTTTGCAACAGTATTTGAAAAGCAACATTGCTTTATATCATGTACCCAACATAGAAGACTCCGCAGTTTGCTTTTCCAAGTAAATATGTTGTTTTACACCTGACACCATAAGAAGGTGTGGTTTGTGTATGAAGACTAGAATATGAAGAGGCTCATAAACTCAAGGTAAATGGTTTTCTACTGTCGCCTGAGGAGAGGAGGGGTTAGTAGAGAAAAGAACTCAATTTCTTTCCAGTTTGGGCATGTCTATTTTTGTCATTAAAAAAAGGTGGAAATAAAAAAAGTAATTCCTCCAAAGTAAGATAGTTAGAAAACATATTTAGTCTATTTCAAATGTAGTAGCTAACCTAGATGTTTTAAAAACGCATGCACTGAAAGTGAAGGATGATTCCTGCATCAGTTGTTGTACTGACTGTGTTCACAGAAGACTGTCATACTTTTGTTACACAGTTGTTTCTCTTTCCATCAGTCAATCTATTATGTACAGAAATGGAAAACAAAACTTTAATTCTTCCTGTTACAGCACTTTTGAGTGCACAACTTCTTTGAAATGCTGCCAGTTTTCTGCCAATTTTCTTTCCAGTTGTAACACAACTATCAGCTCCTGAAACGTCCTGAAATAAATGTAAATACTGAATATGTCTTCAAGGTTTTTCTTCAGATTTCTAATTGCTAATTCATTTAGCTAGATCATTATTTCCATAGTGGTAGCACTTGCTACATCTACAGGGGGTAGTTTATGTCTCTTCTCACTCCTTACTCATTTTTCAGAATGATCCAGAGAAATATCTACATCGATTTTGAGAGTATACTTTCTAGCTTTAAAATGCAATAGACTTCAAAAAATAGTCCTGTAGACAGAAACAGCAGAGGAGGGTGGTAGAAAATAGTTGTGATTTACATAGACATGTAGATGTAAAACCTCAGTATATAGACCTTATCAACATTTTCCACCATGGGGGAAAAAAAAAAAGCTCTTCAGCTCACAAAGGGCCTCTTTGTCTCACTGAATGAATCCTTTTCAATGAAAACCAGAGGAAAAATCAAGTAGGAACAAACTAACAAGAAATAGGTAATAAGCACACCAACTGGTGCAAATCAGTTTAGCAGTATTTTAACCTAGTCTATTTGTTTTGCTCAAGATCTTGTTTATGGGCAAGGGAAAACAAACCTTATGTATTAAGCCAAGAATTTATTGTTAATATAATTGAATATTAACAGTCTAATCCAAAAGTCATTATCAGTTCAGATCTAATTATTAGAGAAAAAAAATACTTCCATACAAAATCTCATTAATAATAATAACATAGATTTTTTTTTAATATGAATAAATCTTAGTTCCTACCCTTTTTTGCTGTTATAATACTCAGCCTTGCATGATTTTTCTGGTTCCTAAGGTCAGTAGATTCAACCTGGTGGTGTGAGAAGGGTGTTATGACAAATTGTTAACATCTCTAGTCCCTCTAAGAATCCATCTAGCTCCTGCTCATTCATGTTTCAAGTTCTCTTTCCTTCTAGCCTCAACTCCCAATCCCAGTCTCTTGAAATAACTATGTTGAGTTTGTTCTCTCCTAAGAGTTCCTGATGTTTTTAACAATAAATTCAACTTTACCCAACTCATTTCTGTACACTCAACCACAAACATCTTGTCCCTTTTATTTTTTCAATGCCCTGAGGTCTTTTTGCTTCCATTACATTTGAATTGGAAAGCTTTCTTCTCCCTGGTTCTTGAGTGCCAGCAAAGCATAAAAGGAAGTCACTGTGATCTTTCAATAACATTGAACTTTTTTTCAGTTTTCAGAGCTAGAAAAATATTTGACATGAAGTCAAAATTTATTGTTAAATTTCAAGTATCTTTCACAAGGTTGTAGATACTAATTGACATACTCAAAAAATAGTGACCCAAACAACATAGTTTCACCAGTCTCATTTTTAGAAATAATTTATAAACAGTCTGGAAAAATACAGGAAAAATACTAGAAATACCCAGTCCTGAAAAATTCACCTTGCATATTTTATTTTTGCTGAAGTTCCAAGAAAGTAAAATGTGTTTAAAAGTTGATAAATTCATAGTAGCTAGCACCCCTAATCCCTCCTTTTTGTGAAGTTCTGAACTAAAAGGACAGTACAGTCCCTGACAGTGCAGCAGTTGTTTCTGTCAAAAATTGTCTAAACCATGTTGAAACACACAATGTGTATGCATAGCTAAATATATGAAGAGGCGAGTTTTTAGAAATTAAATAACCTGGAAAACAGGTTCAGATTCAGGAACAAACAAGATTCATCAGACCATTGTTTAGATAAAAAATGTGTTTGACATCAGAGATAAAGACAGATATTTGAGTATATTTAAGATCTATCCATCAGGAAAGAATGGACAGCACAAAATAAAGCCTAGGACGTGAACTTCTCAATTAACTAGGGAATAAAATCAGTTGAATCTTGTCCTTGCTATCTGACATTTCTATGCTCAACTCCCCCTCCTCCCTGCACATTTATGAATTTTTGCAAATAAACAGACTTATATCAAAGATGCTCAAATCTGTCACTACTTCTTGAACAGAAAAACTCTATGAGATCTGAAAGCTTGAAAAAACAGTTGAATCAAAAAAGGTGTTTTTTAAATGTATAGATAAATACATGTATATATTTCTATATATTTACTTAATAGAACTATTGGTTTTTTCCAGATGTATTTCTTTTCAGTGAAAGACATTCATGTGTCTTCTACTCTTCGTGTCTGTACATTCTGAAGTGTAGGATATCAGATTAACATTTTTTATGGTTTTCTATATACTTTTCTATACTTTCTATCTACTTTTTAGATAATTATGATTTGTCATATTTTATTTTCTTCAGTCGCCAACACTTCAAAAATGTTTCTCTTGATGTTGAAAATAAATGAGACAACAGGAAAAAAATTGAATCTACTTATGGTTATAACAATAACACACTGGCTAATAATCAATAGAATGAAGTTCAAGCTTTTGCCAATCAAAAATTACAAACATTTTTTGAAGTATAATTTGTTCTAATTTTTACTGGACTTGTAGTAATTGTATTGATCTCACTGTAGTTGATTTACATTAACATAATAGGAAGAAATATTTTCCATCAGGCTTTGTAAGATATGCAGTAGAAAACAAGATTAGCTTTTGAATCTTGACCAGTTATGATAAAGTTTTTATTTACAAAGCAACACACTAAGCAGAATGTTGGATTATTCTTCTACACATAGTGAATGGTTGGAAGACATCCATCCAGAGAAATAGTAGTGGATAGAGTACTTGTAACTTAGACACTTGACCTCCTATTGCAAATCCCTTAATTCTGTCTGTATGAGGAGACAGAATTAAACATATCTAATGAAATTTCTTTTAATAAGAAGAATAAGCACTTCTATTGACCATAGCATGTGTCCCCTAAAAGATAATCTGTTTATATGGAGCATAAGCTTTCCCTGCAGACTCAATGCTTAAAAAAAAAAAAAAAAAAAAGATCAAAACTTGATTGCATCTCTTAGAGACTATTTTCTGTTACATATAAAAGAATTGCTAGCTATGAGGAAATAGAAGACCATGGCGTGAAATATGTATAAGGTCATTTTTTCTAAGTAGTCAGCCTTCTTTGATTAGAGATTAGAAGTTTACAACTGAATTTAATTTAATGTATAAAAAACTTGTCTTTATGTTTGTCAGCTTCAGGTATTAGAAGGATACAGCACTGTTTTCACAATTCAGACATAATATGGAAACCTTCTGTCTACTTAGTTTTTGGCATATATCTTACCTCTCTTCTAAGCATTAAAAAAAGCAACAAACAATTCTGAAGTAACAAAAAAATCTTCCAGAATTTTCTTTTTATTATATTTTTCAAGATGCTTTGTAAACCAGTTTCATTGTGTGACTAACCTAGTCATTGATTGCAACAGTGATCTTGCTTTTACAGTAGCTAAAGAATCTCTTCACTATTACTTAAAATGCAGTATGACCTGGGATGCTTCATGCATAAGTGAAACAAACAAGCTCAGGGGCCCTCAGTAGGTACATGAAATGGATAAGATAGGGGGGGGGGAGGAAACTCTAGGAGAAAGTTAGGTTAGTATAAATCCATTTTCTAGGTGACTTAGTGTTCAATTGCAACTTCAGACTTAACAGACTAAGAAGTTAAAAACTTAGTTTCATTTATATCAGTGGCAAATGTTCATAGAAATCAATCAGTCCAGGATTTCCACATTCCATACACTCTTAGGGGAAAAAAAAGTCAACTGGATTTTAGTGGACATAAGTGACTTTATTTTGTCTAACACATTTAGATTTATATATTTTCAGTATTATAACAGGCATAGGGAGAAATATGAAAAAACTAAGTTATGACAGAAGGGAATTTTTTATTTTAATTTTACTATTACATGCCTCAGTATAACTAAATAAAATTAGTGTTTCTGAATTCTAAACACCTTTGGAATGCCTATCATATCTCTGATAATAATTTTCCAACTTCGTTTATTATTAAGCTATTTACGGTGTGTCCTTTACCAACCACTAGGCAATCAAAGATACTTTTTCCATTTTCATTTAGATTATCCTCTTTCAATTACTTTTATTTTTCTGAAAAAAAAGTTTGTTATGAAACCTTTATTGATTCATCACAGCTCACGTTTGATTACTTCAGTTCTAAGAATATCACAGATTCTCTTGAAACCTTATGATTTAAATAAAAATTGAATTAAACACATAAAGATGGATGGTTATTAATTCTATGAATAAAAATGTAGTAAAATTCTTTTTTTAATTATTTCATTTTAAAAAATTGGTTTAAACGAATAAGTAAATAAATGAACCTCAAAACAGGTAAATAAATAGTATGTAAACATGCTATTCATGATATACTATATGAACAATGAGATGGTGGAGTTCAGGAGCCTAATAAGAGGGAGGGGCACAATAAGCAGGACCACAGCCCTGGATTTGGGGAAAAAAGACTTCAACCTCTTCATAGATCTGCTTGGAAGAATCCTATGAGATATGTCCCTAGAGAGAAGAAGGATTCAGGAGAATGCAAACATCGCTCCTGTCTTCAAGAACGGCAAGAATGAAGACCCAGGGAGCTACAGGCCAGTCAGTCTCACCTCAGTCCTTGGGAAGATGATGGAGATAATCCTCCTGGAAAGCATTTCTAAACAAGTCCAACTGGAGGCACGCAACATAGTTTGTTCAGAAATTACTTTTCTACACTGAGAAGTTTTGGGGAGTTCATAGCTATTTACTTTCTCGACCAAGGAGAAACCTGTTCTTAAGAATATTATGAAATATAAAACAGACTCACTATAATACAAATAGTAGCTGATTGATTAGATTTTTATTATGGGATATGAAAAATTGCATATTTTAATCCTTTTTTCACCATTTTTGCATATTTACATATTTTCTTGTTTCAACACCTTTTTATGGACTCTTCTTTACCTCTTTGCAACTATTTTAATTAAAGTTTAAGTAGAAGTCTTCTGAGAATTTTCAATTTCAATTTCAATTGAAGATTATTTTCTGATCAAAACATTTTCTTGAGGGGAAAAAATAGCCAATAAATTATCTGCAAAGGATTGAGAATCCATTGCTTTTATTCTTAGCCTACTCAAACTTTTCATCCAGTTACCAATTCACACTGCCTCATGTATCGAACTAGAATAAGTCCTAGAATCTCAAGAAAACGAGCACTTCTTTGGTGATTTTATTTATTGCAAAACTCAGACTTGATTTATTGACATTCTTGTCTGTTGATATGGGAAGTGATGTGTAAAAGAAGATTCATCTTATATCTGACAACATGAAACAGTTGTCAAACAAGTGGTACTGCGTGTTATGCATCCACTGGGTTTACTTCAGGGGAAGAAGCTGCATAAGGAAGAGAAGGCTAAATCACTTTGCAGTAGGACCACTAAGTTGTTACCATATGTAGGTGACATTTCAGAAACTTCACACACTTTATTCAGTGTAAGCCACTGTATGGTAAATGGCAGATAGTTTTATGTTGAATTTAAGGCCTCAAAGAACTGGTTCAATTATAAACACAGAGCTGACCTGACAGGAAAATGTGCTGAAGTATGGTGAGCTTAAAGTTAAGATAACCATAGTAAAATTAAAAATTAAAATAAAACAAACAAGCTTATTAAAATAAAATATTAAAAAAACCCTATAAAAATCTTACATTGGTATACAGCAAATATAGAAAGATTAATATCTGATTAGTGTGGTGGGTTGACCCCCGACAACTAAGTACCAACCAGCCTCTCTCTCACTCTCCCCTCCTCTAGCAAGACCAGGGGAGAGAATCAGAAGGGCAAAAGCAAGAAAAAATCATCAGTCAAGGTAAAGACAGTTTTATAAGTGAAGGAAAAAAACAACAAAAAAAACAAGAGATGCAAAGGCAACCACTTACCACTTGCTACCATCAGACTGATGCCCAGCCAGTCGCTGAGCAAAGGCTACCTAAGAAAAGCAGTACCCTCACACACACACACAGAGTTTTATTACTGAGCATGGTGTATATGGTTTGGAATATCCCTTTGTTCAGTTGGGGTCAGCTGTCACAGCTGTATCCCCTCCCAGCCTCTTGCCCACCTCCAGATTACTCCCTGTGTGGGGGAGGGGCAGAGTAAGAAGCAGAGAAAGCCTTGATGTTGTGCAAACACTGTTCGGCAATAGATAAAACATTGGTTTGTTATTAAGACCATTTTGGTCATAAATCTAAAACACAGCACCACACAGGCTGCTATGAAGAAAACTAACTCCATCCCAGCCAGACCTAGTAAAATTAGAAAAAAAGAAAATAGAACCAAAACCTACAGCTCCACAGTTTTTTCTGTCTATTTTATAATAATTTAATAAATTAATTTGTCCTGGTTTCCTCAGGGATAGAGTTAATTTCCTTCCTAGTACAGTGCTGTGTTTTGGATTTAGAATGAGAACAATGTCGATAACACACCTATGTTTTAGTTGTTGCTAAGTAGTGCTTACACTAGCCAAGGACTTTTTAGTTTCCCATGCTCTACCGACTGAGAAGGCTGGAGGTGCACAAGAAGCTGGGAGGGGCACAGCCAAACTGGCCAAAGGGACATTCCATACCATGCAACGTCATGCTCAGTACATAAACTGGGGAAAGCTGGTCGGGGGGGCCGCTGCTCGGGGACTGGCTGGGCATCAGTCAGCGGGTGGTGAGCAATTGCATTGTGCATCACTTGCTTTGTGTATTATTATTATTATTATTACATTATTATTATTACATTATTATTGTTGTTATTATTTTTTTATTTCAATTATTAAATTGTTTTTATCTCAACTCACAAGTTTTTTTCACTTGTGCTTTTCCAATTCTCTCCCCCATCCCACCGGGGGGGTCGAGGGGGAGGAGTGAGGGAGCGGCTGGGTGGTACTCAGTTGCCAACTGCGGTTAAACCACAACATAATTGTGTGGAAAACAAAGGCTTTCCTCATATGTGAAGTAGTCCTCCTTAGTAGTCTTAGTCAAATATCTGCATTTTGATGGCTGATGGATTCTTTGTGATCCCCAGTAAAGGAAAGATATTCAGAGATGGATCTTTTTTGTCAATTAATTTCTTTAACATTATGGACTTTATCCTAAATGTAATGAAGCTAAAATATTAACCTGATGTCCCCCCAAAAAAAATTTTATTATAGCCAATGTGTAACATGGCCAAATGTTGCATTAACTGCCATCTGCATCAACATATTGTCAGCCAGGTGCAAATGCTCAGCTGGCAAATCTGGCAGCCCATCTTCTAGTTTCGTGAAAAAAAAAAAAGGTTTTCTGTCACTCTGGGAACCTTCTTCTGCTTCATGGAAACTCTTAACATTTAATCTTTCCAAAACTTTTCAAAATGACATTTCTTCTACACTTTCATATACTTGTCCATTTCCTGAATGTCCATTTCCATGAGGTGTTCAAATAACTTTAAAAGAGCTGTCCAGCTCATAAACACATCTAGTCAGAGTTAATAAGCTTTATGGAACAATCCTTGCAAATGGCAGGGAGTAGCTAAAATTCAACACTGACCTTTGAAATACAACAGCGAAAGAGGTAAATATTTTTATGTTATGATGCACCTCAATTGGACCGATTTACTGTGTAATCTAAAGACAATAATCACAATGTCCTTCTATTTATCAAAAATGTTAAACTCAAAATCTTGCTATGGACAAACAGAGAAACACCTCATATGTGAAGCCAAGAATTTACCGTTAGTCCAATTAATGTTTTAACAGTCTTACAGTCTGAATCATTAGTCTAGTCACCAGTACTATAAGCTCACAGTCCAAATCAACACAGACAAGCCTCAATAAAACAGTTAAAAATATTGAACAAAAGCTTTCCTAGTATCTGCTCCATTGCCTGCTGTTGTTATACAAACCCTGCCCATGCTTCTCGGCTTCTGAAGCCATTGGGGTCTGCTGGGCAGGGGTGAGAAGGTTTCACTGCACCATCCTGAAAGCTACCCAGGAGAGCTGCAACATCACTGACAAGGATTTCTTCCTTCCCTTTACAGCAAGGTGCAAGATGTAGATGTTTTCTTCCTTTTTAGTCTTGGTATCTACTCAAATTCATTTTCCTGTATTTTCTTAGCACAATCTGCCTATATATTCTTTCTTTTCATTGACTCTCAATTATTTGGTGTTTCTATTCTCTATGTAATAGCACAAAAACAGTGGAAGTGGAGGAAGTTATTTCTAGAGCACCAAGGTTGCATCATGTTCCTTAAAGTAATCTTTGAAATAACTAATAACATCATAAAAAAAAATTCCAAATATCTTTTAAGATACAATATTATATGTTGTCTATATTAGAAATCTATAGTTCTAACCACATGCTTTATAGAATCATAGAATCATAGAATCATTAAGGTTGGAAGAGACCTCCAAGATCATCGAGTCCAACCATCCACCCAACCCCACCATGCCTACTAAACCATGTCCCTAAGTGCCTCATCTACACGTCTTTTAAATACTTCCAGGGATGGTGACTCAACCACTTCCCTGGGAAGCCTCTTCCAATCTTTAACCACTCTTTCAGTAAAGAAATTTTTCCTCACGTCCAATCTAAACCTCCCCTGGCGCAACTTGAGGCCATTTCCTCTCGTCCTTTTGCCAGTTACTTGGGAGAAGAGACTGACACCCACCTCGCTACAGCCTCCTTTCAGGTAGTTGTAGAGAGCAATGAGGTCTCCCCTCAGCCTCCTTTTCTCCAGGCTAAACAACCCCAGCTCCCTCAGCAGCTCCTCATAAGACTTGTTCTCCAGATCCCTCACCAGCCTCGTTGCCCTTCTCTGGACACGTTCCAACATCTCAACATCCTTCTTGTAGTGAGGGGCCCAAAACTGAACACAGTATTCGAGGTGCGGCCTCACCAGTGCCAAGTACAGGGGCACGATCACTTCCCTACTCCTGCTGGCCACACTATTTCTGATACAGGCCAGGATGCTGTTGGCCTTCTTGGCCACCTGGGCACACTGCTGGCTCATGTTCAGTCGGCTGTCGACCAACACCCCCAGGTCCTTTTCCGCCAGGCAGCTTTCCAGCCACTCTTCCCCAAGCCTGTAGCGCTGCATGGGGTTGCTGTGGCCGAAGTGCAGGACCCGGCAGTTGGCCTTGTTGAATCTCATACAGTTGGCCTCGGCCCATTGATCCAGCCTGTCCAGGTCCCTCTGCAGAGCCTTCCTACCCTCGAGCAGATCAACACTGCTGCCCAACTTGGTGTCATCTGCAAACTTACTGAGGGTGCACTTGATCCCTTTGTCCAGATCATTGATAAAGATATTGAACAGAACTGGCCCCAATGTTCTGCAGTTTATGTTCTGCAGTTAGGATAAATAATAGTTTTTAGGATCGTTAGTAAGTTACAATTTTTTAATGTGTAAATATTTTTGTATAAATAGAAAAACAGAATACCCCAAATAAAGAAAATTCACCTTATTGCAATGTGTATACATATATGCATTTACTCATAGTTTCATACAAAATGTACCTGTTATAGATTATATACTATGCAGAGATTTGTCCAGCTTCTCAACCATTCACAATTCCTCTTGAAATTTCAGGAAAATAGGACATTTTTTTGAGCTCTGTATCCAAAGTCCAAGATTGGTTTGAACTTGACAGTGATGAGAAAAAAGCAAATAAATATATAAACATTCCAGAGGCTCAAGCAGGGTCTTAAAGAATTACCATTCTAGTCCTTTATTTTGCATCTAGAGTAAAAATTAAGTGTAAACATGGAATAGAAGAGAATTCATAATAAATCTAATCAACCAGTGTTTTTCAGCTGTATGTTTGATAAAGTATTAGGTTTTGGTACTGTTTGCATCCAGACAGTGAAATTTAAAAAAGTCATATTTCAATCATTTTCATTACAATATATCTAGGACCAGATTATTGCCTAACATGTTCAAAAGCTAACATTTTTAATAAGAGTTCAAATCTCTCTCATAACTCCCCCCCCCCCTTTCAAAGTTTAAGTGCAGCATTTTGGCTTAGATCCAGCTCTGTATTTTCCTCTATTGTGAAGATTTTTCTTTTACATATTATACAAAAGTATATACAAAATATCTATTACTTTCTGTGTAATTTACATACATATATATCTTATGCATCACATACAGTTCAGTATTATACTTTCATGTATTTATTACATTAACCAAAAAGATTTCTGTAAAGCTGTTCATTTTTGTAGGGGAATAGTATAATCACACTGATTTGAAAGAAAATCTGTAGAACTGAGTGTATTATTGTGTGTTCTCCTCTTCATTATTACAATTACAGAAAAAAAGCGTAGGTTGGTTTAAGGCTTTTATTACTGGTTTTAATTACCAACTTTTATTTGTTTTGTGGAAGATCCTGCCATAGGCTGGAATATCATTGTGCCACAGTTTGTCCCTTCTAAGTCTACCAGTTATACATATGATTTACAGTGCTGTTTTGCAGAGTGAGACATAGACATCTAAGAACAAAGATTTTGTGTTTATGTAAATGTCGCTTTTATTGCAAACTGTAGAAAGAAAAGGAAAAAAAGTTGTCAAATGAACAAGCTCAACTAAAATATGATTTAGTTTTCTTTTCAAAAGTAATAATGTAACTATATTTCTCTTGTTGACATAATGAAACTTTGAAAAATATAAGAAGAGTGAGAAAAGTTAATAGCATGCAGAGAACAAAAAAAATGATATCTTATATTGACTCCAGCATACAAAGAAAGATTTCAGATCACCCCATCATCAGAAAATAAAACAGCCCAGTGCAGAAAGCATAAACATGTCAGATGGGCTGTGGCCATATAAGCAAGAACAGACAGAAGTCCTCTGCTCACAAAAGGTAGTTCTGACCATATACAAAATATGATTTCATCGGATAAAGCAAAGACTGCAAATAAATCAAGATTATAAAACACTTACTTCCTTATAGACAAAACATTAAAAAGTAATTCTGCACTCTAATAATCCTTGACAAGAGCCAACTATTTTCATGGATCCCATTTTATATTCCCCTACAATATTCATAATGTTTTTATTTGATGTCTTATAATGGGAGAAGTGCTGACAGCTGAAGGCAAATCCAGAGTAGTGCAAGTTGTCACTGGAAAAGACATGGAAAATGCTGCCACAGAACAAATATGTATGCATATGCACATGCACAAAATAAATGAATGAACCTTTTTAATATAATTTTTAGCAAAAATTACATCTCAGAACTAAAAATTCTGCATATTTAAATCTCATTCAAACTGAGGTAAACTAAATTATTTGTAAATGGAAACTCAAATTAATTGGCAGAATTTACTCTGTAATGTTCTAATTTAACTATTGTGAATGCTAGGTAGGTGCAAGGGCTACAGACCTCATTTAAGTATCAAGGATCACATCTCCAAATATATATCCTACTGCCACTATTAGAAACAAGCTGGTGGACCAGTAGGAGATCTCTGGTAGATGCAAATCACCTGAAAAAAGCAAAAAGCAGCAGCAGCCACAGTGATGGCTATGAAACTATCTGAACATTTTTTTCCCAAAACATGTTAAGTTTTAATGTTGTAAGAACAATCTCTTCCAGAAGGCTTCTTGTATTTTCTAGCATATGCTTTTTTTTCAAGCAGCACTTACAGAAGTGCATAGTTGATATTTGTTGTAGTTACACAGCATTAAAATATGTGAGATAGTCAAGAGGTTTGTTGTTGTTGTTTTAAACTAGAAAATATGAATTAATTAAAACCAAAATGCTTTAAACTAACATGACAATTTCCAACAAACCTTAATGAGGAAATAGTGGATGTCATTTACTTTTCAAAGTCAAGGAAAATTACACTGTGTCATGCTCCAAATGCCCTGATGCTGTGATCAGGATGTTCATACTTAGTCTGATAGCCCTATATTCAAGTATAAATTTAAAAAAAGTAAGCTACTTCATTTGAGGCTATGAAAATTCAGTCTGTTTCTGGTAATGCTTTTAGTAAAATTTCATCTGACTTAATTGATACAAGATAAAGTCCTCTAAAACCTCAACAAGATTTCCATTCCTTTTGAAAAAGAATAATTTAAGAACTGCTGAATATTATATTTTTAATCTGGAAGTAATATTCTGATTGTGGCTTTCATATCAGCAACAGAAAAATACCACATGCCAAAGAATTTCATCATTTCTCCTTCTCGTCTCACAGGAATCCAAAAACGACAAAGAATAGAAAAAATTAGCCAGATTATTTTAAACCACTTACATGGATTAGAATGAATTTGGTCTGAGCTAGAGTTGAAGATTTGAGTGAGTTCTTTTCGCAGGGGAAAATAAACACCAAATAATGTGACTGTTTCTAAGCAGACCAAGTAGGCAATGGGGACTGTCTCAGAAAAAAAATCTTTCCCTCCACTCCTGCCCCCCACACACATGCACCATCTGTTGATACCTCCCCAGTGGCCACTCCAGTGACCCCGTGGGATGCTCTGACCAGACTCCGTGTCTGGCTCTGGTGGCTTGGATCTGACACCCAATGACTCCACCTTGAGCACCTGCCTTGTGCCATGTCTCATGCCCATGTAACCATGTCCCTCCAGCCTCTGTCTCAGAGGGTTTTTCAAGCCAAGTGTCAGCACAGGCTGCTAGCCAGGTCGGTCCACAATGATTCTGTGATTTACCTTTCCAGCAGTCTCAGTTATAACTCTTTTGGTTAGTTGTTGACCTGTGGTCCACACTGAGGCTCCTTAGTCTCTGTTGTTGTTTGCATTGTCCTGTTCGCCCTGGCTCACCACACTTAGCCCACTTGCGTGAACTCAGTTCCTGGCCAAGGTGATGCCATAATACTGCCAGGTCAATGGTTGATTTATGAATTTGATGTCAAGGAACTCTCACTGACTTTAAATATTTTGGATGAGACTGAAGTAGTTCCTCCTTGATAGCTCAGAGCAGCAGTACTGGTATGTACTTCAAACAATTTTGTGAAAAATAAAATCCAATGACTGGGAAGCAGTTGCATCTGTAATCACATTAAATACTTAAAATATGACCTAGCTTGAGCTGCCTTTTAGACAAGACAATATCTTTTTGTCCTATGTTTACATAGCTTTTATCAGCAGTCTCCAAGTGGTACTGAACTGTAAATAAATTCTTAAGCACATAGATAAATAAACTGAATATTCTGTTTCAAACACTGTTTTGGTTTTTGGTTTCTTTTTTTTTTTTTTTTTTTTCCCCAGAGAGACACATTTAAGAATATTTTCACTTCCAAAAATGATGCTGAAAAATACCAAATAAATATGTGGCCATATTTATTAATTCAGAATGATTTCCAAACTCATTCTGAGATCTGACAATGCATGTGTATTGTTCCTTTTTTGCCTATTGTTTTCACCAGCAAGCTATGAAAGTCAATAGACTCTCTCAGTTGCCTATCCCCAATACGCTCTTACAACTTGTTGTCTGCCAAAGTTTTTGACTATAAATAAATAAAATTAAGTTCCTTATCTCTGATCTGTGATATGATATGCCAGTCATTAAAAATGTTTTGATCTCTTATTTAGGTGGCACAGAAGTACCATTGATTCTGAATGCGTACAGGGGGACTGATTCACAACTGCATCCAGAGAGTACAAGGTGATTGAACATGCTGAGTGTAGCCCTAATTTCTGAATAGGAAAGGGAATGTTTTAATGCTTCTCCAGTTTACTGCAATTACTTGTTATAAAACAGGCAAAAATGAAATTTGGAAATTGGTATTGTCCAGCAGTCTGGACAATATTGTCTATTATTGGATAGACACTCTTCAACTCCATGGGGCTGAAATGCGTGTTTTTACTAGCAGTATCCTTTCATAGCAATGTCCTCTGAAAGGACATTGCCCCAAAGGGTGGACCTCAAAAGTGACAACACCAGGGCTGTCCATAGACCCTTCTGCCTAGGAACTGTTTTCTGACCACACTCCAAACATGATCCACTAAACGGCAGAATTGCTGAGGGAGAAAAAACTATTTTGCATATGTTTGTTTTCCAGAGGAGGATATATAAGACTACAATAAGTACACATAGAAAAAAAAGTACATTAAAACCATATTCTGTACTAGACTCCTTGTATTATGGCCTAAAGAATTGTAGAATTTAATGATTATATACTAAATGCTTTTGTGTATACAGAGTGCCTGATACCAGACCATAATGCCAAACTATTATGTGCTATATCAAGGAGGCAATATTTCCTTTTTCTTTACAGCTGCAAGCATTCTCTGTTGTACAAAAGGAAGAATATATTTTCAGTAGTTTCTCTCTCTGAAAGCAGAGAAACTTACATATGCAGTCCAGAAACTTTACAATTTCTTGTCTTTTGAAAAACATTTTACATTCAGTATGTTTTATTCAGTAGAACTCAGTTTACTGAATGAGAAATAGCATGCAAATAATTATGTATCTAATACCGTATCATGGTTTTACCATTGTGAGGCATGGTGTATTCCCACTGACTCTTTGGTTTGATTCACAGCATAACTGAGATGACTGCATTTCTGCATTTACTGCATATCATTGTGTAGTACTTTGAGATGTTTTTTGAAATGAAAAATGTTACATATAATAAATATGGATTATAACATTCAGCATCAATTAAACATATTCAATTAAATATGTTATTTATCTTAAACATACTCAGCTTTCTTAGCAGCAGAAGCAAATATTTATGTTGTGTTAAATCTGGTTTTTTTGCATGCAGCAAATCCAATACCAATCCATACCTTTTTGTGCCACACCATTTTGTAATGACAGACCTCATGCAAACATTGTTTATATGATTTTGTCATCCTTTTAGTATTTTGCAGATACAGTAGAAATGAATGAAACAATGTGCCTATAATACACCAAGAAAAAATAAAAGCAAGCCAAATCTTCCTCAAACTATTATGCATGCAGGTGTAAATGTATGGTGTTTATTATCTTTATTCTCTAATGACTATATGCAATTTCTGTAGACTGATCAGTGATAGAATGAAGAAACTAAACCAGCCTAAAAGCTTAGATAGAAAGCTGAGCTACAGCAGTTTAGCAGTTTACCAAGCAGCAGCTAATCTGCTTTTATTGCTCTTCATTGCACCAGTTTGAGGCAAAATGTAGACAGATTCATATTCATATCTTGAAATTAAACATTGGAACAGGCTGCCCAGGGAAGTGGTTGAGTCACCATCCCTGGAAGTATTTAAAAGACGTGTAGATGAGGCGCTTTGGGACATGGTTTAGTGGGCATAGTGGTGTTGGGTTGATGGTTGAACTCGATGATCTTAGAGGTCTCTTCCAACCTTAATGATTCTATGATTCTATGAAATTGTAGTACAGCTTTTTATAGCTAGTGTAGTAGTTTTTACAAGTTCCCAGTATTCAGGAGTTAAGATATCTCAAAATTTTACTGTTTATTGAATGTATAGTACCTCAAGCTCACATGCTATCAAGGGTATGTGTGACAAAATGTAGGGATTCCTGATGTAAGATGCATATAGATAAAGATGGATGATAGAGTTTGTTATTAAGTCTAAGAATGTCTCCTTAAAATACACAGCTGCATTTTCAAACTCTCAAAGTTCTAGCAAAAAGTATGAACATGCCTTTGCCCACTGTTTCTTCTGTTTATACGGAAGAAAACCAGACCTGCCAGATTTCCTAGGTGTGAATTTCCTCAACTTGTATGTCCAAAACAGAACATTTTCATTAATTAGTTTGTTAGTCCCAAAGAAATTTGATTTGGAATTTGATTCACAAAGTAATTGAACAAAATCTGTCTCCATTTGAGTTTAACACAGCAAAATTCTTTTACAAGGCTAGCTGCACTATATTTTACAATGAGGAGTGCTAACATGGTAAGTACATATAAATGGAATCACACCTGGTGTGGAAAAAAAAAATAGTTCTTTCACTTTAAAAG
>NW_008824475.1:2812829-2830740 GCF_000699105.1 Pygoscelis adeliae
AAGGACTGTTAAAATATGGAAGTATGAATTACACGGCTTTAGAGAAATCATGTTTCAAACATGTTTGTGTGACTTTAGGGGACAGGCCACTTTATTCTGGAATGTTTGCTTCCGAAGTGAAAAGAGGGTTCACTGAGCATGACTTCCTTCACAACTTAATGCAGCCCTTACCATGATAATGCTGCCAATATGTGTAATGATTTCCTCCAGCCAACACATTTTTAGTATAAACAAGCAGAATATATTTCACCCATTTGAATGAGTAGAATTAATATATTACATTTTTGTAATTATCTCACAGTTGATTTTAAGTCCTTGTTGTGGTTTAACCTCAGTCAGCAACTGAGTACCACACAGCCGCTCACTCACTCCTCTCCCCCCCTCCCCCCAGTGGGATGGGGGAGAGAATTAGAAGAGTAGAAGTGAGAAAACCTTGTGGGTTGAGATAAAAACAGTTTAATAATTGAAATAAAATAATAATAATAACAATGTAATAATAATACACAAAGCAAATGATGCACAGTGCAATTGCTCACCACCTGCTGACTGATGCCCAGCCAGTCCCCAGGTAGCTCCCCTCCCCCCGGCCAGCTTTCCCCAGTTTATGTGCTGAGCATGACGTCACATGGTATGGAATGTCCCTTTGGCCAGTTTGGCAGTGCCCCCTCCCAGCTTCTTGTGCACCTCCAGACTTCTCAGTCAGTAGAGCATGGGAAGCTGAAAAGTCCTTGACTAGTGTAAGCATTACCTAGCAACAACTAAAACATCGGTGCATTATCAACATTGTTCTCATCCTAAATCCAAAACACAGCGCTGTACCAGCTACTAGGAAGGAAATTAACTCTATCCCTGCCAAAACCAGGACAGTCCTATTCAACAACATTGTCATATTATCAAATGCAATTTATAAAGCTTTTAAGCGTGTTGCCAGAAGGAATTCAGCATAATCTAAAATTGCCTTTTCTAAATGAAAAATCTTTAATCCAGTTCTCTTATCTGAGCTGAAGGATAGATGAGGTAAGACTAGGGGAAACATCCAGAAAAGAAAGACAAGACTATGTAAACAAAAGTTGAGTCCATTTTTTTTTCTTTTAAAGTGATATTCTTAGTATATCAGAATGACTACTGTTCTCTGCAGTCTCTGGTCCCCAACAGTAAAATTACCACCTTAGCAGATAAGATTTTATACCCACTCAGTTCAAATGGGCTGACACCTTTAAATAGAATATCTCTGTCTGAGTAAGGTCAACAGTCAGGATTACGTTCTTTTTTAAAACATTTTTTTTTCTATTAAGAAAATATGTCTCTCATCTGCTGTGTATTTGGACTTGGTTTTAAAATCTGCAAGTGAAAGTTATGCTTGAAGAGTAGCATTTAGCTTCAAGAAATTTAGATGTCTAAAGACATGATGTCTACATCTATGCCAGGAAAAACAAACAACTTATGTGCTCTTTCTCCTTTGACAGATCTCTGAAGTATGTGATGAGCAATGGCATATCATTTTTCCTTGGATCCTACACACACATAATCCTGAAACACTGATTTTTGCAACACTCAGCAAATACATAGAGACTTACAGAGAGCTTCTGAGCTTCCAGATGTTCTTCTTCCATATAAATATACCAAAGGCTGTAGCTCTGTGAAATATTACTATCCTCACATTAATGTCAAAATACCTCGAGAGAAACACGAAGAAATTAAACTGGCTTGCACTTAACCCAGCTGAAAAGGAAAAAACTGCAGGGGACTTGCAGGAATGTTTGCTCCTCTATCAGAGGTACCACTGTCATCATCATTGCCAAGGTAGTATAAAGTTTGTTCCTACTTCTGCTTCCTTCCAAAATTTTGTCTTTCCTTTAAAAGAAGTACTGATTTATGCTATGCATGTATTTATTTCTCTGTTAAACTACTATAGCTCACTCCTCCCAATGTTAAGTAAGAAAACTCCATGAAAATCCCAGTTTATATAAAATATAACCTTGAAAAACATGCCACTGAAAGCATGTCACACATTTAGTCTCTTACTCATTACTGTCACAATTCAAATTTTTTTTATCTAACAAAATGTCTCTCAGAAGGTCTTAGAGATCATTTTGTTCACAGTGATTCAACAAGTGACTGCACTCTATGGGAATGTTGGCAGAAACTCATTCTGAAATAGGCTAAATTGGCAAAATACTCTGCATGACCAATATTTGACTACAAAGCTCACTATCACTGAAGGTGAAATGGAAGCCAAATCTCTCCAGCTTGAGAACTGAAGTAAAATGTGATTCTGCTTCACTACCTTCTTTAGATTATGAAGGTAGAAACATAGGTTTCCATGCAAATCAGATTTTAACTTAGATTATTAAATAGGTTATTTACTGTAATGTATGTATTTTTTTCAATTATCATTTTCAGTAGCTTCATAAAAATGTAATAAACTTGTAAAAGCAGACAGTTGGTGACAGATAGAAAGACAACCAAGAAAAGATGAGTGACGGAGAAAGAGGGAGTGAGAGACCAGAGTTTGAAAAATGAGTGATGTGTAGACATCTTGCCACTGACAGCGCTGTCAGCTGTAGTGGTGACTGGGGGCAATGCTTTGTCTCACAAAAATAAATCAATTAAACGAAACAAACAAACAAACAAATAAATAAATAAATAAAACCCATGGCCACAGAATATCACAGGGAAGGGAGGGAAATTGTCTCACTGTAACTTCTCCTTGGTACGTCTGGCCCATGTAGCATTCTTGAAAGCACAGCTTAGAGGCTGAATTCCCTAATGTTTAAACAAATACTTTGAAGCTTCTCAGTCTTGTATAAGTAAATATCTGTTGGCAGGAAGATATGGATCTCAGTCTCCCACATCTCCACTGAACACACAAACCACTGGACTGTACATTCAGACTTTTCTGTAACTGTCCCCACATAATTTTTATAGATAATATGAGCTCTCCGCCACATGAGATGAAGAGAGACAATCACATCAGAATTTGATTCATCTAGGAGAATAGAGAAGCACATTAAGTTCTGAGAGATGTTTACTGACAAAAGATTCCCTCCCAGATGTCAGCCTGACATGGAACTTTGAAAAACATGAACCTCTTTCTGAGTAGGTGCCCTGGAAATATTTATATCCTACCATTTTCCAATACATTACTGTATTTGGTTTAGATTAAGTGCTTTCTTAAAAAATCCTTTCTGAGTCAACAGACTTCCAGCTACATTATTTAATGAGCATATATACTTTGAAGGTATGAGTTTGGACACAGCAAAGTGTCTATTTTGAATCTTAAGCCTTCTATTCTTAATTATCTGTCACCTAAGATTTACTCACATGTCAAAAGTACTTCCTAGTCAATAATATGAAGGTCTCAGATGCTCCTAAGTAACTAACTTTCTGACAGGAAGTAAAATTACCTGACACAAAGGTAGTTTAGACTCCAGGCAATAGTACACTTATTATTACTGATGACAGATCTTAACACCTTAACCAAAGAATTACAGAAAATTTACACATTGACTTAGTTCAAAAAATATCATGATGCATTTAACAGTCTTTGAAAAACCTCACTCCCATGATGGATTACCTGTAGCTTCACACCATCAAAACCAAATTTTGCTGAATTACTACATCATTCTTTTCCTTCAGAAAGGAATATATGGGAAGCTTTTCTGTCTTGCCTTTTTCTTGAGCCTCACAGTTTCATTATAAGGGAATCCTAACTCATCATTCACTGCAAGGGGAAAAACCCCTTTGACTTCAGTGGCAGTGGGATTGGCCCTAATGATGATAAAATGTACTCTTGGAGCTACTCCATTGTGTGTGTGACTACTTACTACTTGTCTTTGAAAGCTTACACTATTCTGCCTTAGCAGTTGGATAAAGTAGGATACTGTTAATATCTACAGGATAAATTTTATTCCTATTGAGTACTGCAAATAAAGTAAAATTTCCTACTTAAAAAAAAAAAGCACCAAAACCCCAGATAACCAGTTCCACAAGAAATATACTTTTTACTGCTTAATTACTTGTTGATTGATTAGATATTTTGACAGAACAATTTCACATCAAAATTAAAACACGACAAGATGTGAGTGAGTTTTTAAGAGGGAAACATGAAAGAAAATCATGAAAGCAAAAATCACATCTACCAAACAACAAATTATGCAAAGAAAAAAGTAGGAAAAAATAAGACTGGGCATTCTTAACAGCATTTTTCTTCCCTGAAAGCATAGAATATTTATACATATACATGAAAATGCACAGGCAGTCACAGACACCAGAAAAATACACAGTAATAAACAAAATACAATATTCAATATATTCAGTACTGAACCTGTTATAGTGAGGTTACAGTGTTTTCTAAACTTGTAGTCATCTAAATTAGCAAGGCTTACTACCACTCAAATCTAATTTGAATTGTTATTTTCAGCCCTAATTGCCAAACCGTCTGCACAGAACTAGTGATGGAATTCTACTTTCATTATCCCTCTGTTACTGCTGATAGTAAATTAAACACTCAACATAGAATGATTTTCCTCTATTAAGACAAAACAGTGACATACTGATTAAATTTAGACTGTCAGATCTTATTTCATTTATCACTATTAATCTCACAGCAGAGTATAACTAGTCATTTTCTTTTCAGGTACTTTCAGCTAAACTTTTGTCATCATTGAAAGATGACAATAGCCGAACTGATATTTTTAAAATATTATACTTATTTCGCAACAGCTTAGAGAGTGTCCTGACACTTAGGTTTTGGGTCACTAAATGTGATGTGGATAGTTTCTAAGATGATAGTGGGATTGATGAATTGCCCAATCAATCCAGAGAAAAGTCTCTTTTCCTGTGGGCTTTGGACAAACGTTATATATGTTTATTCATCTGAACAAACTTTACAGCAAAGTTCAAAGGAATGATAAAGAACATGGAAAATAACAGGAGATCCATGCTAGTTGATTAATTTGTGTTTATTTCTTTTTTTTCCTGTAATCTACTTTCAATTATTTGAGTTCAATAGAGGAGCTTGAGTAAATGATTAAAATTTACACAATTTAGCTATAAATAATTAATGAAACAAGTTGTAAACATGCAGAAAAAATAGATTTCCAGTGCAGAAGAAAGGGTTTCATAGATTTTTAAGACACCAGATAATTTTAGCATATGAAGTATAGATATTTTAAAATAGATTTTTAAAGGCAGTAACACTGCCTATTTTTGTTAATGCTCTTTAAAGTTCATTTGATTAGATGTAATGTTAGCTGCTTGCTAACCTCAAAGAGAAAATCACACTGAAAATAGAGCTTGCACAACATAGCATATTTTTAGGTTATATCAACAGGTTCTGAATAAGCACATTTTATCTCATAACATCCTTTTAAAAATGTATGTAATAGTTTATCCATCATCTAGAATGTAGATTGCAGAAACTCTTATTTAATTATCAATAACTATGAAATTATTTTTGTTTTTCCTCTCTTCACAAATCTCTGTTCTTGGGCAAATATTTAGTAAGACAAAAGCAGAAAGCATTAGCCTTAGTCTCTGAGTGTAAAAGTGATTCTAGAATTACAGCAGAAATGGGGCAAACTGATTCATCTCCTATCATGGATACCAATATCCACATGAACTACCACACATTTTCATGTTATTTTTGGAGCCTATTCCATTATTCATTATGAATTTGGTATTGTTAATGTTATTTGTGTTATATGTTACTTGTATTGCTCTAGGAACTAGTGATATCAAGCAGATACCAGAGTATGATTATGGCAGACATTCTAAAGAATAATCATGTGTTATATAACTTATTGCTTTTACTAACTAAGAGATGCTCAGGACACTCAGGGTATTGGAGACATTAACCCTACTCCACCTGTGCTGCATAAGGAAAATGTCCTTCTTATAAAAAGTCGATAGAACCTACCATCAAAGGTAGCCCCAAAAGAACAAAAAACCCCACTTTCTCCCTTGAACTCTGAAGAAATAGGAGCAGAAACTGGATGACACGAAGTGTGTGCAATCATTCCAATCAGTGAGGGAAGAATTTAGTCTCTCACCCCTCAAGATGTAAAGCTTCCCTGTGGTTGCTAAATTTGTGACACCAGCCTCAGATAAAACACACATATATATATTTTAATTTACTAGTTTTAACTTTTGTTAGTTAACTATGTGAGTTATGATTTAATTTTCTATCAGAGGTAAAGACAGTACATCCTGTGCCTATATGGTAAGATAAATCATATGGAAAATATAATTATATTTGAAGTACAAGATATATAGAAATGACTGTGCTTACCAGTCAGATTTTGACACATCACAGCTGGTCTGGGTCTGTTTGACCTGTTTTTTTTGTGATACTGAATAATGTCAAATGATATTAACAACACCAAAGAAAATGAAACATAAAATAAAAGTAAAGCATACCACTGCTTTCTCAAGTGCCAGCAATTGGTGTTACAGGAATTAAGAATTGGACTTGTGGAAAAAGGAATAAGAAAGGGGGTTAAGTTTGTTCTTTGAACCCACTCACATATACACAAGGCAAAAAAAAATCATAAAATATCTATGTGTTCATACCACAGTTTAGTGTGCATTGTCATTTGCAAGTAGAGAAGCATTTGTACCTGCAGATGGGATTTGTACATGCCTGTTGGGGTGCCAGATGTCTTGAATTACTAAATCACTCTCACACACACTGTTTACAGAAATAGCAAGGGTTAGAGGAGGCCCTCATGCGTTCTTCTAAGAGATGTTTGAATCCAGTTTGGAAATCCTTTGAAATTATTGGCTCTTGTAGATCACTGGGAAACAGTAATGACTTTTTCTAGCTATTTTTATCTTCTATGTAACTATCAAAAACGTAATTTCTCTGTCAAATCAGACTGATACACTTTTCACCTAACTGCTTCACAACAAAATGAATGGGGTTACACTGATGACTCATGATATCAAACTACTATAAAACACATTTGCAGAAGACACCTATAGATAGAATATAATGGTTTATTACTTCTTAAGAATTTTTTGTCATTTTTTTATTTTGTTTTCAGATAGGACAGGTAGTTTTTAATTAAATAATACAGTTTGTATCCTCCATACTTGAGATTTTTCTCAGTTCCATATCTAATTCTGTGCAAGTTAATATTTTGTTCACTAGCTTTAACAAGAACTAAAAAGTATTGTTTAATGCCAAATGTTAAGCTCAGTGGACTACTTTCATTTTTATCAGAGGATACCCTAACACTAAAGAAATTGATGGCAATTTACTAATTTACTTCATTGGGACTAGGTATCATTTGGAACTGGTGGTCAATCAACCAATGTTTTTTTAATTTATTTCACCATTTTGAGAAGAAAATGTAAAGGTATGCTTCAGTCATTGATTTAACAAAGTTCAGGAGACTATACTGTGTCACTTTAAATAAAGTTTGTTAAGAGACAAAGTTAAGCCTGTTTGCCATTTCAATAGAAAGGCTCTGTTGAGGAATGGGTTCAGTAAGAAGCAAAATGGATCCAAAAAAGAAGAGAAGTGGGTACCTTCAAGCAGGCATAAAAACTTCATCTGATGAAGACAATGTTCTGGATAAAATCTGGGACATAATCTAGGTAATACAGAAGCACCTAGGCACATTGCAAATTATTAGGTAGTGACAGTGTTCTTGAATGTACACATAGCGATCCTATGAAGTGCTTTAATTTCTGTACCAAGAAAAGGTTCATTTTATATGTCTACTTAAACCCAGTGAGGCAAATGAAACAACTGGCAGTCTCCAAAGCTTTTGGCAATTGGGCATCAAGATTATTCCTGAAGTCCTATGTCCAGGTCCTATGGAAATGAAGAAGAGCAAAGTGGCCATCACCCTTCAAAAATATTTTCATTTATTATTCATCAAGAAACAGCAATATGATACCAGTGTTATTACCTGTGTCCTGACAGTGGCTGCAGACACAGTAAACAACAGGTATTTATTGAATCTAATGTCTGTACCATATATATATCTTGAAGAGGTTGCTATGACTATCATGGGACATTTGGAATTCAGAATAATTTATACATGATTACCATTTTTAATCTCTAATTCCAGTTTGGTTATCTGAGATTTAGAAAAAAAGTGTTATATAAGAAAAAAAGACATATTGCTCAGATCCACTAACAAAATGGAAATTGTTTGAAAATCCCTCATAAGGGTAAAAATATGAGTTGTCTGTTGACCTTCCATACCTTACTTAGCATATTATTTTAACTATCTTTGTTTGCTTCCTATCTATGTAATACAATTCTACAATAAAAATCTGGCCAACAGATCTCAAATGCTAAAGGGCCATTGACTCAAGTGGAGCGAAGTCCAGACCTATTCTTGTAAATATTCACCTACTTGGAAATTTGACCCTTCACTAAATGACCTTGTGTTCAATACCTTATTCAGATTTAATAAAATGAAAGGGGGAGGGGGGAGGAACTCATTGTAAACAAACAAAATAATGTGAGATCAAAATTTTGTCAGATTTTTGTTAAATTAAATTTTGTCCAATTAAAAGGGAAGAATCATAATTCTTCATTTGAGTCACATCAATTATCATGAGAAATTAATGTAATTTCTAGACATACCAAGGGAAGATAATAATAATTTCAGTTATAGACATGCTATAACAACATCTAAATTCCTCAGTTCACAGCACTTAGGCTCTTATCACAAATGACACAAGTAACTATAGAAAATCACAGTACTGTTATATTACAATTCTTTGAAATTATTGATCAAGATAAATGGATAGCAGATAATACTATTTGTTTGGTTTTCTATGACAGTATTGTCACACAAGTTAATCTGTGATCTTATAAAACCAAACAGACAAAAATACCATTTGTAAGTGAAATATTCTGAAGAATAAGATAAACAACTCGTAATGAAGTAGAGAATTAAATGCAATAGCCCCTTTTAAGGACATAATGGAATTTTCACATCCAAGTATCTGTCTAACAGCACTCTATCTATATGATACCACTATCTAGCTTGTGGAGATCTGCACAGAATTCACGGAAACTACAAGATCTGTCATTTGATTTCTTCCATATCAAGAATCTTTGCTGACAATACTGAAGAATCATAGAATCATAAAATAGTTTGGGTTGGAAACGACCTTTAAAGGTCATCTAGTCCAACCCCCCTGCCATAGGCAGGGACATCTTCAGCTAGATCAGGTTGCTCAGAGCCCCGTCCAACCTGACCTTGAATGTTTCCAGGGATGAGGCATCTATAACCTCTCTGGGCAACTGTTCCAATGTTTCACCACCCTCATCATAAAAAATTTATTTCTTATATCCAGTCTGAATCTACCCTCCTTTAGTTTAAAACCATTACCCTTTGACCTATTGCTACAGGCCCTACTAAAAAGTTTGTCTCCATCTTTCTCATAATCCTCTTTTAAGTATTGAAAGGCCACAATAAGGTCTCCCTGGAGCCTTCTCTTCTCTAGGCTGAACAACCCCAACTCTCTCAGCCTTTCTTCAGAGGAGAGGTGTTCCATCCCTCCGATCATGTTTGTGGCCATCCTCTGGATGCACTCCAACAGGTCCGTGTCTTTCTTCTGCTGAGGGCTCCAGAGCTGGACACAGGACTCCAGGTGGGGTCTCACCAGAGCAGAGTAGAGGGGCAGAATCACCTCCCTCGACCTGCTGGCCACGCTTTTTTTGATGCAGCCCAGGAAACGATTGGCCTTCTGGGCTGCGAGCACACATTGTTGGCTCATGTCCAGCTTTTCTTCTACCAGTACCCCCCAAGTCCTTCTCGGCAGGGCTGCTCTCAATCCCTTCATCCCCCAGCCTGTATTGATACTGGGGGTTGCCCCAACCCAGGTGCAGGACCTTGCACTTGGCCTTGTTAAACCTCATGAGGTTCATATGAGCCCACTTCTCGAGCTTGTAAAGTGCATTAAATTTTCCCCAGGGGGTTCTCTCACTTCTAAAGGAAAGATTCTTATTTTATTTTAATTTCTTCATGTACTAGGAGAGTTAATACTATGTTAGGTGTTATTTAAACACCTAGAAACTTCAGTCCCTAATAAAAAAATGTATCTCCTGAAAGTGAAATGTAGTGACTTTATGGTGGCTTTATAAATTAAATTTCAGATCACTGCATTTTAATAAATAGACTTCTTATTTTCCTATTCTAATATCATTATCTCTGTATTTATCTTCCCTACAAAGGCACAAAGAATAATTCTCTAAATATGTAGATGATATCTTCCTCGGAACTCAGTGACTCCTTTCTTTCCCTTTTATAACCCTCAAATATTTGTCAGTATTGTGACTATAAGATCTCAGCAATAATTGCTTTAAACAAGTCAGTGTTTCCTATTTCCTATATTCTAAGGCTTTCCAAAGTTACCAGGACTCAGAAACATATTTTCTGTATGTGTGACCCTTAAAAACTAGATGAAATATAAACTTGGATCTAAAGACCACCAGATCTGCTAATGCTGCACCATGAATTTATCAGCCCATGTAGTTTCCATTACTGGGATAAAATGTATAACTATTTTAACAGAGACCAAGACTTTCTTAACATTATGCATATTATTAAAGGAGTTAGTTTTAGGCTGATTTAAACTATTTTTGAGAACTTGCACTTAGGAGAAATTGAGGTCTATGTCTAGAAAGTGGGACTGTGAAATAAGGACACAAGTTCTATTGACTGAAAGAATTTCTTTTGTCGTAAAGACCTCTTTGACTATCTGAAGTCTTCTCTAGACTATCTGAAGTTTTAAAATATAAGTATAGAAGTATAAAATTTACATCCTACCCCTGAAATGCATATTTTTTGCATTCAGATGCTATGGCAATGACCACTGTATAAATAGATTCAGAGAATATTCTCTGTTGTAAAAGACTGCTAAAGGTCATCTTGTCCAATCCACCACCCAAAGCGGGAATAACTTACGTCAGGTTGACCAGGACTTTGAAGAATCAAGGTCTGAATATCCCCAAGGCCATGGATTCCACAACCTCGCTGTGCAGCTTGTGTTTGACCATTCTCATTGTGGTTTCTTTTTCCCTAACATCTAATCAGAATCTATGTTAGAACTGTGGTTTTTGCCCCTCATCCTTTTGGTGGGCACCTCTGAGTCTGTCTCTACCTTCTCTCTATCCTCCAATACTAGGAAGGATCTTTAGTATAGCATTTTAAAGAAAATTATAAATAAGGCTTTTCTGTTTAATGATGTAATTTATATTAATAAACTGTTGAAACATTAATTAAACTAAAAATAAATTTTGTAGATAAATAGATTAAAATGCCTGTATGCTGTCTTTTCCTCCTTCTAAACTGAAGTCAGAGATGAACCAGGAGTGTCCTGGTGTGGAGTGCTTGCAGGGCATTACTTCCCTGGAGCGAGGTGGTGTTATCTGCAGCTATCATTAGGTGCATGATCAGTATCAGTACAGAAAAAAACAATGTTAACATTCAGTCCCTCCCATACAAGAATGTTGTATATCCTGCCCAAGCATTGGTCCTGACAGCCACATGGTATGCACCTGTGATAGAAGAGCCCTCCATGGAGAAGTGTGAATTTGTGTTGCAGACAGAATAAATATTTCTCATCTGTTGAGGGTTATTCTATTGCTATCCCAATATAAGTTTTTGGTACATACTTTTATAAATGATGTATTTTCCAGTTTAAAGATAGACATGTTTAATAAAGCATAAAAAAAAATACATAAACCAAGAGAGAAATAACATGCATCACCCACTTAGCATCATCTGGTGTATGAAAACTCAAATGCCTTGTCAAACTAATTTGTCAGGACACAGAAAAAGTGCTGACCCATTCAAAAAAAAAAAAAAAAAGGATATTTTAAGAATTTTTGGTTACTTGTAAGGGGGGCAGTGAGGAAACTTTTTCTGTGTATATGATTTGTCATCTATATTTCAATCTCTGGTGCAATCTATCTTTAAAGGATGAGCATTTCTCTCCTAGCTTGTCACATCAAGACTGGCCTCTCTTTCATATATAATCCTTTGAACCATTTTCTATGGCAGTTCAAAGTCCTCAGTCCTATGTAAGTGTTTAATAAAAACAAAATTTAAAGACAGATGGATGGCAATGATACAGTAGTGGCAGGTTATAACTTGGTGAGAGGTACATTATAACTTGGTAAGAGAATGAAATGTCTGAGAAAAGTAAAAGAAAACAAACTTCAAAAATGAAAATAAAAAGCAAATACACATTCAAAAAGCTTTAAAAAGGGCTCAGAGAAAAAAAAAAAAAGAAAAAAGAAAAAAAGAAGGGAATTCATAAATAAAAAATCCCAAAACAGAAATAGATAAATAATGTATGTTCAGGCTCTGAAGTGGGACATGGGAGAAATAAGTTCAGTTTTACGCATTCTTTCATGGATTTTTTTTGTTTGTTCGCAACTGAATTACTTACTGTCAGATCAGAAAATACTAATACAGGTATCTCATTTTGGTATTCGTTCTTCTTATATTTATCTCTATTATATATATTAGTTCCTTCTCAAGTAAGGTGTGACTTTCAGATGTTCTGAAAGCTATTTAATTAGCTTGACAGACACTGCCAAAAGAACTTAATGTTTTAGAGTTATGTAAAAATGTTGGCTGATACTTTAAAAAAAAATATGCATAAATATATATGCAAATATGTATATGTATATAGATATATACACACACACTTATATGTATATATGCACCTCTGTACACTTCAGATTTGATAGAAATAAAATCTCAATTATTGATTTAGGGTTTTGTTACCCAGTAAAAACTGGACAACAGCATCCAATTCTATTTTTTAAGAAATTATATTAATCTGCATTCAGCCATCTATGTGGACATACTCTTCCAGAATGTATTTTAAATTTGAGAACTCAATTTTAAATCAATGTATCCACATAACAAAATCTCCTTGTTGAGATTCAACAAGGCTAAGTGTTGAGTCCTGCACTTGGGTCACAACAACCCCATGCAATGCTACAGGCTTGGGGAAGAGTGGCTGGAAAGCTGCCTGGCGGAAAAGGACCTGGGGGTGTTGGTCGACAGCCAGCTGAATATGAGTCAGTAGTGTGCCCAGGTGGCCAAGAAGGCCAATAGCATCCTGGCCTGTATCAGAAATAGTGTAGCTAGCAGGAGCAGGGAAGTGATCGTGCTCCTGTACTTGGCACTGGTGAGGCCGCACCTTGAATACTGTGTTCAGTTTTGGGCCACTCACTACAAGAAGGATGTTGAGATGTTGGAGCGTGTCCAGAGAAGGGCAACGAGGCTGGTGAGGGATCTGGAGAACAAGTCTTATGAGGAGCAGCTGAGGGAACTGGGGTTGTTTAGCCTGGAGAAAAGGAGGCTCAGGGGAGATATTATGGCTCTCTACAACTACCTGAAAGGAGGTTGTAGCGAGGTGGGTGTCAGTCTCTTTTCCCAAGTAACTTGCGAAAGGACGAGAGGAAATGGCCTCAAGTTGCACCAGGGGAAGTTTAGATTAGATATTAGGCAAAATTTCTTCACCGAAAGGGTTGTGAAGCATTGGAAGAGGCTGCCCAGGGAAGTGGTTGAGTCATCATCCCTGGAGGTATTTAAAAGACCTGTCGACGTGGTGCTTAGGGACATGGTTTAGTGGTGGACTTGGCAGTGCTAGGTTAACGGTTGGACTTGATGATCTTAAGGGTCTTTTTGAACCTAAATTATTCTATGACTCTATGATTCTATGACTATAAGGGATTGATTCAGTTTAATATATATATTTGAAATTAATGAATTTTGATATTTGATTCTATAATCCTGTACATCCTATAGTAGACATGTTCCAGTTCTCGAATTAAGAGCACAGTCTTGGTGATATTCCACAGAACTTCAGCTCCAAGTCCATAGTCTGTTAATAGTATTGGTAAAAATATTCCTGAAAGGCCTGTGATCTTTTGAATATTAATTTTATTTACATAATTATATATGTAGCTTCTTAAAAATATGAATTTTTAAATAAAATTTTCTGTGTAAACAAATAATTTACATTTATAATGTTTTGAACATTGCTAAATCTTAGCATATAAATCTCTTTGTCATATCCCAGTATAAATGCTAGAGCATGCGTAATTCAGTTGAGGTATAACAAAAAGACAGTTGGTTTAATTTTTACCAAATATTATTTAGATTAAATACTAGGAAAAAATTACTATCCTAAGCATAATTAACCATGGGAACAGAAAAAAGAAAAAAAAAAGTCATTGAATCTCCATCCTTACAGAGCATTACAGACATGCTAAAGAAATTAATTCCTTGAGCATTCTAAGTATATTTTATTCTGCATCAGTGAAAAAGGACAATAGCGAAAAAGAACTCTTAATTTACTCACCTTGCCTAGTGCTTTAGTCCATGTTAATTTATATAATACTCAAAATGAAAGTAGTAGAGGAAAAAAAACCCAGTATTTCAAAGTGTTTTGAAATGCCATATTGTAACTTTTATTTTGTTATAGGAATGGGCTGAGATAGGAAATGCAGGTTGTCTTCTCCATACATAGTCCTGAAGGAGTCTAGGTCCTCTATATTGAGAGTAAACACACTGTGTATACTTTGGTCTGTGTAACTGCAGGCAACTGCAGGTTACTTTCCACTGCCTGAGAACAAGTCTGTCAAACAAGTTAGTGACAATGTCTTGAAAAACTGTAAGTTTTATTTTTGTTAGCCTGTTTGTTGAAAAAGGATTTGATTTTTACTTTTAAAAGCAGCAACAAGCCTGGCACTGGCTGGGGGGGGTTTTTTTCACTGAATTGATCCCTTTTATGTTCTCATCTTTCTTTTCTTATAGAAAGTCTTGCCACCACTTTTCAATAAATAAATTTACTGCAGACAGCTTTCTTTCAGGCACAGCTGATTTCACAGATGATCATAAAATGTCCAGGAGAGACTGCAGTAATAGAAAATACAACTGCCTGACAGAACACTATTGCAATATTTGTTTGTAAATAATAGTACATGATTAAAATGCTGTGGAGGAAATGACCACCACATTCAACTAGGAGAGTGTTACCAGAACTCATCTGTATCTTTCATTTCGCAGATACATCTTCTGTTTTTATTCCTCTTAATAATCCTAGATTCTTTCATTTCAGCTATACATTCTAGATGTGCACTGTTTTTCTAAATGAAAGCATTCACCTTTCATAATTTTTTTTTAAATCAATATGATGTATTGAAATGGCTTCATATGTGGAAAATTAAGTAATTTGTAACAATTTGAAAGAAGAAACACATTTCCACTACTTCTTTGGAGTACATATGTACATATTGACTGCACTTATATAAACTTTTCTTTGTGATAGAAGTGTCTAGTGATAGAAGAAATTGGAAGTAAATTATTTGATCTGATGTTTGCTAAAATATCAGTTGTTTTCTGACTAAATATATAACTGAGTTATTCAACAACATAAAAATTAGGCATCACAGAAGGAACTATTTTAACATTTCTGAGATACATATAAGAGGTGATTTCTTGCATTTTCATATTTATCACTTGTCTTTTTTAATAATTTATTTAGTAAGCATACTGAAACTGTGTAGTGAAAAAGTTATACTGAACATTTATTCAAGTAAATGACTGACATAAACCAGAAAATATATACTATGTTTATGTTTGTCAAGCTTAATTATTGCTCAATTTGAACTACTAGATTCAATAGTAGTTATATAATAAATAATATTAATATCTATATCTATGATACTACTTTTGTAAAATGGTGATGACTTAACTGTAAGGCAAAAAAATAAAATGTCCGGTTTTTGCAAGTCTCTTACTTCATATTGATCCTTGAAGTATTTTATTAAACATTTTGGTGGAAGCAGAAATCTATGTTTCTAAAATGTATTAATGCAGAGGTTTAGTTCTTCCTGAATAAGTTTCCATATCACAAACTACACAATACTTAGGGGTTTAAAAAAAAATAAAATTGCAAGAGTTTGATTACTTTGAGAAAGAAAAATGGTCATTTAATCCCAGTCTCTTTATTTAATCAGCAGAAACATATGAAAGGAAATGGGAAAAGCTGTATCAGAGCAAGACAGGACAAAGGTGATCATACAGGGATTTTTTTTTGATTGATAGATGTCCAGTACACTTTTTGGATTTTTTTTTTGTCAGTAGATTTTTTTTTCTGATTGACATATGTTTTTTCTTTGGCATTTTCAATAGATATATGACACCCCAGATGCTAAAGACACCTGATTTTATTTTAATTGAAAACAGTCGCAGCTTAGTCATTAACTTCAATGGGAGATTGATCCTCCTTAAGAGTGAGTGAAGGAATGAATGATTATTGATGATTCAGTGCCATTGTGAGTAATTGCTTGGTTTTTAAATGGCAATGATTCATTTGAAGAAAAAAATGGTAATGCATTAGTGTTTTGTCTTTTATGTTTCTATTTTGTCTAACGTTGAACCTCGTGAAACAAAAGCATCATAAAATAAAAAACTGGGTGAGGAGGGGAAAAAAGGGAAAAAAATAAAATGAAATAAATGTTAAAAGGCTTAGACTTCATCTGAAATTTATATCCATTTTATTGCTAAATTGCACTGTGACAGCTGTCTGAGAAGCCTGGTCTGGTTGCTTTAAAAACAGGCAGTCGGTGGCTTTTCAAGTCTGCAGGCAATACAACTATTACAGAACAGAACTGGAGGAAGCCTTAGCATCATAGCTCTTGGTGTGTCATTCCCTGTACTTGCATTTGCATTTTTCATCTCTTCTCAACACGCATTTTCAAACATATAGGGTGAAAGTTCGAGCTAATTTTGACCCAAGTCTTGAGAGTGCTTCACCTGTTCTAAGACGTACACAGACATTCATTTATTCTGCTTATTCATCTGCTCCAAGTGCTACCAAGGAGTGGTAGAGGGAAGGAATTCCTCCAGCTTCTTCTCCAGTTACTAACCATCCTCAGATACCAAATGGCTGGATTTCACCTGTGCAAGAGAAATAATGCAGTGTCTTAAATTCCCCTTATTTTGACTGATTTTGGATTAAAGGAATACATAATGTCCTTACGTCTTTCTAGTAGATGCATCAAAAGGAAAAGATATGCCTTAGTAATTTTTAACAATTATGAAGTCTGATGAATATCTACATATATATGCTACTATATACTATATATATAGTACCTTGCTTCCAAAGGAGTCCAGGTAAGCTTACACATAATGTATTTTGTTTTGCTTAGCTAAATTATCTTAGTACACATATGTTAAAGTACTACAAAAATATATTAAAAAGTAACTTCTTTCCTTTATCTATTTCTGTATGTCAATTAGAAACAATGCTATGTTTTACTTTTGCAGCTTTAGATTAGAACACTGTTAATTCATAACAAGATGTCCTTTATACAAAAATGAAAGTAAAAACTTTAGCTTATTTATACTTGCCTGTCTAAGCAATAACTTTGTAGACTTAGAAAAAAAGGAAGCTTTTGTCAAAATTAAAAAAAAAAATGTTCAAGGGAAGGTTTTACTTTACTAGCTGAAGAAGAGATTGAATCTGTAAATATGGTATATGTGTGTGTGTCTGTGCAGGAAACTAGCTACTTCAATTCAATAGTGCGTCAGAAGAGTGTCTGTGTGTTTCTTTACCCGGTAAATCATTCTCATTCACTGTGCGTGGTATGTTTTAACAGCTTTCTACTATCAAATATCATAGTGGTAAACAAATACAAAAGGTGAGAAAAAAAATAGTCCTATAGGCTAAACTGTTTTGATCCTGGCACCAACTGAACTATACAGAGACATTTTTCACTCCACAGCACAGATGATGAACAAGATCATATAACTAGTTTTGAAAAAGGTTTTTTTACAGCTTACTGGGTAGCTTATCTCATATTCCTTTCCAGTTTTATTGGCTACAATGAAGTGGATGAAATGCAATAATA
>NW_008824475.1:2830817-2833704 GCF_000699105.1 Pygoscelis adeliae
ATACAGAAACAAAGGTATCAAACCCAAAATTGTTGCCTTTTCACAGGGAGCTATACAGACCATCATATAAGGACCAATAGAATCCAGTCCACTTAGAAGTCTGTCAGTACTTGTGTTGTTACTGGGGGAGGGGGCAATTTTTTTTTCCCTCAGAATGATTAATATTGAATTAGATTAAGTTCTTGAAAAACAGCATTCTCCTTGATTGTGTTGCGGACAGTCCTTTTAGAAAATGAAAAAAAAACAACTTCTAGAGGTTCAAATGAAGAAACATCATGTCTGACATTATAATTTACTCAGCAATTTCTCTACATTCTCCACAGAAACAATGTACACATAATTAATATGTAGCTTGTATAATATGAGGACACTTCAGTCACATGCTTTGGTAACACAAAAATCTAAAGGAATTTGAAGCTAAACACTAAATCCAATCTTTGAATGACCAAGCAACAATACAGACTTCCACTATCTGCACAGACAGCAACTTTATAGGAAAGAATTGAGGGTCCTGGCAGATAATAAGTTAGGACAACACAAATCAGTCCTATGTCCTTGTGGTAAAGAAGGACAACCATGGGCTGTGTTTCTTCACCTTTATTCAGTACTGGTGAGACCTTATCTGGAATATCATGTCCAGTTCTGGTGTTCCCAGTACAAGAAAGACATGAGCAGACTGGAGCAAGTCCAGCAGAGGGACATCAAAATAGTTAGGGGGCTGGAGCACAGAATATGCCAGAAGAGTCTGAGAGAGATGGACTTCTTCAGCCTGGGGAAGGAAAGGTTAACATTAGTTCTTATTGCTATTTTCAGTTATCTAACAGAAAGAAGAGAGTAAAGAAAAGATGGATCCCTTTGAAAGATCACCTGTTCAATGTTCCTTTGGGTTCTAAAGCAGACACATCAGTCTTCCTCAACTAGAATGCTAATGGTGAAGATGATGTGAAGGTCAGCATCCTGAAGAGTATGATAGTCATAGTGGGTATTTCTTTCTCCCTTTCTTATCAGTCTTCTTCCTCCTCTGCAGTTCCCAGCTGAAGTTTGAAAATTACACAGCAGCCACCCCCTGCCTCAACTGACATAAAGAGCCATTTCTGATCTCTAGAATATGCTCACAATCACTATGTTGGGTATCCCAAATCTCCAAAAAGAAATACATGGATTGAAACCAGCTCAAGCCCATTGCTCTCCTCAAAGTTTTTTTTTTGTTGATTGTTCAGTTTTTATTCTGTTCTGGACTGAGCCATGTATAACATCCTTCCTCCCTCCTGCTGGTCTGGCTGACTGAAGAAGACAGTTAGACTGTTTTGGTTAACTCAGGGACATTACACAACCTGTTGTAATGTAATCCATCCAACTGATACAACCCTTTCTAAAAGAAAGACCACTTTGGTGCTGAGATAAATTCAGCTTTTCTTTGCAACAGGGATGATCAGTCACTCCCAACAGTCTTTCCTGAGCTCAATGAGCATACAGCCCTTGCTCATCTCCCCAGGGCCTTCTTGTCTTGTAGGGGTCTATTTATTGGCCACAGTCAGCTTCACCTGGGCTCTCCACCCACACTCTCTGCCTGTGGGACCTGTTAAGCTCAGGCGTAGGTACCAAGGCTCATCCTTGTCTCTTGTTGTTCTGACTTACTGGTCAGTTTTCTTGCTTGGCCTATAGGCCTACATTATAGGTAGCCCTGTCTCCAATCCTATTTCCAGTTGTGTGTCTTTGATGGGTTTTTGACACAAGTTATGGGGTAGCTTTGTCTCTGTCCCTTGCTGGTCCTACTGCACTTCTTGGATGGACCTGTACCTCATTACCTTGGCTTGTCTGATGCTATCTGTGGAAGCTGTCATTGTCAACGGCCTGGCCCTGGTTAGGTACTGTGATACTGTGCCTCCGTTGGATGAGCCTGTGCTGGGGTCCCTGTTGGTGCCTAGCTCATCTTCCCTTGGGGAAGAGCCCCACTCCCTGGTGGCAACCTGGAGGGTGGGGGAAAACCTGGGAGAAAGAAAAGCAATACCGTGGGAAATTAAAGCTCTTTGCTGCTCAGAGGGTCAATTTATTGGATGATATCTCAAGTACTTACCATATTTTTACCTAAGAATCAATCCGTATATAGAGTTTGTGGTTGTTACTTTAGAAAGATAACTGATTACATAGCTCAACCATTTTTAATTATAAAGAATACATCATAAAGAACAGAGAGAATCACATAAGATGAGACAGTTTGGGTTTTTTTGGTGTCTTAAGGTGCATTTTCATTAGTGATTTTTCCTATCTAGCATGCTGACCAAAATGCTGTCCCCAGCTTTCTTAGAGTCATGTAAGAAAGCTTCTTTGTCTGCTTCTGAGTATTTTTATATCTGCTCATAACAAAATAGCTCCATAAATATTTCCTAAGCTTCTGTGCTTACATTCAAACCAAGCTACAGTCATATCTGATTATACAAGTTAGTTTCTTCCTGTTGTTACATTTTTATTTTTGGTAGTGGTGCCTTTGTTTTGATTATGCCCTCTAAAATGGAGCTTTACTGTTCTTTTAACATTTTCTAAAGACAAAAAATGCATCATGTGTGTTTTACCCATCCTCCAATCTACTGGTATGTTCCAGAGTGATAACTCCTTCTTGAAAACACATTGATGAAAATATTCCTTGCCCTTTAACCAAAAGAGGGGAAAGACTTTTCTGAAAAATGCAGAAAGTTAAAGAAACAAATGCTAAATCGTTCAGCACTGAGCAAGAAGAAAGATAATTGTATCTTAATCTAGCCAGGGGAAAAAAAAAGCAAGAAAAAACATCTCACAAATATTTAAAACAATTAAAAGCTAATTGAAAAACAGTACATGTTCTGAAGTGACTGTGTAGTATATATCCTGTGAAAATTAATACTTGAAA
>NW_008824475.1:2833736-2837232 GCF_000699105.1 Pygoscelis adeliae
TCCTTACTCAGCTTTTTTTTCATTGTGTAAATCAAATATGGAATTACATTTTTAAACTAATATATGAGTATACCTGAATAAATTACAGTAAAAATTACTTTCAAGTCAATTGATTAGATACGTAAGACTTATTTTTAGAACTTTTTTTCCACATTAAAAAGGTATGATCTCATTAGATACTGAAAGAGGGAAAAGGCCTTCTGAAAAATGCAGAAAGTTAAAGAACCAAATAATTTATAAAATGCAGAGGGAAAACATCTTTTCCTGGTGATAAATCAGTATACAAGCTTTTAAAGGATTCTTTGATCTGATCAAAAGAGGTGGGTGTTTCTAATATTTCTGTTCAAATTCTCAAGTGACAAGAAGGGCAATTAGAGAAGTCGGATGATTTATTGCTTCAGGTGTGTAATAGACAAAACCATTCAAACAAATAAAACCCATGAAACTGAACTAAAATATCTAGTTACCTGAGGCAGATAGAACCATGCCTAAGACTTGCCCATTTTGAAGTGTATTAAGGGGCTGATGAGAAAAAAAATTAACAATACATACTGCAACTTTCCATCTTCTCCTCTTGTTCACAAAATTATTGGGACTTTCTAACTAAACATATTCTTGTTGCAGAAAGAATCTTAAGACAAATTCATACATATGAACATTTATTAGCAGAGTGTGTAGCTGATGGCACACCTCATCTATAACTGTGAAGGTTACCTTGGAGGAAAAAAAGGAGAGAGAGAAAGAAAGAAGGGAAGGGGAAAAATGCCAATGAGAAAAGGGAAGAGCAATGATAGGAGGGAGGGAACCTGGATGAGCATCCTCCCCTGGGGGGTTCCTCCAAGTGCAGGAGGAGCCTCTGATGAAGGTGATTTTCACAGTGCTTTTTTCTTAGTATTATTCTCTTTTCAGTGGGATCTGCTCAAACTCCCCATTGGTTATTCTTGTTTCTGATGCCATTAGAACTGTTTGGAATGTGAGTGTTGTGTATTTATTGGCTATTAAGTCCCTGTTCACATATATTATTGGATATTATTTATAAGGAATTTCAGTGACTACTATCTACTTCATTGTGCACTATATTTGGCTTTCGCAAATACAAAGTAAAATCTACAAAACAAAAAATGAAGGGGGATGAAGAGGGGTGATTCTCATGCCAGTGGTAGTTGCTTCCCATGAGAACTTGCCATGGTGATAATATTAAGGTTTTGCAGGTGCAAGCCCCTGAGACCAACAGCACCAGAATAGCAGCATGAGAGAGAACACATAGGAATATGGCCACACAGGCTCTGGAAAAACATGGCAACAACAGCTTATGTGAAAAGTTACAGAGCAGTAAATAGCAAGCCCTCAGTATTATTGAGACTACCTCAGGCACTGTACAAACATACCCTTTGTCTTTTTATTAAATTATCAAAAGCCACTTTTGTATTAGTTGGCTGCCAATGTTGCATGTGTGGTGTTGTTATGAAAACTGTAGAAATTGAAGAAATAGATTTTAAACTTTTACTATAACTACATGAGACTCTCCCACACACCCCAGGCTTCTTTAAAAAGTTAGCCACAGCATATGGAGCATACATAATGTTGATTTCATTTCTGTGATAGCTAAGAAATATAAAGTAAATAGAAACTGATCTTTTAGCAGCTTTATGTTCCACTGAAGAAAAAAAAAAAAAAAACAGAATTGAAATATTAAAAGTGGAATCAGTAAAGCTGCATTGTAGATTGAAACTATTATATCACCAGACTAAATATCATTTAGGAGAGTTTGGAAAACCAACTGCAAATATTGAAATTGCAACAATGTATGGTTGTGGAAATAAATTTACAAATATACTATACTCAGTGAGAAGGATGAATCTCCTCACACCGCAAAAATATAGTAAACAACATAGATATACAGTATCTCCTTTCTTAATAAGAGCTTGTCAGTAAACCCCCGATGATATTTTGTGATGTTTCAGTGAAGAAACATTGTCTGCTGTTTAACCCTATTTAATCAAACCCTTATCATATCCTCTAGAAGAGTTCTGCACTTTCACCATGACTTGCCTTAACAAGAACAAACAAAAATTTAAAAACCCTCTGAAATTACATTATTTTTTCCTGAACCCATTAAATTTTTCTTCTTGAAGTAGTCCATTGTCAAAGAGAAGACAAAGTATCCCCTTCTAATCAGATCCTCTTTTCTAATGCATGCGAGTAACCTAGAGATGATCATAGGAATCATGTATTAATCATATCCTGATTAACTGAGTAAAAAATAGGGCCCTCATGATACTTAGAAAATGTCAAACTTTTTTTTTCTTTTCTTTTAATTGTCAAAGTTAATATATAAGACTTGAAAGACATGTTTTTTGTAAGAGGACATAATATAGTGGTTTTTCAGATGGCAAAGGTTTTCAGTCTTTTCAGTCAATAAATTAACTTTAAATGTAAATTTTAAAGTATTCATACCAAAGTCATAAAAAGAAAAGGAAAGAAACACTAAAGAAAAAGTAGAAAAATAAGGAAAATATGAAAATACAAATAAAATAGAAAAATAAGGAAATAATTAATGGAAAAAGAAAATTAATACTTTAGTCAAAAAATTTTTTTCAATAAAAAGATCTAAAACCTCATAAGGACCAACCTCTTGCTGTTTTCATGATGCCTAAATGAGAGGAGAGCCTTTTAAAAAGAAAAATTCCAAGTTAATATCATATTGGCATGTATGACCACAGCCTAGAATAAGGAGTTCAAAACAGCAGCTAAATGATTTGCATTCTGCCAGGGCAAAACATATCAGTATCTACAGAAAGCACATTTAGTCTTCATGAATCCACGTCAAAATAGCATTGAACATTCCAGTCAGTATTATCTCAAAAGTGAGAAGTTAGGTGTTAAGACAATCAATATACACAGCTAAGTCCAGTTGTAGGGAAGTAGCCTGAGTAACCCAGTCTTCATTCAAATTCTCCATTTGCAAAGCCCTTTTAACACAAACAAATCAGTTGCACATGCAAGTGTCCTGTAGATGTTTGCCTCTAAAAAACAGTTAATTTCTAGAAGGTTATTAACTGGTGTCAGTAATGTCATCGTATATGGTTAACCAATATTTTTACGATAATTTTTTTAGCTTGGTATCCTCTGGGGAAGATTTGAAGCTCAGTGAAATTTGATAGAAGCCATATCTTTCCTCCTTGCTTTCCTCATTGTCGTGGTTTAACCTCAGTCAGCAACTAAGCACCATGCAGCCGCTCGCTCACTCCCCCCACACCCCAGCGGGATGGGGGAGAGAACTGGAAAAGCACAAGTGAGAAAAACTCGTGGGTTGAGATAAAAACAGTTTAATAATTGAAATAAAATTATAATAATAATAATAATATGATAATAATAATAATACACAAAGCAAGTGATGCACAGTACAATTGCTCACCACCCGCCGACCGATGCCCAGCCAGTCCCCGAGCAGCGGCCCCCCCCTGCCAGCTTCCCCCAGTTTATGTACTGAGCA